>NC_058024.1:2248066-2848066 GCF_019176455.1 Solea senegalensis
TCCCTAAATTTGACAAAAAGTCATAGGTTGGTATGTTGTCCAAAATTAGACAAAAAGTCATACTGAGTAATAGATCCAAAATTGTTAACAAAAGTCATAATAGGTTAGTATGTCGCCCAAAATTAGACAAAAAGTCATACTCATACTTTAGTATGTCCCAAAATTAGACAAAAAAAGTCATAGGTTAGTATGTCGTCCTAAACTTGACGAAAAAGTCAAACTTTAGTATGTTGTCTAAAATTTGACAAAAAAGTCAAACTTTAGTATGTTGTCTAAAATTTGACAAAAAATTCATACTTTAATCTGTCGTCCAAAATTTGACAAAAAAGACATAGTTTAGTTTAGTCTGATAATTGTGAAAATGAAAATTAGATTTTAATTAAACTTTGCATTTGTATGTAAATGTTATTGTTGAAAAAAGGTGTCAAGTGACCATTTGCCCCCGAAACATCTTCACATTATCAAATTTGGCTCTAATTAAACCAGACACACCCCTGATTTAAATACTTCACGTTTTAAAGGTTCAATCCACCCAAAATCGGCAGCAAGAAGCAGGCACGATCAAAATTTCTCAGCAGAATTTTCTCAATCAATTGTCTAGTGATGTTATTAAGCGATCCAGGGCCAACTCTTGGTAGTTTTGTGTAAAGTATTTCCTGCCTATCTAAACTAAACACCTCCCATTACATTTGAATTTTCGTATTAGCTGTCGAGCTTCGAAAGGCGCAAAGAATTGGTGACGTAACTGGCAAGTGTCGCCCTCCGCCTGCCGTAATTAGAAGACGGAGGATCGGTGGCGTAATCAGTGAGGTCATGGCATGAACGGCTAGCTCACTCTCACAACTTCCTCCTCTGTCACGTGACGTTGTTTCTTCTTCTATTTCTTCGTCGCTGAGCAGGAAGTTCCCAGCGTGGCACATGTAGGTTTGTCCGCTTCAGGCTCCCGTAGAGACATGGTGTGTCATGATTGTGGAGGACTCTGCAGTACCGTGATTATATTATCATAAATGACTTTTTCTAAGACATGTTAAATTTTTGACATTTTTTTACGTATGTTTCTGCTGTCACCAAACAATGACAAAACTTTGACGTTCCATTTCTAATTTTTTTAAGTTTTGTACCGTTTGTGACGTTTTTGATGTTTGAATGTAGTGTTTGACGTCTCACTAAACAAAACTAAGTTTAAGGTTTTTTTGATGTTATGATTTTTAGAAAAAAAAATTTAAATTCCATTTTAACATTCTGTATGCGACGTTTCACCAGCGTCATCTTTCTGTGTTTGACGTTTAAATGTTACACTAAACTAACAGTTTAAAATTTATTTGATCTTATAAAATGTTTACGCTTTTCTATTCTTATAGAATAAATATTGTTTGGGACGATTCACGAGTGACATCTTTCCACTTTTGATGTTTAAATGACACTTTTGACGTCTCTAAACTAAAATACGAGTTTCAATTTTTTTGGATGTTATGATTTTTTATGAATTTTAGATATTTTTTATACGGAAGGGTAATGCTGCCACACATACAAATAAAGTGGAGTGCTCAGTATTACGTTATAACGAGAAACTATCACCTTATAACGAGATGCAATGTTTTCTCGTTATAAATATCGTCAAAAAATGTTCAACTCTTAGTTTAAACTCTAAATTGAACTGTCAGTTTAGTGAAACATTTAAACGCCAAACATTTCACAAGCAAAACATCAAAAAAATATAAAAATGATGTTAAATTTAACTTCTTAATGTTATTAGTTTACTACATTTCCACAATACAATTAGTATGTGCTTCCACAATACTAATGTGAAAAAGAGTTTAAAATGACTCTCAGAACATGTAGAGACAAATTTGCAGAAGTGTATAAAGTGTCTTATTTTCACAGAATGATACCGTCTGGAACTTTCTGCTCTTCTCTCAGGTCACGTTTGCTCCTCCACTCGTTCTTCTGCCCACGTTTGTTTACACAAAACAGCTGCAATGGCATTTCCTGCAATCTTCAGTCACGTGACCTCTGAGGAAGCAGGAAGTGCAGTTGAGTAGATGAGTTTTGTAGCAGGCAAAGACAGGAGGAGAACGGGTGTCATTTTCAGTATTTCCATTCTACCTGAATATGTGTTGAATATAAGACGAGGAGCAGGGAGTTCTTCACCTGTCGTCACCTCCATCTGTTTTAAAAACTTCTTTCTTCAGTTCATGTTGTTCATGTGACAAAAGGACAATCTGTGCTAAATCCTCTTATGTTACTTAAGGATTGTTTTATTTTATAATATTAAAATTGAAGAGAATGAAGAGAGTATTAGGGCCAAACTGAAAAGAAAAAAAAAAAATCTTTGGAGAATAAACTCGTAATATTACGCACGAGATGTTGTATCATTTATTTTAATTAGAGTTGGAAAACGACGATATTTAGAAATGTGAGTTTTCAGAATAGTGCGTGTTCAGTTACTGACGTGTAGTAAAATTTACTATGAAATAACCTTTGAAGTAAAAACACATTCTCAGAACATCAGTAAAATATATTTATTTTATACAGTTGACATAAATATTTTTCTTTTGGTCATAAATGGAGCCAACGTGAGATAAAGCATAAGCATTTCTTCCTTTCAGCAAATGTGAACTCTTCCATAACATTTCTGAAGAAACTAAATCTAATGTTTCAACATTCATTCATTCATCCCCTGTAAGAGGATCCATTCATTCACAGTGCAAATTCAATAAAATGTTGGCACGTTTACGATAACAACAATATTCCTTACGAGTGCAGAAGCATCTCATGTATCGTTAAAGGACCAGTACGTAGATTTAAACAACATCAGAGGCTGAAGGTGCACGTCGAAACGAGAGATAAAAAAAAAAATATATATATTTGGTCAACATAATTTTAAACTTGAATTCGGTTTAACAGCAAATCTCCATCACAAGTAAACAACAGCAATGACATGTCTTCAGGGAACATCGCAAATTTAATCGCAAATCACACTAAACAGTCACTGCTGCTGCCACCTTGTGGCGATATAGGCACCACATGAGGTAGAACAAAGTAATTAAAAAAAAAATCATTGAAAACAAACGTGACTGGATAGGAATGAGATGTTGACGTAGACACCGGAAACATGAGTTAAAACCAGACGTAGAGAGGGCGGTCTGAAGAAAATCTGTTTTCACCCCTGAATTCTACACAGTGGACCTTTTAAGACAATACATCGATGTAAAACATCTGTGCAGACGAAACAAATCAACGTAAAAAAAAACATCTGTGCAGATGAAACAAATCAACGTAAAAAAAACATCTGTGCAGACGAAACAAATCAACTTAAAAACATCTGTGCAAAAAACAAATCAACTTAAAAAACATCTGTGCAGATGAAACAAATCAACGTAAAACAAACATCTGTGCAGAAGAAACAAACCAACGTAAAAAACATCTGTGCAGACGAAACAAATCAACGTGAAAACCATCTGTGCAGATGAAACAAATCAACGTGAAAAACAAACATCTGTGCAGACGAAACAAATCTTCTGTAAAACAAATCAACGTAAAACATCTGTGCAGACCTCAAAACAAATGAAACAAATCGAAAAAACAAACATCTGTGCAGATGAAAGAAATCAACGTAAAAACAATCTATGCAGAGGAAACAAATCAACGTAAAAAAAACATCTGTGCAGACGAAACAAATCAACGTAAAACATCTGTGCAGACTAAACAAATCAACGTAAAAACAAACATCTGTGCAGATGAAACAAATCAACGAAAAACATCTGTGCAGAGAAAAAATCAACGTAAAAAACATCTCAGAGAAAACAAATCAACGTAAAAACATCTGTGCAGATGAAACAAATCAACGTAAAACAAACATCTGTGCAGACGAAACAAATCAACGTAAAAAACATCTATTCAGAACGATGAAAAACAGAACTACAAACCACATTTAAAAAATGTTTTAATGCTGCTGATTGTTGTCGGCTCAAACTCATGATCTTTTAGAATAAAAACATTTGAAAATCTCTTTCCAATAATCTGTACTCCTTAAAAAAATATTCCTACTGATCCTATGGCGTGAGATATGTTATAAAAGCTTTTTTTGGTAATGTCTCAAACCCACGGCCTGTGGACCGCACACAGCTCACACTTTGATTTCCTGTTAAATAAAAATTATTTTAAAGCCCGTTTTTTTTTGGTTACTTCTAAATTCATCTCCAATCACAAATGTGTTTGGTATTGTGAACATAAATGTTTGTAACGAGAAACATTTACATTTAAGCATTTAACAGACGCTTTTATCCAAAGCGATTTACAAATGAGGAACAAGCTTCACAGAATTAGTCTTGGAAGGAACTTAACTAGATAGGACCAGTGGACTGGTAGGGGGTGGGAACGCTGAGGTGGATCGAGGTGCAGGGGAGGGAGGAGGAGAGCTGAGGTTACTGGATACATTACAGTAACTGGATCTGGAGTTTGTACTTGTTCCTGATTTAGCTGAACCTGTAGAAAAGGGGGAGAAATAAAACGTTAAATAAATGTTTACTTAGTACATGTTTATAATTCATGTAAGAAAGACAACAATGAGCAGCTCTTTGTTTTCCTGCTCTTTTTGTTGTTGCCGTCTGTCTTAACTCCGGCTCCACCCATACTACACTATAAAACCACGTCACGGCAGTTTCACGTTGCCGCGCTGTGGTGATTTTCCACGTTTTGGTGGAACTGTGAAGTCATGGAAAACGACGTGAGTGATACCAAACAGAGCCGAGCCGTGCTTGGACTGTGTCGTGGAAAAATGGCATTGTTGAGTAACTGGTACCATTTTAGTAGCAGCTCGTTGTACCCGTCCCTCCTGAGAGCAGCTTTAAAACATGTGTTCTGCACATTCTTACCGTGACGGGACATCCTGCCCGGCTCCTGCACCACCGCATCACCGTCACAACCACCTGTGACGCCAGAAGACATAGATTTCACGTTTCATCAAATCATCAATAAAGCTGTTGCTTTCAGGTGAATTAGATGAAGTGAGAAATGAGTTAGAAAAACAACTTATTATTCAAGAAATAGATCACATTAATTAAGCGAGAAAGAAAACACCTGCACATATTTACCTGAGGCGTTGGCCTGCGCTGCTCCTACGGCAGAAAGAAGCAGCACATTAATCACACACAATTGCAAAATTGCCCCATATTTTGATAACTGGTTCACGTGTTAAGGCCCTGGTAAACTTCCACGCACATGCCGTCCATGCGCCGGAGTGTGCACGGTATGGCTGGGCGATATGGCCTTTTATTAATAACACAATATTTTATGGCGTGTGACATTGCACGCACGACAGACTGACGTGTGTAACTAGGTGCGCTTGTTTTGTCTCTCAGTGAGAGAGAGAGACGAGACATCTACATCGCACAGACAACAAGTCGCGCTATATCGAGTATATTCGATATATCGCCCAGTCCTAGTGCACGGCATATCGCGGACTCCGGTATACTCGCACGCCAGGATCCTGTAGTACCCCACTTCACCATTGGGTGGCGGTACAAGTCTAGACACAGGGAACAGGACGCATTCCAAACAATGAAGAAGAAGAAGAAGAGAGCGATGCTACCGCTCCCTCGCACACGTGTGGTTCGAGCGGCTCACAGATGAAAGGTCACCAGGTCGAGGGTCGTATGACTCTCCTCTGCGAATTATTCTGTTCTCGAAAAGTTTTTTTCTGCTTGGTGAGCGAGGGGCTTAATACTCAGAAAATCAGTTTGCGCATCCACGCAATCTTTGCGTGCGGTTCCAATGACGCAGTTTGGGTCCGCGTGCGCTGCAGTATACCAGGGCCTTGAGGTTACTTTAAATACATGAAATTAAAAAAACAACTTTCCAGCTTTTTAAATGTGAACATTCTCTCATTTCTTTGTTCTATAATAAAAACATTGATCAATCAATCAATAAATAAGTAAAAACTGAATCTTTTTTGGTTTGTGGCCAAAACAAGACATTTGAGGAACATCATAATATCAAGGTTTGGGAAACACTGATGAGCATTTTATATTTGGACCAAACAACTCACCAGTCGGAGAGAAAATAACTGACTTGATTGACTGTGAAAAATAATCTTTAATTTGCAGCATATTAATGTTTGAATAACTTACCTCTTCTCCTGCGTCTTGTGTTGCGCCTTCTGAGCCAACACAGAGTCAGAGCCCCGAGTAAAGCAACGACGACGGCGGCTCCAAAAACCCACATACCCACGAGTGCACCTGTATCACAGCCATGACCGCTATCGTTGCCACGAGCAACGAGATCACGAGTTTTGTGGGAAGAATTTTTCTCAAAGAGTTTCTCTGAAGAAAAGAGAAAACATACAGGATGTAAACATACAGACGACAGCATGAGCAGAACCGGGGTCATAACAACGAGGTCAAGACCAACAACGTCATACATGAAGACCTGGGGAATTCTGCTATTTTTCCAAATGTGGATGTGCATGTTTTATAACTGCTCGGGTAGATCACGACAGGCGGCAACAGCTGCAGTGTAATCTGATTCTGTGCTCACACTGAACGTGATTGGTCTCGTCGCACCCACGGCGTCGAGAGTGCTGGCAACAAGTCGCCGTATTTTAAAAGGAAGTAACGTAGCGTTTCTTTTCACCATCAACCGAAGCACTGTTGCCCTCTCTGTTGAGGAGAAACCGTCGTCTTGTGGCGGTTTCACGATGACCTTCAGGCACGCCGCCATGCTCGTCATGCTAAAGTATCGCTGGAAGCGGCGGATCTTGTCCACACGGAGCTCACAGATGTAACGGTGCAACTTGCTGCGTGTGGTTGTTCAACACAAGACGACGGCTTCTCCCTGTGACTGAGAGTCCAGTTTTATATTGTTTTTGGTTGTTTTGTTCATTTATTGTGGATATTTAAAATGTCCTCCAGTTCCATAGTTAAATATTCTTTAGAAATAAAAGTTTATTGACCTTTGAAAAGGTGTACCTGCATTATTATGCTATTATCATTGTAATAGATGAAAATGGATCGTAATCATTTCTGGGACGGTTTGTTACCGTGACAGGCCTGCGTACATGCCCACATTTATAAACAAATGGCTCTTTGAGGAGAGTCTCACCTGGCACGACGATGTCATCATCAATCCTGTGGTAAATGTCCTCCTGTTTGACCACGCAGCGGAAGCAGTTGGTCTTGGTCTCGTTCACAGTGACGAGGAGCGTGGTGTCGTAACGGCCTCGTGTCTCAGAGACCAGCGGCTCCTCTGAATTAAGAGAGGTTCCTTCACACGTCTGCCACTCTACACTCGGCTTTGACGAAGAACCTCTGACCACACACTGGAGCTTCACGCCAGCCTCTGACACACCAACAATCTTGAGGTATGGTGCATGAACGGCTCCTACAAACACAGTAAAAAAAACAACGAGAAATGTAATATTAATGTGGTTATCTATCATCCAGGCAGGTTTGACGATTTTCTTTGTAAAAAAATAGATTACTTGCTGTTCATTTAACAAATTAATACATGAAAAATAAGTATTTTTCTGACTTGCGGCGCCTGCAGGTCAGATACAGCCCTTTACCCTTTTTGTGGTGTGTTTAATGAGCAATGACTGCATTATATAAATCGTCTACGATAGTATCTTAATAGTTGTTTTAACGATGTGTGAAATCACAATATTGAGTGTGTAGAAATCATTTTGCAAGAAACAATCAAAACACGCCTTTGAGAGGCCACACGTTCACTGCATGATCAAGCCGAGTGGGACAGACTGCGGCGCATGCACATTGAGAACACATGACGTGTCCACGCTTCACAACAAACCAAGCTAATGTAACTGCATGTGTGGCTGAAGTTAAACATGAGTGAACAAACTCTACCAGCCTCGGAATCCATGTGGTTGGATTTAATAGCTAAATGTGGATCCTCCTCACTCGCATGGAGGTGGTTTGGCTTTGAAAACACTGATGTCGCTCAAAAGACGCCAATCTGCAAACTGTGCCGGAAAGCGGTTGCCGTCAAAGACTCAACAACCAATTTTTTCAGCATCTGTGAATGAACCACCGCACAGAATATGAAGAATATGAAGAATATGAAAAGCTTCGGCAGTCAACGGTCGACTACAAGCTAACGTACGACAAGAAAACACACCGGTCAAACTTTGGCAGCAGTTAAATGTATATCCACATTCTCATGTTAATGCCTTGTAGTTTGAATATGATGAGTATTGTTTACATTAGTTTAAAATGCTCTCATGATAGTTTTTGTTAGTCGTCGTATATTTTAGTATTAAGTAAGTTTAAGTCAATAAATAAGACCCGTTTTTCTTGAACAAGTTGTTTTTTGTCAATATTGTCATTAACATGTAATAAACTTCAACACATCACTATCTCAGGCTGTAGTCCCCCGTATATTCAAAACCTCCACCATCATACCAGTCCCTAAAAGACCAGACACACCCACCCTAAATGACTTCAGGCCAGTGGCACTCACACCAGTCGCCAAGAAGTGCCTGGAAAA
This sequence comes from Solea senegalensis, assembly GCF_019176455.1. Lineage (NCBI taxonomy): Eukaryota > Metazoa > Chordata > Actinopteri > Pleuronectiformes > Soleidae > Solea > Solea senegalensis. The sequence continues at coordinate 2,256,569 of NC_058024.1, forward strand.
ATTAGTCCTCACCCACATCAACAACATGGTTCCAGACACTGTGGACCCCCTCCAGTTCGCCTACCGCCCCAACCGATCAGTGGACGACGCGGTAGCATTAGCTCTTCACCACATCCTGCAACACCTGGAGAGCAGCAGAGCGTATGCCAGGATGCTCTTCCTGGACTACAGCTCTGCATTTAACACCATCCACCCAGGCAGACTGATCGTAAAGCTGGCAGACCTTGGAGTCCCTACTCCCACCTGCAACTGGATCCTGGACTTCCTGACCGAAAGGCCCCAGGCGGTGAAGATGGGAGGACGAGTGTCTGCTGAAATCAGAGTCAGCACTGGATCACCACAGGGCTGCTGCCTCAGCCCCAAACTCTTCACCCTGTACACACATGACTGTGTCTCCACCCAGGACAGCTCCATCATCATTAAATACGCTGATGACACCACCATCCTGGGGCTCATCAAGGGGGGAGACGAGTCAGGATACAGGGCCCTGGTAAGTCTACGGAGAGGAGAACGACCTCCTCCTCAACACAGACAAGACCAGGGAATTAATCCTGGACTTCAGGAAGAAACCCCCCCCTCTACAGCCTCTATTCATTAGCGGGACTGTGGAGAGGACAGACAGCTACAGGTTCCTGGGACTGCAGGTAACATCTGACCTGAGCTGGGCTTGTAACAACACAGCCACAGTGAAAAAAGCCCAGCAAAGAATGTACTTCATCAGGCTGCTCAGGAAAGCTGGACTGAACCACCGCCCTCTCACCCTGGCCTACAGAGGACTGATAGAGAGCATCCTCACCGCAGGCATCACTGTCTGGTACGGGAACACCACACAGGAAGAGAGGAAGGCCCTGCAGAGAGTCATAAAGACTGGGGAAAGGATTATTGGGACAAAACTTCCTACCATGGACTCCATGTATACGCAGCGTTGTAGGAAAAGAGCAGAGGGAATCATTAGAGACTCACTCCACCCCGCTCACACTCTGCTCAAACACAAACGCTGCAAGTACAACCTGAGGCACAGCAGAGCAGACAGCATCAAAACACACAGAACTCGCTTTTTTAACAGTTTTTTCCCGGCCACAGTCAGACTGATGGCAAATCAAAACCACTGAACTCTCTGTAAATTACCAGACACTACCTCACCTAACCATGTGTAACATTATGTGCAATATTCCCTCCCTGATAAATGTGCAATGTCAGAAATGTGCAATACACCCCATAATCTGCTGTATAACTGTATATTTCTTTATTTTTATTTCCCCACATCTTCAACATTTTTTTTATTATTACTTTTATACTTATATTTATATTTATCCTTAAGTGTGTTTATGTCTCGTACTACTGACTCGTAGAACCCGCACAAGATTTCCAATGTGCCTGGACTCTCTGTTTAAGCACAAATGGCAAATAAAAACCTTGAACCTTGAACCTAAACTATTAACAAGAGAAAGCTGCTACAACAGGCCTTCCATGCATTTACAAACACATTTTTGAGAATTGCAAAATATCTCCAATTATCATTATTGGCAAAATCCCAAAAAAATATCGGGATATTGATTTTCATCAATATCGCACATCCCTAATGCCAAGTTTCTCTGATTTTCCAGCTTCTTCAATGTGAATATTTTCTGGTTTCTTTGTGAACGAGACATTTAAGAGCATAATTGTTTCTCAAACACTGATCAACATTCTCTGACATTTTATAGACCACAGCCCTTAAGTGATCAATCTGCTGATCTTGGTGTGAAAAAGAAAAGTCACTAACGTAAGCACTCACCTTTTTTAAGTCCAAATCTGTTTTTGTAGACCAGTTCTAAAAGGAAAAAACGAAAATTAATGTTTTAATAGTGAACACTAGCTACACTATCTATTTATTTTATTCTTTTTTTAATTCATTCATTTTGGTAACCGTGAACTCGCAAAAACATCCGATCAAAATTACCCAGGACATATTCACATTTAAGAAACTGGGGGGAAAAAAAACAGAGAACTTGATGACACAATGTTAATGAATTTAGTCGTTGATGACTAATCCATTCATCCATTCACTGTTGCAGCCCAATTCCACACATAATCAACACAAGTCACTTTAGTGCAGTAGTAAACACAACATCAGTGGGTGATGAAAACGTCACTTTTAACCAGAGTTGCGCTTTTCCAATACATGGTTCCGGCACGGCATGGCGCAGCCGAGTCTACGGGGTTTGGTTGGTTTTCCGGACTTCACTGTACTCACTCTTCAGTGACGACACTCTCTGACTAATCAGTAGCCGGCAGTCTGTCGACATCACATTTTAGTAACGGCTCAGCTGAACCTCGTCAGAGCAGGAACTAAAATAAAAACACCAGGTACCAGGTTCTTTTACTGATGAAGAAGTATTATTATTTCACTATTTGGGTAAAATATGCACCTACAGGGCTTAACACATTTATTAGACCACCAGCAAATATAAGGTAAATGTCACAGCTGCCCTAAATTAACAGCAATGCTAGTTATCAAAATCAGTTTTATGTTTCTGTGAAGTTAATTCACCAGTATGTCAAAGCTCTTTAACCAAAATGACATTTTAAAATATAATTAACTGGGAAAAATGATTTCTTGATTAAGATGTCAAAATATCGTTATTTTCCTGAACAGAAAGATTCGTTTTAGTGGTTAAATGATGTGCTTGATTAATTTCGGAGAAGTCCAGTGGGCACAAGACAGTGATTTCACTTTGTTATTTGCCAAATAAATAACAATAATATTTTTAGTTCTGAACAAGTTTTTGGCTTGGCGTTCTGTGCACACACCAAAATGTCCTCTGTCCATCTGGAGCTTGTTTGTAATCTCTCAAAGATAATCTGACAAACGTTAGATCATTGTTTATTCGTTACAAATTCCTTTAAGTAACTTGTCGAATGTCGGCGAGGAAAAGTTGGGGGAACGAGTTCCAGGCAGACAGCGACTCCAAGCCTTGTGTGTACTTAGTCGCTCTAAAACTCAGTAGCCAACCAGAAGGTGGCATCCCAAGCCACGCCCATGGTCAGAATGGCAAACAAAAACACAAAACACAAGTTTGGAGCAGCAAACACAAAAGAGTCGGCACAAGAGAAATTCTGATCACTGCAAATATTTTATTTGCAATTTGTGTGTTTTGTTTTTTCTTGTGATTATTTTTTGTTGCTGGATTCATAAAGTGTTGTTTGCTTCTTAAAAAGTTGTTGTTTGATAATATTGACACCAATCTAACTCCATGCGGACGGTAAAGCGCTCAACGACGAAAGAATGAAAGCACTCACCGACAATGAGCTCAGTTGTGGACCTTTGTCCTCTGGAACTCACATGTGGAAGGACACAGGTGTAATTCCCCGTGTCTTCAATCCTCGTGTCTCTGAGGATCATGGATGCGTTTCCGTTCTTCAGCTCGCCGTAGAAAAGTGACGCTCTTTCTCTGTACTGCTCGTCCTGACAGCACCGCCCGTTCTCGAAGTGCCAGCCTCGGTCGTAGAGGAACACTTCTTTACTATCTTGGTTCTTCCAGTCTATCACCGTGTTCTGAAGGCTTCCTCCAAATGAACAGTGAAGGGTGACTTTGTCTCCCTCGTGGACGTACGTTCTGGTGACACCTGGGTTTCAGAGAAAAATCACAGTTACCAGGTTTGAAAGACTGACCATTAACATTTGGTCACAAACTTAAAAACACCAGGATTCTTTAAAACCGGGTCACAGATCCAGATTGAGCGTACTCTCATTTTCATTTGAATAACATTAAAAATGATTACTGTGCAGATCTGTGAGAAACAAAGATGTTTTCCTCAGTCTGTAGAATACGATGTGAATATATCAGGACAAAATTTAATATAGAATTTTGGCATTGAAGAAAATTGTACAAAATTCACATATCTGTACAGTACTTTGTTATTTATATTTCTGGCAACTTCTACTTTTATTCCACTACATTTCCTCTGACTCTCTTTGTCACTCGTTACTACCAAATAAATCAGAAGAAGAAAAAGAGTTGGTATTATGGTCTGTATTTATAGACCTGTTTGAGTTCGGTCTATTAATACACCGCTACACATACGGTCACAAAAGAGCTTTTCTAGTCTTGATGAGATGATGATGATGATGGCTTTACACTACAGTTTTCACTCATTCACACACCAGAATATGACATTCACTTAAAACCATTCACACGCTTCAACATGGGGTTAGTACATTATAAGTTCATTTTATATCAGAAAATGACTTTTGATACTTGAACTTTAAGACTTCTACTTCAGTAATAATATTATATGATGGACATGAAGGTCATGATGAATCTGGACAGAATGTCCTCTCTCTCTCTCTGAAACTCACTCACGCGTAGGAAAAAGTTTTAAAAAACTTATTTAATTTTAAAACTTACAGTCTAACTTTTAACTCGCTAACTGGTTAAACATAGACTTAACTCAGGCGAGTGTTTATTCGCCAGTTCTCCACAACATCAGCACAGAAACAGCTGCATCCTGAAATATGAAGCTAATGTTAATGTTGGTACGTCCCGTTACCTTCATTTTCTTGCTCCCGTGTTGCTCCAAAAGAACAAAAAAGGACGAACGCGAGCGTGTTTTTAGTCGCTGAGAGCATTATTATTATTATTATTATTATTATTATTATTATTATTATTATTCAGCGAAAGTCACCGACACAGGGGAGGGCGGAGCTCTCCGTCGTGTTGTGCTAAAATCCAGTTTACAGCTAGCTGAAGTAGAGCTAAAGTTAGCTTAAATCCAAACCGGCTTTTGACCAAAAAAACTACTAGTTCAGAGAGTTAAACAGGATAAGATGACAACTGACGCTCATCCAACACTAGTAAATCAGTGGAACCGATCGGTTACTCTCGCGATGAAGCGATAACTAACTAACTAACTAATTAACTAACTCTCACACACACGAAGCAGACAACTTTCAAACCCTAATGAATGACTACAACAACTCTGGACGACGAGTGTCGCCGTATTACAGACATTACGGTAATCAGACATGACATGAACTCAATGAAGCCGTGGCGAATCTGGTCACCTCTATCTTCGATGACACTCATTTTAATAATTTTTACTGCGTGGATTTCAAAGAATTACAAATTAAGAGCCGACATGTTCATGTTTAAATGGCCTTATTGTGAAATGTCTGCCCATGACTATGGTGGCCCTGAAGTGCAAATCACCGCCACAAATAGGAAAACACAACAACATTAAACTTAAAACACAACTTAAGTAGACTCAGTTGTCATGATTTCTTTGTTATACACAGCAAAGAAATCTGGAAAATATTCAAATTTAAGGAGCTTAAACAGCGGAGAAACTGGTTTTAATTATTGAAGAATAATGTTTGTTCTTAAACGTAAACATTCAGAAAACATGTCTAGCCAAAATCTGAGGGGGGAAACGTGCCGTAATACCGCGAATAGAAAGCACATCAAAACTGAAAAACAATACTGCTCAAGTCTGCTCTCTTGTGGTAGACACACGAAATGACAGTTGTTTGTAATTTAACTGGTGTATTTTTTTGATTGTCCCATGTGAAATATTATTATGTTAATATATAAACATTATGTGACATTTTGTAAACGTTCATTAAACACTGTAGTGGTTACTTTATGTTTCTGTACATTGTGTTCATGACGCAGCAGCGTATTATTTACGATATATTGAACGTAGTCAAACTTTACCTCCGTCACACAGCAGGTTCCCCGCTCTCCGGAGCTCAGCTATCCGAAGCCCCGCTCTCGTCACCTCGGTGTCGACTTAATCCCGGTTCTATCGAAAACATTCTTCCGCGTGTGTGGAAAAACTAACCGCCCTCAGTTTGAATCACCGATGTTTCGGCCTCCTTTTCTTTTTCTGTCAGACAGACCGTTGTTAAATCAACTACACACTGCCCCCTGCTGTAGCGGAGGCTTAATCATTATATACAGTAAATGAAAAATAGTTTGTTGTTAGTGTTTTTCTAACTCAGTTATCAAGTGACGACACAGAGGTGATAAATATATATTTATTTTACATGATTACAAATATATTGAGAAAAACATGTTTCTTCTTATTTACATGATCACGAAACAAAGAATCAAAAACGATTTCACTGAAAAAACTATTTTCATCAGTGAAACGTGTCAACATTCATTCAGTCAGCCCTGAAAGATCACCCATTCATTCACATTCACAGATTCACAAAATACAGAGACGCTTTAGACTTTTCCTCAAACACATAAACAGTAAAAGTGCAAAGAACCAGGGTGTAGATTTAATGGCATTCGGGGTGAAGTTGCATGTTGAAGTAAGAGGAACGGACATTTAAAAATGATCAGACTAATATCTGTATTGAATTTATCTCATATATTTAAAATATGTCTGAAATTTAGAAATTTAAACAACAAACAACAACAAACTCCAGTGCATGAGAGAGACAGCGAGCAGCAGATGCATTCAATGACCCCGGTCAATTTCATCAAAGTCACTGGAGAACCAAGATTGTTCAGTTTTCTATATCTTTTTTAATCTGATTATGAATAATCTCCTTCACTGATCAGCTTTTCAGTCACATATATTGTGATTGTGTTGATCATTTAACTATGAACCCTGAATTCTACACAGTAGACCTTTAAGACTCAATTACAATAAATTAAAGTGCAGACGATGAAGGAAATCAATGTACAATGAACAAGACAACAGAAAACATAACACATACGGACAAGTTCCTCTTTTGTTCAGGCACTTTTGTAGCTCTACGAGACTCTGCTCAGTTTTTCTTTTATTGCTTCTCCATCAGTGATAGCACCTGGTGTTTTTGTTTAGTTTTTTGCGAGTGGAGCCTAAAATATGCCGTCAACAGACTGGCACCATTTTAGTGCCAGTTCTTGATGCTCATCCTTACTGAGAGCAGCTTAATACATGGGTGACTGCATATGGGCTTGATATGTGGAGCGAAATCATGTGCTATGTGATTGTTGTATATTTGTTCTTTGTATGATTACACATGGAAATAAATGTTAGGTAGTAAAAAAATACATACGATAACACAATAAAATACACTTTATAAATGACTTGGGCCATGGATTAGCTCCAGCTAAACTACATTTGGACACACGTGGCTTTTAAAACTTTGAATTCAAGAAAAAGTTTTTAACACTGGACAGCTCACGTATAGAAAAGAGTCACCTCCTACAAATATCTAGGCATATGAAGGTGAATGGCTTTTACATTCATCTCTTCTCTGTAGGTTGGTTGTCTCTTATCCACAGGAGGGAAATGCATATGCTGATTATTACGTACAAGGCCTCAAACTAACCTATTTATGTTTCTAGCCTCTTGTCCTACAGCACCACGTCTACCGCTCGACTTGTTTGAAAAGCTCCCAGAATGAACTCTGAATTGGGTAAAACTGTTTTTCTCCTTCTTTCTCAGGCGTTTTATGGCTCGTCCTGACCAGGACTCCCTGGAAGAAGAATAGTGAGAAGGTATCACAATGGGATCTTTGTGGCTAAATAAACACGGACAACATCTCATCGTCGTTAGACTTGTGTTCGTCAACTCTCCAGTACGATGTCTTCTTCTACGTTCTAAGTTTCAATTATTATGTTTAATCAGTCAAATCATCGATAAACCAAACAACAATCAAAACGTAGTTCTGCTAGAAATGATTTTGTTTAAAAACTAAATCCCATTGATTAAACAGGACAGTTGAAAACACCTGCTCATGTTTACCTGAGCTGTTGTTCTGTCTTGTCTCCTCTTCCTTCACTGATCCATTCATCATGTCCTTGGTGTCAATTCTCTCATACTGAGTGTTTTGTTCTTAAAGGAGAAGCACATTGTCCGTCCATCAGACCAGCAGGGAAGTGAGTGAAATGAGTGAATGAAACACAAAACATTGATTATATTTACCTGAGGTGTTGAAGTTCTTCATCATCATCATCTCTGTTTCTCTCCTCATGTTCCCTGTCGTGTTACAGTTACAGTTTTCCACATTAATGTCATTCGGCTTCACATTCTGTTCCGACACAAACTCAATTGTGAAATTTAAAAGTGAAACATGCTGCTTTGTGGACATAATAAGACATTTGAGGACGTCACAATATCAAAGTTTGGGAAACACTGATCAACATCTTCTGACATTCTCTGGATCAAACAACTCATTGATTAATAGTAGAAAATTATTCACTGACTGATTATGAAAAGAATCGTCAGATGCAGCTCAATTAATATTTAAATGCCATCAAATATTTCATAACTTACGTCGACTTATGCGTTTTTTGATGATCAGATACAGAACCAGAGCCAGCAGAAGTACCACTGTAACTGTGACAACTCCAGAAACCCATGAAGCCACGTGAACAACTGTACCGAGTTTCTCTGAAGAAAAGAGAAAACAAACAGGATGTAAATGTACAGACGACAGCATGAGCAGAACAGTGGTCATAACAACGAGGTAAAGACCAACAACATCATACATGAAGACCTGACATGTGTTTAAGGAGAGTCTCACCTGACACAGTGATGTTAGTGTCAATCCTGTGGTAAATGTCCTCCTGTTTGACCACGCAGCGGAAGCAGTTGGTCTTGGTCTCCGTCACAGTGACGAGGAGCGTGGTGTCGTAACGGCCTCGTGTCTCAGAGACCAGTGGCTCCTCTGAATTAAGAGAGGTTCCTTCACACGTCTGCCACTCTACACTCGGCTTTGATGAAGAACCTCTGACCACACACTGGAGCTCCACGCCGGCCTCTGTCACGTTCACAATCTTGAGGTCTGGCGCCTGAGCGGCTCCTACAAACACAGTAAAAACAATAACATGATGATAAACCACTGCAGCACTGTGGTTATCCATCATCCAGACACGTTGAACCATTTCCTGTGGGTCAGCTCATCAGTCAAACTATTCTGAATTAGGACTGGGTAATATATGGATAATAGATCTCAATTAGATTTTGAATATCGTCACATCATGATGAAGTATCAGTACTCGACTGTTCCTGGTTTTAAAGTCTGTTGCATTGATAATCATCATATGTTTTATATTGAACATTAAATTGAATTAACCAAGAATACACTAAACATTTTATATATCGATTAAAAAAATACATGAACTGTTTAGGATTGATTTTAAGATGTTATTGCTTGTTTTTATGGTTTTAAATGGGCCTATTTATGTGACTGAATACATCTCCAGACTCCTCGACGTAAAACCAGAGGTGATGGAGCCTTTTCAAATATAGAAAGTTTAACTTAAAGACACACCTCTTCTCCTTCAGCATTCAACTCAGGATGAGATAGACAACTTTCTATTGCACCGCCTCCTTCCTATTTTATTATATCTCTATATTTATTTATTTTTAAGCTTGCTTTTTTTATGAAAGTACTCACCGACAATGAGCTGCGTCCCGGACCGTCCTGACCCTACTGAGAGTCTGCAGGTGTAAGTCCCCGTGTCTTCAATCCTCGTGTCTCTGAGGATCATGGACGCGTTTCCATTCTTCAGCTCGTCGTGGAAGAGTGACACTCGTCCTCTGTACTGCTCAGAAGTGTCATCCTCAGAGTTATATCCACGCTCGTAGAGGAACACGTCATTACTGTCTTTATTCTGCCACTGTACCACTGAGTATTCCAGGCTCTGCCTGTTTTCAGAAGAGCAGTGAAGGACGGCGTCTTCCCCCTCCTTGACGTACGTTCTGGAGACTGGATTAAAAAACAGATAATCAATCAATAGATTTGTTGTTGACGCGTTATTTTGTTTCTAATATAAACGTTCTGAAATGACAGTTTGAAAGTCTGCATATTATTAATGTTTCATTTACTTCAACTCAAATTTTAGATTTATATTAAAGTTGCACTGTCCTTGTATATGTATTTAAATATAATATGTTTAACGTATTTTTTGTTATAGCAGCTCTTAGTAGAGCTTGTTCGGTATTGTTTTTCATACCTGATGTGGAGTATTAATGTGAAGGGTAGACCGGAAGTGGCACAGTTGTTGTTGACGGAAAGAAGAGTTGTTGACATGTAACAGAAAGGAATAAAAAGTGAGACGCTGTTGGCGTCAACACCGGCCATTCGTGTCCTTCGATTGTTTATCTACGTTCCCAGTATAGACGCCTTTATCTCGGCTACATATGTATATATATATATAAATATGTATATATATATATATATATATATATATATATGGAGGACCAAAAGGGCCAAAATTAAATAAATAAATACACCATTAAATCATTCATTAAATGTGTCATGAAATAATTAATTAAATGTGTCATTAAACAATTAAATGTGTAATTAAATAATGAAATGTATTTAATTAATTAATTAATTACACATTTAATTATTAAATGACACATTTAACTAATGATTTAATGGTGTATTTATTTATTTAATTTTGGCCCTTTTGGTCCTCCAAATATATATATTTACGCATATATATGTGTATGTATACTGTATATACATATAACAAGGGCCTTTCTGCATGGAGTTTGCATGTTCTCCCCGTGTGTGCGTGGGTTCTCTCCGGGTTCTCCGGCTTCCTCCCGCAGTCCAAAAACATGCAATGTGGGGATTAGGTGAATTGGACACTCTAAATTGACCATAGGAGTGAGTGTGAGAGTGAATGGTTGTTTGTCTCTAGTTGTGTGTGTGGCCCTGCGATGGACTGGCGAACTGTCCAGGGTGTACCCCGTCTATCGCCCGATGTAGCTGAGCCCCCCGCGACCCTCTGGTGGAGGATAAAGCGGTTAGATGATGACTGACTGACATAACTATACAGCGCAAACAGCCAATCAGAAACAAGGGGGAACCGAAAGAGTCAACTGCGTGTGCTCTCGTAGTTCAGACAGCAGCAGCTTTGTAATAAACCAATGGGTGTAAAAGTGAAAGTCTACAAGACTGCATTCAAAATAAGTTGGTTTTTTTTTATCATTTCTGTACAAACATCAGCATATTTTACTTTGTTTCAGTTGCATGTTTAACTCGACGTCTCTGTCACCGAGCTGCGTTTACTGCGTCATAACTATTAACCATAACATAACCATATTATTTCATACCTGACTCAAAAATACAACTCAAACGTCTCCTCACCTTCATCCTGCGCCTGCGGTGTTGATCCAAAACAAACCAGAGAACAAAAGAGCACCAGAGTGTTTTTAGCAGAAAAGCCCATGAGCGTGAGTTCGTTCCAACCGAACCAGGAAGTTGTTGTGATTTACATTAGAGACAGGACGAGTTGACAAGTGACGCTCATTTAAAACGAATACATTCATGAAACTGACCAGCAGAGAGTAGTCACTGCTGCTGACTGCGTGACAAAAACACAGAAGACAGAACTAAAGAACGAGGGCGGATGTGCATCGCGTCCACCTGAAACGCCTCCCACCACGAGACATCACGAGACATCACGAGGACACGTCCTGTCTTCAGAGACTTCACACATGCTGGTGAAAAAAGTGTTGAACTGTAAAAATAAGAAAACCTATTTTGACTTATGCAATCACTGATCTAAGTATTTTTGATCTATTATCGTTTTATATTATGACAGGAAATCAGTCAATTTGTCAGTAGTTGCTTTTTAATTTATTTTTTTATGTGGGCGGGGTAAAGTAAATATTCACACATAAACGTAAACAAAGAGATATTATTTCTCTTTCTTTCCTCTGGCTCGGTTTCACCAACGTGACATTTTCACGTTTTTGACATTTTTCTTCTTCTCCATGTCGACATACAATATAAATAATAATATAAAAAGAATAAACCGTTGTTGGCATCTTACCAAACCCTCACGTTTGGAACGTTCTTAACGTTTCCGACGTCTCGCTCGACTACAACACTTTCTACGTATTTGACGTTAAAATAAAACAAAGACATTTAGACTGCTTTGTCGTTTTAACATGCTGCTTTTAGACGTTTCACGAAATGTCATCATTTTCACAACATTGACGTGTTTCGACGCGCAACTATGCGACATTTTTATCTCACTATATGACGATGTTAACACATTGTTTGAAGTGTATTTTAAAAACCTTTCGTACAGTTTCACAGATGTTGATGTCTAATTATTATACTTTTGATGTTTGAAGGACATTTTCTGACGTCACAGTAAAAACATTGTCAGAACAACAATGAATTATTGTTTAACGCACTTTGAATTTGTGTCCAAGAAAAACGGTTTAAGAGACAGTGAAATAGTTATTGTTTGTGTTTTTCTGGCACTCAGTTTTCAAGAAACACAGAGGCAGTAAAATATATTTATTTCCCATTATTAAAGTGACAAATGGATACACAGTATATAAAGAAGGCACAAGTATTTTTTTTATCTGAGAAATGAAGCAAAAAATGAAAAACTTATTTCTGGTTAACCAGTGTCTGCATGACTTTCATCAAATGCAGACTTTTAAAAACTTCCTAATCATTTTCACAGAAAAATGTACTTTCAGTGAAACGTGTCTTTATAGTTTGGCTTACTTGAAGCACTTACTTACTCCGAGCTCTTGTTTGTACCCAAATGTTGAAATGCATTTATTGGAAGTCACTTTGGATAAAAGTGTCTGCTAAATGACATGTAATGTAACATAATGTAATGTGTCAACATTCATCCATCCATCCATTCACATTCAAGAAATACAGAGAAGCTTAAGGGTTTTCCTTAAATACATAAACCGTAACAGTGCAAACACATTGTATGTGTCTTTAAAGGCCCAGTGAGTAGATTTAATGGAGTTTAGAGGAGCGATACTGAGATGCATTCAGTGACCCCGGTAAATGTTGTTACTTTTGAGGGCGTTAAACAGTGCATGGAGCCAAGAGGAACACTTACTGCTGCTGCCACCTTGTGGACATATAGGCACCTCAAGTCATTTGACATGACATTGTTCAGTTTTCTATCTTTTTTTTAAATCTGATTATGAATAATCTCCTTCACTGATCAACTTCTCAGTCAATCTGAGGTGAAACCAAAATAAACGTGAACCACTTGGACTTTAAATTTGACCCCTAAATTCTACACAGTGGACCTTTAACAGTCATTTACATCAACGTGATCATCGTCACAAAAGACATTTTAGTGCAGACGACAAAGTGAAACGATGAACAAACACTAAAAACACAGCAACGACAGAAAAACACATGAAATATTACAAATAAAACACTTTCTGGTTCTAAACCGGTTCCTGTTCTAAACTGGTTTCCTTATGGCAAATTCACTCAAAGTGTCTGGACAAACAGTTTATTTTTAAATTCTCTAGCACAGGGGTCACCAACCTTTTTGAGACAACCTGAAGGGTAGAGAATAATGTGTGCGGCTGCCATATTAACATCTTATGCAATTCACCATTTAAACGATGAATATTATGCATTCAATTGCAAACACATTCATTCCAGTGATTACTCCTAACGATTAGCACAGGTTTTTATAAACGACAGCAATGATATTTCACTGAGTGATCAGTGAGGTGACATGTTGGTGACCACTGCTCGAGCATCTGTTCATGATGCTCACGATAACGACCTCACAGGTGACTTTGTATTTTGCATCAATAACGAATTACATTCGTCTACATCTTTTATGTATTTACTTACTTGAATTCTCGCACTAAATTACGACTAATAAGTGCACACACATGGTAAATATAGAATATTGCATCAGAAGAGATGTTTTCACAGCTCAGGCTACACTGACACAAAAACTGACCTGTTCAAAAAACATATTTAAAAAAACGTAGAAATTCTTTCATTAAAGTAGTAAAAATATAAAATAAAACAATTCTATAGATGACAGCGAACGACGCAGCTTTTAGCTTCTCTCCTGTTTGACAGCTGGAGCTAAGTTCACTTTCATAAAAGTAGATATAAAATTCACTTTGGACGATTCATTGCTGTTCCATCAGCTCTGTGTCGATCTTTTAGATCCGACATTTGGAATCTGTTACACACAGACCCACACACAGGAAACATAATAAACAAACAACATAACATAAAACAACGTCAAATATGCACATTAATAGATAACATATACATGTTCAGGGTCAGTGTGTTGCGTCCCGTATGATGTTTCGAGGCGATCGGTCAATGTGTGACAAAGTCATAGGGCACTTCCTGTTTTGTGGTGAATGGTCAAAAATCGCGAGGGTTGTCGTGGTCGCGCTGCTTTGAAACTGTAAAAACGTTTTTCCGCAACTTTTCACCTTTGATGCGCCTAGTACGACTTGACGTGTTTTTTATGTCGGTGCGACAAACGCACTCGGACGACTTTGTTAATTTACGTAGGGCGCAAATCGGCAAAATGGACGCCAAAATTCAAAATGGCCGACTTCCTGTTGAGTTGAGGCTATGGTTACGGTCGACTTTTTTCTTCGTCTTGGTCTGTTACAACTTTCCACCTAATTTCGGTGGAACTCAATTTTGCCTCTGTTTTCACTATAGGGGGCGCTATAGAGCCCTTGAGCAACACACAGGTCGGGGAACTATGCCAATATCACATTTTCACCAGACCTGACCTCCATGCTAAGTTTCAAGAGTTTTTATGCACGTTAAAAAACGCTCAAAAATGATCGCAAAGCCGCAGAGATTATAATAATCTGAAGGAAGAACAGACAACAGCTCTATAGCGCCTCCTAAGGCCAAAGGTGGATGGAGCAAGCCAAAATTAAGTTCCACCAAATTTCACAAAACTTGGTGGGAACTCGTAATAAGGAAGTGGGCATTTATCGTACCAACATAAAAAAACGTACTACGACACATCAAAGACAAAAAGGCGCGGCTACGGCAAACATGGGGAGTTCGGCGATCACGAAACAGGAAGTGCCCTGTAACTTCGACATGCATTGACCGATCGCCTCGAAACTTCGTACGTGACACAAGAGACCGACCCCGAACACGTCTACAGACACAAACCTGATAACATTTGAAGCTCATATGACTAACTTCATAATGTTTGGGTTATTTTTACATTCAAAGTCGGATTTCTTTCTCCTTTTGGCCCCGGGGTCAGAAGCTGAAGCTGTAGAAAAAGGAGAAAATAAAACATAGACATTAACAACAACAAATAAATGTTTACAGTGTACATACATCACTGTGGTAGTGACACACGGGGACGTCCAGATGTCCAGATGTGAGCGGATCATCAGGACATTTGATTAAATACTGCAGTCACTGAGCCTGAGCATCAGCATCTGTGTGTGTGTCATGACAGCGGTGTGGAAAACATTTGAAAGTAGAAAGTGATTTTCTGTTCTGCTGAAGTTAGACGACAGAAAGTATCTTTACCATTATTGATACGGAGAATTATTGACACTCTTATTGATGCTATTCTCTATAATTAGGTGCAAAAGTAGAGACATGATATGACAATGTGTTTTTAAACTCATGCTTGTGTTCAGTAAAAAAGTTCTAGTAGATCAGTCACGTTGTTTTCCACGGCTTCATAGCTCCTCCTCAAAGAGGGCGGAGTCGTCATAGCAACCGCTGTGTGAGACTGTCGTGACGCAAACACAAACTAGTGACTTGTAAAGCAGTTGTTTTCACTGAAACATTAGAATCAGTGGATTAAAAATAGTTCAGTACTTCCTGCATGACTCATTCATTCACTCACTCTCTCATTCATTCACTCACTCATTAGCTTTGCTAAATGTTGCAGATGAACGCATGTTTTCAGGATTTTTAAGCCTTTTAACTTTTGTTGGCTCGGATTCTCGTGTCAGACGTCGCGCTCATGACTCTTCAGTGACGACACTCTCTGACTAAAAAAAACACTGATGAAGCAGGAAACACCTGCTCATGTTTACCTGAGGTGTCACTGGGCATGCGCTTCTCCTTCTCCGTCTCCTCCTCTGTCTTCACTGTGTCATTCCTAATGTTCTTGGTGTCAGTGATTCTGTTTCCAATGTTTTGATCTAAAAGAAGCAGCAAATATTCCGTCTCATAAACAGAATCACATCAAACCAGCAGGAAAGTGAGTGAAATGAGTGAATGAAACATAAAACGTTCATTATATTTACCTGAGGTCATGTTACTGGATATGACGTTCATCATCTCCATGCTCCCTGTTGTGTTACAGTTAGAGTTTTCCACATTAATGACATTCACACACAAACTCAAATCACATCAAAGCAACAACAAAGTGACTCAGGAGTATAAACATCAACCATTTCATGTGACAAGTATAGTTATAATTCTAAGTATCTAACATTTAGAATCTGACAAACTTTAGATAATTGCAATTATTTTGTCGTATGTCGACGGTGAAAACTTGGGGAACGAGTTCCCACAAAACAACAAAACCATTCAAAGTGAAACATGCTGCTTTGTGGACATAATAAGACATTTGAGGACGTCACAATATCAAGGTTTGGGAAACACTGATCAACATCTTCTGACATTCTCTGGATCAAACAACTCATTGATTAATAGTAGAACATTATTTACTGATTGATTATGAAAAGAATCGTTAGATGCAGCTCAATTAATATTTAAATGCCATCAAATATTTCATAACTTACGTCGAATTCTGCGTCTTGTGAAGATCAGATACAGAACCAGCTGAAGTAACACAAGTGTGAAAACTCCAGCAAAAAACATGCCTACGAGAACAACTGTGCTGTGGGAGGACTGAGTATCGTGGGAGGACTTTTTCTCATAGAGTTTCTCTGAAGAAAAGAGAAAACAAACAGGATGTAAATGTACAGACGACAGCATGAGCAGAACAGTGGTCATAACAACGAGGTAAAGACCAACAACATCATACATGAAGACCTGACATGTGTTTAAGGAGAGTCTCACCTGACACAATGATGTTAGTGTCAATCCTGTGGTAAATGTCCTCCTGTTTGACCACGCAGCGGAAGCAGTTGGTCTTCGTCTCGTTCACAGTGACGAGGAGCGTGGTGTCGTAACGGCCTCGTGTCTCAGAGACCAGTGGCTCCTCTGAATTAAGAGAGGTTCCTTCACACGTCTGCCACTCTACACTCGGCTTTGATGAAGAACCTCTGACCACAC
The DNA here is from genome assembly GCF_019176455.1 of Solea senegalensis. Lineage (NCBI taxonomy): Eukaryota > Metazoa > Chordata > Actinopteri > Pleuronectiformes > Soleidae > Solea > Solea senegalensis. The sequence continues at coordinate 2,273,565 of NC_058024.1, forward strand.
ACTGGAGCTCCACGCCGGCCTCTGTCACGTTCACCATCTTGAGGACTGGCGCCTGAGAGGCTCCTACAAACACAGTAAAAACAATAACATGATGATAAACCACTGCAGCACTGTGGTTATCCATCATCCAGACACGTTGAACCATTTTCTGTGGGTCAGCTCATCAGTCAAACTATTTTAAATTGACCGTGAAGCAAAAACTGTTCATTTAACACATACATGACAAAAGGTGCATTTAAAAAATAAGTCATTACATACATTTAAAATGGTCAAATTACAATTAAGGGCAAGTATATATATATATTTTATTATTTACCATTTACCATAATCACTCACCTTTTTCAAGTCCAATTCTGTTTCTGAGAACCCGTTCTAAAAGGAAAAAAACACAAAAGTGAATGTTTTTACAGTGAACGTTAGCTACACCATGGATTTTATAATATTCATTTTGTTTAATGTTAACAGTCGACAGAGGATTGCCCTTAAACTAGGATTTAGAGTTCTGGGGCCTGAACGAGCCCGCAGGTCTTTAAGCCCGAACTCGACCCGACACACCAGCATGAAGTGTCTGCCTGAACCGGCCTGAACCGGCCTGACCCCCTTTCATTTTTTTTCAAAATGAAAAAAGAAATCATTTTAGCTGAGTCATGTTTGACTGTATCGGACCAATATAAGTATCTGTAGATACTCGAGTTTGTGATATCGGTATCGTTATTTTCTTGATTAATCCATTTGTTGTTTAGTGGACAGAATGTCAGACATGGAGGAAAATGTTTTTCATCACTTAAAATGACATTGTGAAGAGGACACTAGAGAGAGGACAAGGTGGAGGTGGAGGTGACCTGCTGTGGTGACCCCTGAAGGGAGAAGAGAAAAGACGACGACTCACCGACGATGAGCTCCATCGCGAATATTTGCCTTCCAGAACTCAAACCTGGAAGGTCACAGGTGTAAATCCCTGTGTCTTCAATCCTCGTGTCTCTGAGGATCATGGATGCGTTTCCGTTCTTCAGCTGGTCGTAGAAAAGTGACACTCGTCCTCTGTACTGCTCATCCTGACAGCACCAGCCGTCCTCAGTGTGATGTCCAAGCTCATAGAGGAACAAGTCTTTACCATTTATGTTCTTCCAACTTATCAGTGAGTCTTTGAGACTCTGATTGTCTCCAGAAGAACAGTGAAGGACGACGTCTTCCCCCTCCTTGACGTACGTTCTGGAGACACCTGGGTTTGAGAGAACAAATATATTTGAATGGTTACATTTGAACAGAGCAATCAAAACAAATAATCAAACTTACAATTTCCTGGTCATGTACGTTATGAGCATTTACAACTAGAGCTGTGACGTTCATGAACGAGTTAGGAGTGTGGGAAAACATCCATTCTTAGATGCATCGTGATTCAGACGTGGACGATTCTGAATCGATGCACAAATGTCCAAATTCCCATTATTTAAATTTTAAATAACGTTAAAATAAACCGTATGAAAACTCCTGAGTGCAGCGCGCCGTCACCCAGACACTTTATGGGGAGCACATAGGTGAAGGTGGAGGTGACCTGCTGTGGTGACCCCTGAAGGGAGAAGACAAAAGACGACGACTCACCGACGATGAGCTCCACCGTGGACCTTTGGATTCCAGAACTCAAATGTGGAAATATGCAGGTGTAAGTCCCCGTGTCTTCAATCCTTGTGTTGATGAGGATCAAGGATGCGTTTCCGTTCTTCAGCTCGTCGTAGAAAAGTGACGCTCGTCCCATGTACTGCTCATCTTGACCGTGCAGCCCGTTCTCGTAGTGCCAGCCTCTGTCGTAGAGGAACACTTCTTTATTTTGGTTCTTCCAGTCTACCACCGTGTTCTCAAGGCTTTCTACAGAAGAACAGTGAAGGACGGCATCTTCCCCCTCTGTGACGTACGTTCTGGAGACACCTGGGTTTGAAAAAAAACATAATATATTTGAATGGTTACATTTGAACAGAGCAATCAGGTCACATTTACATGACACGTCTTTTACTCTAAAGCAGCAGTTAAATCATTTGTAAAAGGTTCAATATTTACTGCTCTGCTATACTGTATGCATCTATAGAAAACTACTGAACACAAATGTTTCTACTTCATTCTATTGACTTTAGCCTGAGAGCTCAACAGTGATGTCAAAAACCAGAGATTCCAATTCCTCCAAGATCATATAATTATGATTATTATTATCATCATCATTACTGTTAGTGAAGGTCTTTTTATTAAAATAACAATTAGAGGTAGACAGATTAATAGTGTCTCAGATTAATTGGGCCAATGTTTGGCATTTCTTTATAATCGTTTTGGCTAATTATTATTTTCTTCTCAGAAACTTGATAAATAATACTAAAAGTAGCAAAACTTTGCTTTAGGCAGATGTGGGGGTAGAGTGGCTCAGTGGTTAAGACCCTACCTTGTGTACCAAAGACATCATGGTCGCAAGTTCGATTCCACCCCTGGCTAATGGTACTTGATTCCATTGTAAGTCGCTTTGGATAAAAGCGTCTGCTAAATGACATGTAATGTAATGTGTTGATCCTTAGATTGTGAATTTATAATAAGCAGCTAATATCATAAATTAAGTGATATCATTTATGTGTGACACTCTTGTAAATAGGGCATCAATTCATAAAAAAACTGTTGAAATATGCTGGAAAATAAAGTTGAAAAGTTGAAATATGGAAATAATATGTTTCTGCCCAACAGCAATCTCCAATACTTATTGACCTTCATGGATTTGTTAAAAGACTATACTTTTTTTAACCTAAACTGACTTACCCTGGATTTCCACTGGACGCGGAACGGCCGCGGAACGGCCGCGGCGCGGTTCTGCTTCGTCCTCTCCCAAACGTCAATCCCCACCGGGCGCGTTACGGCAGCGGCGCGGAGCCTTGGGAGCCAGCGGTATTCACGGAAGATCGCGCGATAATCTCGAACGGACGCGAGATCCAACTGTTGATCTGGCCATCTATTTTCGATATTGTGCTTCTACCATGTGGAAGTTTGCTAGTCAGTTCCGCGGCCGTTCCGCGTCCAGTGGAAATCCAGGGTAACCCTGGATATCACTGATATTTGGGACTCTGGGGGCCCTACCAGTCGCCAAAGTGTGGAAAAACAATACTCAGTCATGTTTTCGTGGTTCCGCTTAGTGTAAGTATAGGCGATAAAACCCTCGATGTTGAATTCCCTGCGCTTATGACGTCAGCATGCGCATTTCACCGCGAATGTTACCGCCCCACCAGTACGTTTACTTCGCAAGCTCCACCTTAGCTCCACCTTGTCCCTGCGAGAGTGCAGGCGAGGGAGGAAGAGCGGTATTATGTCAACGCGAAGGGACAAGTGTGCTGTTGGTGGCTGCACAGTGGAGCACAGTGTTTTACAGAGGATTTTATATATGAAGCTAATGTGCCGGATAAAGTCAGCAAACGTGTGTTTGTGTGTTCGCACCACTTCACATCAGACTGCGACCAGCGGTCGCTGTATTTAGTCAGGGGACGTATTTCACCGACGTACAAACACACACATTGTTAAGAAAAGATCACATAGAGCTCATAACTGACCATTCTGACACGTCCTAATTAAACATATTTGTTCAGTACGTCCTCCATGACCGGAGCACAGACTCAGGCTGATACAATCACATAAATCAGCTGTTTATGCAGCTCGCCGCTGACGATCAGCGGTGCTGCACTCTCTGTGCAGCGGTGCTACACTCTCTGTGTCACCGATAGCCTAAACTGCGGCGTGCTGAATAAACTGTATGTTGCTGTATCAGACCGGAGACTGTCTGATACAGCGGTAGCGCGTTACACGGTGATCGCCAGCTCGCCGGAGCACCGGAGGTGGTCAGCGGTGGTGAGGTCTCCGGAGCACAGTCTCCGGTCTGATACAGAAACATACAGTTTATTCAGCGCGCCGCTGGCGATCAGCGGTGGCGATCAGCTGATCGCCAGCGGCAGTTTAGACTATCGGTGACACAGAGAGTGTAGCACCGCTGCACAGAGAGTGCAGCACCGCTGATCGGTCAGTTATGAGCTCTATGTGATCTTTTCTTAACAATTTGTGTGTTTGTACGTCGGTGAAATACGTCCCCTGACTAAATACAGCTTACACGGTGATCGCCACCGCTGATCGCCAGCTCGCCGGAGCACCGGAGCTGGTCAGCGGTGGTGAGGTCTCCGGAGCACAGTCTCCGGTCTGATACAGCAACATACAGTTTATTCAGCGCGCCGCTGGCAATCGGCGGTGGCGATCAGCAGTTGTGTGTTTTTAACTGATTTACAGTTGGACAGTGTTCGGCTCGATCCTTATGTAGGACGTCTCTTCCTGTGACGGCACTCTCGCTGACATGTTGATATTGTCAGAGAGCTAGTGGAGGGAGGGGGAGACGAATAGAGCTGTAAAGCGCTGTAAAGAGGACAAATCAGAAACCCCCTGGAAGAAGTGGGTGTGTGTTTGCCTGTGTCTCATTTGCATATAAAGGGACCATGCACAAAACCGAGCGTTGTGAAAGGGGCGGGTTTAGCAGGGTTATTGAACTACTATGATTCTTCATCCTTATGGTATTTTGACCAAAGCATGTCACTGACATGTTCATTAGGACACCAGGGAACTATTTTAATGGGGGAAATAGGGTATAATATGTCCACTTTAAGCGTACTTGGGATGGCCATGTATCCCAGAATACATTTCGGCGGAGCATAGCAGTAGATAATAGAAATATCAATCTGAAATAAATATTTTTCTGTGTCCCGGAACAACGTTTTAACATCATTTGAGGCGAGAAATTAGTCATTTAGAATTCAAACATATGGTTTGTGTATGAAGATATGATGTATTTATAGTTTGGCAGCGACGTTTGTCGGAGGTGATCAGCTCCGCCTCTGTGGGCGCTCGGCGCTCACTGTGCCCGGCACAGAGCAGCGTTACCTCGGCCTGTCCTGATGAAATGATCTGCTGGCTCAGACGTCGCTGTCATTACATGCTCGGTGTGATCCATAGATTTGTTGTTGACGTGTTATTTTGTTTTTGATGGAAACGTTTTGACCTGAAAGTTTGAAAGTTTGTATATTATTAATTTTTTTTTAATTTCAACTTTGAATGTTAGATTTATATTAAAGTCGCACGGTCATTGTATCTGTATTTAAATATAATATTTAAATATTAGATATGTAGAATAGTATATATTTGTACACGTATATATATACACTACACTACTCAATGCTGTACTATATCTATTTTCCACATTGTATTATATATTTTAATAGAAATAAATTAATAAATGAAGTTAAATATTTAAAATGTAAATATAATAACAACATATATATGCATTTATTAAAAGTATTTCATATGTTCATTTATCAACACCGTAGGTGGCGCTAATGAGGCTGCAGCACTTGGCGCCAGCCACCATTCAAACAGCAGAACAATACATACATACTTGCATACTTGAGTATTGAGGAACAACCACATACTTGTGTACTCCCGTACTTGGCAAGTATATACTCCCAGCGTACTTCTCAAGTATATACTTCCCAAGTAAGCAAGTACATACTTGCTAACTTGAGTATTGAGAAACGGCCACAGTCTATCGCGGGATCTCGCGTCCGTTCGAGATTATCGCGCGATCTTCCGTGAATACCGCTGGCTCCCAAGGCTCCGCGCCGCTGCCGTAACGCGCCCGGTGGGGATAGACGTTTGGGAGAGGACGAAGCAGAACCACGCCGCGGCCGTTCCGCGTCCAGTGGAAATCTATCACATATACTGTAGAAGTCCAAAAGACTAAGATTAAATCTAAAATGGCTGCCAAAAACAACACTGCACCAAACAAGGACACAAATAACTGGGAGTTCAGCTCAGAGCAAAGTGAAAGTAAAAGTGTACAAGAAGGACGTGAGGCCTGCATTTTAAATACAATTATGTATTCAATCAAAATATTAAATACATTACTCAAATCTGAACTGAAGGACGTGAGGCCTGCATTTTAAATACAATTATGTATTCAATCAAAATATTAAATACATTACTCAAATCTGAACTGTCAAATAAACTTTTGATTCAAGGGTTAAAAATCTACTTTTTGAAAATAAAAATACTTCAGTAAATGTACTTACATTGTAAACTTCCGCATCTACATAACAGCTATATAACAGGTACAGGCCTAAATGTCATAAAGTCTTTTTTCTTTTTCTTTACATTTTATGGAATTATTCAAAAATAATCGACAGATTATGGTGATTGTGAAAATAAGGGTTAGTTGCAGCTCTACCAGGGTCACTTCCTTAACAATAATAATAATGATCATTACAATTTCACAAACAATGTCTGAATACATTCGATGAAAAATGAACGAGTTAAAGAATCAAACTTGTTGCTGTAACTCAGGATGTAGACATGAAAGTTATGAGACACAAACATGATCATGTCCCTGTGTCTGTGTTTTAAAAAGTACACTTTTAACTCGCCATCTCCACTTTAACTTAAAGTGGTTAAAACTGACTTAAATCAGACGAGAGTTTGTTTACCTGTTCACTATTACAGGTTTATTAAAGTGCTCATTTTACTCGGGAACTTAGTAAAACGTTTCCTCACCGTTAGTCTCGTCCTGATGTGTTGCTCCAAAACAAACCAGAGAACAAACGAGCACAAACACGAGCGTGTTTTCAGTAGAAAGGTGAGGCCATTTCTCAATACCCATATTTGTAAATACTCCAGTATTTGTGAAAACGTCTTCAGAACTTGGACTGAGGGTCCAAGTTCTGTTCCGATTCTCATGTCTGAAACTGAAGAGATGACGTGACGTCAGGCTTATAAAGCAGGAGGGAGTCCCTCCTCCTCCGGAGGCAGACGTCACGTCTTCCGGCCAGTCAGGACTGGCGTAATGAAAGAAAAGCTTCTGGGGACAAGCGCGTAGGGGCGTGTCCCATAGTGAGATACCGAAACGAATGTTGAAAAACAACGCTCTGCTCAGACGGACTTCCTGTGTTACACTCAAAGCATTCCTGGCGGTCATTTTTCGGGGGGCCGTGTTGCCGGAAGTGGCAATGAACACTGGCTTTGTGAATATGATATTTCCCTAGAATGATCAACAAATTAATTAGGTATAACTCTGCTTTTTATTTTTGTTGTCGTGGGAACCAAACAGTACATCTTTCCACAACAAAGAACAATCAGAGACAAGTTTGTCAGTAATGTATCGGGAAAGATCTTTCCAAAAAGTGGTACATTAGACATTAGCAGAACAGGTGCACCATTGTTTCTGGACATATTCCACATAAAGAACAGTTAACACATATGTCACGCTTAAACCCAAGAAGATATTGTTTAGCAGGATAATACCTATGTATGATTCTTAATGAGACTTCTCTTACTTTATTTGTAAGGAGGAATTTGTAGGGAAGGTTCCAGATATTTTCCCAGTTCAGGTTATCAACAAAATTAGACCAATAGGGAACAACATTAGGGGTACAGGTGACATCTTTCTGGATTAAAGATCCAACGTTACGATTATTATTCCTCATAGTGATAGCGAAACACACACGACCAACTGAGGTCAATTTAGGGTCCAAAGATGGTAAACAGTGTGGTTTACCAGTCCCTTTTAAGAGGCTTCAAATACCAGACGAGATGGCGCCCATAACAATTGCAAACTCCTTTGGAGTGATTGGAATGCCAAAAGTGTGAAGGAATTCAGAATAATTCAGCAATGTTCCATTATCATTTAGAAGTTGAGATACTAGAATTATGTTATTAGTGAACCAGGTTTTATAAAATATAGATTTGTTTTTGAACTATTATTCCAGAAGCATTAAATATTCATTCATTTAAGAAACAGACAGAATATGAAAAATAAAAAGATCTACACACATACTGTACATGTGTGTGATTCAGAATCAGGATCAGTGTCGATACTAAATTACACGATTACGCGAAAATTACGCTTTAATTTAGTTCAATTTTTTTTGCACACTAGAGGGCGCCACAACATAAAAGAATGAGAAAAGAAAGTGTGGTGACAGAAATACAGAAAATGATGAATAAACATTTTCAATGTCTATTTATACATGAATTTATTTTCTCTATTCATTTATAAATTTGTGTATTTATTTGTATTAATTCATTTGTATACTTGTTTATTGTGTGTCTGACCATACCAACACTAAATGATTTAATTTGTTGTTTTAATAGCTCATGTTGTAACTACACTACATTTTGACCTTTTCGACATCTCACTATACAACGACGTGAACACATTATTTCATGTGTTAATATGTCGTTTTCAACATATTTCATCCATTTTAACGAAGTATGTCATTAAAGTCTCAGTATTATAATAACAATAATAATAATAATGATAAACTGCTGTTTTCACAGCAGGTTTGACATCTTTTGATGATTTTTTGAAGGACATTTCCTGATGAACAACATGCTCAGAAAATCAGGAACCAACGATCAATTATCGTTTAACGCACTTTGACTTTGTGTCCAAGAAACTTCACTGTCTTTATATATAGACAGGGAAATAGTTATAGTTTTTTCTTTTTTTATTAGTTTTCAAGAAACATCACAGAGGCATTACAATGTATTTATTTCCCAACAAAACCCACATATATATAAAAGAAGCCACAAGTATATTTTTACGTCAAACTGATTTTAGATGAAACAGTGTGTGCATTATGTGATTTCATCAAATACAGACTTTTAAAAATCCTTGAAGGTCATCCATCCATTAATTCACATTCAGATTCAAGAAACACAGACAAGCGTAAGAATTGTCCTTAAATAGAAAAACAGTAAAAGTGCAAACACACTGTATGTGTCTCTAAAGGACCAGTGTGTACATTTAATAGCATTAAGGCATAAGAGGGATGGAGTAGCTCAGTGGTTAAGACCTGTACCCCGTGTGCATCGACATCATGGTCACAAGTTCAACTCAAGTTGTACTCAATTCACTTGTAAGTCGCTTCGGATAACAGCGTGAAACAGCGTGTGGAGCCGAGAGCAGCGGCCGGCGCTGAGGTCCACTGACCAAACACTTACTGCTGCTGCCACCTTGTGGACATATTACATTATGTTACATTACATTTAGCAGACGCTTTTATCCAAGAGCTAAACTGGTTCCTGTTGTTTAATTTATGGCAAATTCACTCAAAGTGTCTGGACAAACAGTTTATTTTTAAATTCTCTAGCACAGGGATCACCAACCTTTTTGAGACAACCTGAAGGGTAGAGAATAATGTGTGCGGCTGCCATATTAACATCTTATGCAATTCACCATTTAAATGATGAATATTATGCATTCAATTGCAAACACATTCGTTCCAGTGATTACTCCTAACGATTAGCACAGGTTTTTATAGACGACAGCAATGATATTTTACTGAGTGATCAGTGAGGTGACATGTTGGTGACCACTGCTCGAGCATCTGTTCATGATGCTCACGATAACGACCTCACAGGTGACTTTGTATTTTGCATCAATAACGAATTACATTCGTCTACATCTTTTATTTATCTACTTACTTGAATTCTCGCACTAAATGACGACTAATAAGTGCACACACATGGTAAATATAGAATATTGCATCAGAAGAGATGTTTTCACAGCTCAGGCTACACTGACACAAGAAACTGACCTGTTCAAAAACATATTTAAAAAAATGTAGAAATTCTTTCATTAAAGTAGTAAAAATATAAAATAAAACAATTCTATAGATGACAGCGAACGACGCAGCTTTTAGCTTCTCTCCTGTTTGACAGCTGGAGCTAAGTTCACTTTCATTAAAGTAGATATAAAATTCACTTTGGACGATTCATTGCTGTTCCATCAGCTCTGTGTCGATCTTTTAGATCCGACATTTGGAATCTGTTACACACAGACCCACACACATGAAACATAATAAACAAACAACATAACATAAAACAGCGTCAAATATGCACATTAATAGATAACGTATACATGTTCAGGGTCAGTGTGTTGCGTCCCGTATGATGTTTCGAGGCGATCGGTCAATGTGTGACAAAGTCATAGGGCACTTCCTGTTTTGTGGTGAATGGTCAAAAATCGCGAGGGTTGTCGTGGTCGCGCTGCTTTGAAACTGTAAAAACGTTTTTCCGCAACTTTTCACCTTTGATGCATCTAGTACGACTTGACGTGTTTTTTATGTCGGTGCGACAAACGCACTCGGACGACTTTGTTAATTTACGTAGGGCGCAAATCGGCAAAATGGACGCCAAAATTCAAAATGGCCGACTTCCTGTTGAGTTGAGGCTATGGTTACGGTCGACTTTTTTCTTCGTCTTGGTCTGTTACAACTTTCCACCTAATTTCGGTGGACCTCAATTTTGCCTCTGTTTTCACCATAGGGGGCGCTATAGAGCCCTTGAGCAACACACAGGTCGGGGAACTATCCCAATATCACATTTTCACCAGACCTGACCTCCATGCTAAGTTTAAAGAGTTTTTATGCACGTTAAAAAAACGCTCAAAAATGATCGCAAAGCCGCAGAGATTATAATAATCTGAAGGAAGAACAGACAACAGCTCTATAGCGCCTCCTAAGGCCAAAGGTGGATGGAGCAAGCCAAAATTAAGTTCCACCAAATTTCACGAAACTTGGTGGGAACTCTTAATAAGGAAGTGGGCGTTTATCGTACCAACATAAAAAAACGTACTGGACACAAAGACAAAAAGGCGTGGCTACGGCAAACATGGGGAGTTTGGCGATCACGAAACAGGAAGTGCCCTGTAACTTCGACATGCATTGACCGATCGCCTCGAAAACTTCGTACGTGACACAAGAGACCGACCCCGAACACGTCTACAGACACAAACCTGATAACATTTGAAGCTCATATGACTAACTTCATATCGTTAGTGTTATTTTTACACTTGAAGCGGGATTTTTATTTTCCTTTTGTCCATGGGGTCATTCAAGTTCAGCAACTCTGACAACACAGTGCAGTCATTGGATTTTTCAGTTTCTGTTGATGAAGCTGAAGCTGTAGAAAAAGGAGAAAATAAAACATAGACATTAACAACAACAAATAAATGTTTACAGTGTACATACATCACTGTGGTAGTGACACACGGGGACGTCCAGATGTCCAGATGTGAGCGGATCATCAGGACATTTGATTAAATACTGCAGTCACTGAGCCTGAGCATCAGCATCTGTGTGTGTGTCATGACAGCGGTGTGGAAAACATTTGAAAGTAGAAAGTGATTTTCTGTTCTGCTGAAGTTAGACGACAGAAAGTATCTTTACCATTATTGATACGGTGAATTATTGACACTCTTATTGATGCTATTCTCTATAATTAGGTGCAAAAGTAGAGACATGATATGACAATGTGTTTTTAAACTCATGCTTGTGTTCAGTAAAAAAGTTCTAGTAGATCAGTCACGTTGTTTTCCACGACTTCATAGCTCCTCCTCAAAGTGGGCGGAGTCGTCATGGCAACGGCTGCGTCAAACTGTCGTGACGGGGTTTTATAACACGACGCAAACACAAACTAGTGACTTGTAAAGCAGTTGTTTTCACTGAAACTGAATCATGAGAATCAGTGGAACTCATTCACTCACTCACTCACTCTCTCATTCATTCACTCACTCATTAGCTTTGCTAAATGTTGCAGATAAACGCATGTTTTCAGGATTTTTAAGTCTTTTTAACTTTTGTTGGCTTTGATTCTCGTGTCAGACGTCGCGCTCATGACTCAGTGACGACACTCTCTGACCAATCAGAGGCCGGCAGTCTGATGACGTCACATTTTAGTATCGGCTCAGCTGAACTTCGTCAGAGAAGGAACTAAAAAAAGCATTCAGTTCACACTGATGAAGCAGGAAAGTTGAAAACACTCAATCTAAAAGAAGCAGCAAATGTTCCGTCTCATAAACAGAATCACATCAAACCAGCAGGAAAGTGAGTGAAATGAGTGAATGAAACATAAAACGTTCATTTACCTAAGGTGCTCCTTGAGCTGTAGTTCATCTCGTTCCCTCGTACATTCGTCCATGCACCTGTTGTGTTACGGTTACAGTTTTCCACATTAATGACATTCAGCAGCACATTCTGTTCTGACACAAACTCAAATCACATCAAAGCAACAACAAAGTGACTCAGGAGTATAAACATCAACCATTTCATGTGACAAGTATAGTAAATATAATTATACTAGAGCTGCAACTAACGATTATTTTCATAATCGATTAATCTGTCGATTATTTTCTCGATTAATCGATGAATCGTTTGGTCCATAAAATATCAGAAAACCATAAAAAATGTTGATCGGTGTTTCGTCAAACCTGGAAATGATGATGTTCTCAAATGTCTTATTTTGTCCACAAACCAAAATGATTCACCTTTAATGATTAATATGTTATCCAGAGCAAAGAAATGAAGAAAATATTCATATTAAAGAAGCTTAAACAATCAGAAATCTTGTTTTAATCATGAAAAAAGCTTCAAACCGATTAATCATTGATCAAAATAGTTGTCGATTAATTTAGTAATCGATTAATAATCGATTCATCGATAAATCGTTTCAGCTCTAAATTATATAATCATAATTCTAAGTATAATTAAAAATTCTAAGTATCTTATGTTTAGATAATTGCAATTATTTTGTCGGATGTCGACGGGGAAAACTTGGGGAACGAATTCCAGACGGACAGAGAGTCCGAGCCTGTGACGACTTCCTGTCCATTGAGCCGTCACTCCAAAACTCAGTAGCCAATCAGCAGTTAGCTTCCTAATAATCGTTTGGTCCAGAAAATGTTGATCGGTGTTTAAGTGAATGATTTCTTTGTTATATGAAGCAAAGAAAGCAGAAATATTCACATTTATGAAGCTGAAAATGACTCAAGTAAAAAAAAATTAAAAAACCAAATCATCTATTAATTCAGTCATCAATTAATAGTTGATTAATGTCGGCAGCCCTGCTCCATATAAACAAAACAACAAAATCATTCAAACAGTATCAAGGTTCGGGAAACACTGATCAACATCATCTGACACTCTATGGAGCAAACAACTCATTTATTAAAAGAGAAAATTGATTATGAAAAGAATCGTTAGATGCAGCTTAATTCATATTCAAATGACATCAAATATTTAATAACTTACATCCTGATGCCGTTATGCTTATGCATCCTGTGAAGATCAGATACAGCAGAGGTAACACAAGTGCGGCAACTCCAGCAAAAAACATGCCTACGAGAACATCTGTGCTGTGGCAGGACTGAGCAACGTTGCAGGACTTTTTCTCAAAGAGTTTCTCTGAAGAAAAGAGAAAACAAACAGGATGTAAATGTACGACAGCATGAGCAGAACAGTGGTCATAACAACGAGATCATACATGAAGACCTGACATGTGTTTAACCCTCTTATGAGCATCATGATAATCAGGCCACCTGGATTTATTTATATTGTATGGCTGTAGAATTGTCAAATAATTGTTAAATGAGTGAGTTTTTCCTGCCCCTTTTTTCCAAGTTAACTTTCACATTCCATATCTGGCAATTATTCAACCGTTTAGAAATCACGGTACTGAGAATCCGACGTCACAACCGTGTGACCCGCTGGAGAATCTCGCCTGTGATTTTACTCAAGTAAAAGTACTGTTACTTTAAGATAATAATTACTCAAGTAGAAGTAAAAGTACTCATGAAAATAATTACTCGAGTAAGAGTAAAAAATTATGCAGTGAAAAGTAGGGATGGGCGATACTGCAAATGTTGGTATCGATACGATACCAAGTAATTACAGGGCCAGTATTGCCGATACCGATACTTTTTACTTGAAAATGCCTGATCATTGAATGATTTTGTACTTTTGCCTTTCATCTAGGTGAAATTACAAAAATAATTAACATAATTCAATCTATAAGCTATCCGTGTGGAGCCTAAATAGGAATACTAATCTTCCTTCAACAGATACACAAAAGGGTTATTATATTCTGCCATATTCACACTTCAGATTTGAGGGAGGCTGGAAATCTTAATATAAGTGTATATTTTTGAGTTCCAGTAAAACAATTAAGATTTATTTCAACTGACTGAATATATGATAATAGTTTAATCTCTCTGCTAAATTACATCTCTGACCACCAATTACACTTTGAAAAACAACAATAACTAGATTGGTAATTCCGTGCCGAAATTTCGAGCTTGCCTGCTGTTCTTGCTGCATATGTCGTCTTGTGCAGGACTTGTGCTGGTAAAGGATTAAAGGATTGAACCTTTAAAAGATGAAGTATTTAGACAGAGTGGTATTTTGGTGGAATCACCCTTTAAAAGAGAATAACTCATAAGCCCCTCCCACTCCCTGATGGCTCCCTGATATATGTATATATATGTACAGTGGTATGCAAAAGTTTAGGCACCCCTGTAAATTTTCATGATTTTCCTTTATAAATCATTTGATATATTTAATTTCAGTTAAATATATCATATAGGAGACAAACAGTGATATTTGAGAAGTGAAATAAAGTTTATATGATTTACAGAAAGTGTGCAAGAATTATTTAAACAAAATTATATTATATATATATATATATATACACATATATGTATATATACATATAGATATATATATTTATATATATATACATATATATATACTGTATATATATATATACACTGTATATATATATATACACTGTATATATATACTGTATATATATATATATACATACATATATATACATATACACATAAATAAATATATGTATGTATGTATATATATATCCTGACTATATTTCTATAGATATAGTATATCTATATAAAAAAAACATGATGTCAAATATGTTTTGCAGCTCCACATTCATTTTATTTGGGTGGAGAGGGGACAAAATGGCTCTTTTCATCCTAAAGGTTGCAGAACCCTGGTCAAGCATTTATGGAAATAGAAGTATGCCAAATCCTGTCATCAGCGACGACACGATGGTCACAGAAGAGTTAAGGAGAGTCTCACCTGACAGAGTGATGTTAATGTCAATCCTGTGGTAAATGTCCTCCTGTTTGACCATGCAGCGGAAGCAGTTGGTCTTGGTCTCCGTCACAGTGACGAGGAGCGTGGTGTCGTAACGGCCTCGTGTCTCAGAGACCAGTGGCTCCTCTGAATTAAGAGAGGTTCCTTCACACGTCTGCCACTCTACACTCGGCTTTGATGAAGAACCTCTGACCACACACTGGAGCTCCACGCCGGCCTCTGACACGTTCACCATCTTGAGGACTGGCGCCTGAGCGGCTCCTACAAACACAGTAAAAACAAGAACATGATGATAAACCACTGCAGCACTGTGGTTATCCATCATCCAGACACGTTGAACCATTTTCTGTGGGTCAGCTCATCGGTCAAACTATTTTAAATTGACCGTGAAGCAAAAACTGTTCATTTAACACATGAATACATGACATAAGGTGCATTTAAAAAATAAGTCATTACATACATTTAAAATGGTCAAATTACAATTAAGGGCAAGTATATATATATTTTTTTAATTTTCCACTAAAATACTGTTTTGATAAGAATTATTGTTCCACTGAATAAGAGTCAGGATTTTGATGATGTCATAACGATGTAACGATTATCGATCGATTGCTAAATGAATTGCCAACTATGCGCAGCAGTGGATCAACAACTCCTGTGTGCTGTGATGTTAAAATCACTGTTTTTCTCTATGGACTTTGGTGTGGGAGAGTGAGTGGTTTACAAACTTCAGTTTCACTTGAAACAAGGTTGTCTAATAGTGGCGTCCCGATCTCGATTCTAAATCGAACAGCCCTTTAATGGCTAAGCCTAAAACTTAAAGCCACTGAGGGGCTGCCATACGGGTTTATAAGAAATAGAAAATGGCTAATGACTTAGCTGACGTGCTTGTTGCTACGTTACACCGCTCCCCGTAGTATTTAGAAATAACACAGTCCAACTTCGTCCTCTGCTGCTTTGTGTTGGTTTATTTCTCACCTCATGCAATAATCAATTAGTGTCCATTTGTTTCCAAACATTTACAATGAGCCAGTGCATTGTTGTGTTTGCCAGCAGTCAAATCCTATTAGTGCTCCTCCGACGAGCAACACCTGTTACCTGTCTGAAGGTTCCTAGTTAAATGCAATTCATGTGACCCCCCAACCAAGGGGGTAGAATTGGGTAGGGACGCTAAGGACACGTCCCTACCAATATTCAGCCTACTGTGTAGTCACTATCAATACAACCGCTGTCCTAGTGTTTAGTCAATGTTGGTCTCTGCTAGAAGTCCCGCCTCTAACCTAAATATCGCTCCCTGATTGGCTGCCAGTTTCTCACTAACTTGCATGTGATTGGCTGTCCCCATGGTCGCTCCTTCTGCTAGTTAAAGCTACATGCAACCTGCGAGTTGGACCGGACGAGAGGCAGTGCATGTTATCTGCAACTGCGAGAGAAAGTTGTCAACATTTTTTGGCATTTGTTCTTCCTGGGTCACGTCAGCTAGACGGATTTTAATATCAGTGGTCTCATTTACATTTGTGCTTGTGTCTGTTTGCGTGTACGTGTGTGCGTGTGTGTGCTGTATAGGATTTGAAGGATGTCAAAGAAAAGAAAACTGGATATAAGAGACTTCTTTAGGAGTCTAAGTGTAAGTTACTTCAAGGGTGTATAGGTAGAGGCTCAACAATACAGATATTGAATAAAAGAGAATATTTAATGCCAAAGAAATACACTTTTTAAAAATAATTTTTTTAGTGAGCAACGGTTTAAAAACACAAATGAAGAAACTTTGTGGTGGAAATACAATAAAACCTCACATTCTAAATGATCATTTCATTTTATAATTATAAAATTCTTAAAACGCAGTTTTAAGAACATGTGAGGAGGGAAAATGTGGTTTATGTATGAAGATGTGACATATTTATAGTTTGGCGGTGACGTCAGAGGTGATTGGTCCATTGTGCGTCTGAGATCCGCTTCCGTCTTTGTCTCACATATATTTGGGTCACTCTGCTAATAATTGTGTGAAAAATTAAAAAATCAGTAGCTCAGTGGTAAAGCAAGTCCACTTTCAACCTGAAGGTTGTGGGTTTGATTCCCGGATCTGCTCGTCCACACACTTAAACCCTACATTGCTCCTGAGGGCTGCGACGACACCGTGTGAATGTGTGATTAGTAAAGCAGCTTCGAGTGGTCATCAGGTCTAGAAAAGTGCTGCATTAATAAAAAACATTTACCATAATCACTCACCTTTTTCAAGTCCAAATCTGTTTCTGAGGACCCATTCTAGTACAAAAGAAAACACAAAAATTACAAAAATATTTGAACATTACCTACACCATGTATTTTATAATATTCATTTTGTTTAGCGTTAACAGCCTACAGAGGATTACCCTTAAACTAGGGATTAGAGTTCTGGGGCCTGAACGGGCCCACGGGCCTTTAAACCCGAACCCGACCCAGCCCGACACACCAGCATGAATTGTCTGCCCATCCGGCCCGAAACCGCACCACCCAATACATTTTCCCATTGATTGAAGCGTGCCGTCTCCTGGCAGGCAGGACTTCACATACTGTTGCACATTTACCTTTGGTCAGCGGCAGCACCAGCAACTGGTTCAATTTCGGCCACAGGAATGTTGCGGCTTTTTTGGAGATCAGTGATGGACTTTGCAATTTTTTCCCCCAACCAGTGCACATGTGGCTGATCCACGGCTGCCAGCTGTGCAGTGTCATTGGCATTTTGCTAGCAGCGAATGTCTGAGTCGTTCTGCTCATAGCAGTACAATATGCAGAGTGGGATATTTGTCCCCCTCAATTTCATGCTGAGCATCATAAAAGGCTCTAAAAATGACGCTAACATGCCCAAAGTGTCGGGGGTTACGCATGCAGCGGCATCAGGTCAGCGATGATTCACAACAAACAACATATAAGCTTATATAGCTTGTATGCTGGGTTGCTTGACTTTTGACTTGTCTGTTTAGTTAAGGTGAAAGCTTGTTGATGATATTTTGTCTGCTAGGTTAAAGAGAAAGTTAATATTGTTGCTGTTTTGACCTAGTTTCTATTGAGCCATCCCCATCACCACGCGTGAAGTTTCATTGGCTACAGGGGAGTGGCCAACACAGCTGTAACCAATCAGCCCATAATCAGGTGTCTTTTAAAAAAGCAGCATTCACTTTGAAGCGGCAGACTCAGGAAGACGAAGACAAAGGAGTCTAAACAGGAGCTAATGAGGCTAAGTACCTGTCTGCAATTTGTTCCTCTATCTTTCACATATGTGCACTTTTTCCATTCCTGTTCATGTGTTTTCTGGTAGATATTACGAACCTCACATTCACTCACAGCATCACCATAATCTGTCCTTACTTATCTATCCCACCCACTCCACACACATCCAACACCTTGTTGCAGGGGGCCTGTGGAACTGCCAGTCAGCTACCCGCAAGACTGAGTTCATCTCTGGCTTTGCTACTGAGCAATGCCTGGACTTCCTTGCTCTCACTGAGACTTGGATAACACCCTCCAACACAGCCACCCCTGCGGCTCTCTCCTCTGCCCACTCCTTCTCCCACACACCCAGATCCACTGGAAGAGGTGGCGGGACAGGTCTGCTCATCAACCCCAATTGGACTTTCACGCTTTACCCACTGCCACACTTCTCTTCACAGTCGTTTGAATTTCATGCTGTAACTGTAACTCACCCAGTAAAACTAATCATTGTTGTCATCTACCGTCCACCAGGCCCATTGGGACACTTCTTGGAGGAACTAGATGTCCTCCTCTCAAACATCCCAGAAAATGGCCCACCACTTGTTCTTCTTGGTGACTTCAACATCCAGTCAGAGAAGTCATCCGATCTACTTCTTCTACTTTCCTCTCTTTCTCTCTCACTTGCTCCTTCTCCACCAACTCACAAAGCTGGCAACCACCTTGACCTCATCTTCACCAGAAACTGCTCCACCTCCGACCTCAAGGTAACTCCACTTCATGTCTCTGATCATTTCTTCATATCCTACTCTCTCCCACTCTCCCAATCTGATGATCTCATCTCATCAGATATTGCACTTGTCCGTCGTAACATTCGCTCTCTCTCTCCCTCCTCTCTCTCCTCAACTGTTCTATCAGCACTTCCTTCAGCTGACTCCTTCTCCCTCATACATCCCAACTCTGCCACAGACACCTTCCTCTCTGCTCTGTCCTCCTCTCTTGACTCTCTCTGTCCTCTTACTTCACGGCGGGTTCCTAAATCCTCCTCAGCCCTGTGGTTGTCTGACTCAGTGCCTGATGAGAGAGCCACGATACAGGCAGCAGAAAGGAAATGGAGAAAATCAACCTGCTTTCCTATCACTCTCTTCTCTCCACCTTCACTGCCTCTATCTCTGCAGCCAAACAATCTTTCTATCAGGCTAAAATTCAATCCTCTTTCTCTAACCCCAAAAAACTTTTCTCGATCTTCTCTAATCTCCTTGATCCCCCACCCCCCTCCTCCTTCTTCCCTTCTACCAATTCACTTTGTCAACTACTTCACAAAAAAAGTAGATGACATTCACTCTTCTTTCTCAACCCCACCTCCTGATCTCACCACTCTACCAACCACACATTCAGCTCCTTCTCTATCCTCTTTCTCCCCTCTATCTCAGGATCAAGTTCTTTCCCTAATAACCTCTGCCCGCCCCACCTCCTGCCCCCTTGACCCTATCCCTTCTCACCTTCTTCAGTCAATTGCTTCTGATCTTCTTCCTTTCCTCACCCACCTCATTAACACATCTCGATCATCTGGCTGCTTTCCGGACTCTCTTAAAGAGGCCAGAGTGACCCCCCTCCTTAAAAAACCCACCCTTGACCCGTCTGAAGTAAATAACTACAGACCTGTCTCTCTTCTTCCTTTTCTCTCCAAAACTCTGGAGCGCGCTATCTTTAATCAACTCTCCTCCTACCTTCACCGGAACAACCTTCTTGATCCTCTTCAGTCTGGTTTTAAAGCAGGTCACTCGACCGAAACTGCACTTCTTGCTGTCACTGAGCAACTCCACACTGCCAGGGCTGCCTCTCTCTCCTCTGTGCTCATCCTCTTGGACCTTTCTGCAGCGTTTGACACAGTTAACCACCAGATCCTTACTTCCTCCCTTCAAGAACTAGGTGTCTCAGGCTCTGCACTTACCCTACTCTCGTCCTATCTTCAAAACCGAACATACAGAGTAACCTGGAGAGGATCTGTGTCGGAACCCTGTCCTCTAGCTACTGGGGTCCCTCAGGGTTCTGTCTTGGGCCCTCTCCTCTTCTCTCTATACACCAACTCTCTTGGTTCTGTTATTCTCTCTCATGGTTTTTCCTATCACAGCTACGCCGATGACACCCAACTCATTCTCTCTTTTCCCAGCTCCGACACACATGTAGCAGAACGGATCTCCGCTTGTCTGACCGACATCTCTCAGTGGATGTCTGACCATCACCTGAAACTCAATCTCGACAAGACTGAGTTTCTTTTTCTCCCAGGAAAGGGCTCTCCCACCACAGACCTAACCATCACCCTCGACAACTCTGTGGTAACTCCTTCTCATACCGCAAGGAACCTGGGTGTGACACTTGATGACCATCTCTCCCTCACTGCCAACATTGCTGCAACAGCTCGATCTTGCAGATACATGTTGCACAACATCAGAAGGATACGGCCTCTTCTAACCCAGAAGGTGGCACAGGTTCTGGTGCAGGCTCTTGTCATCTCACGCTTGGACTACTGCAACTCCCTCCTGGCTGGTCTTCCTGCATGTGCCATACGACCTCTGCAACTCATCCAGAATGCAGCACCTCGACTGGTCTTCAACTTACCAAAGTTCTCTCACACTACACCGCTCCTCTGCTCCCTTCACTGGCTTCCTGTAGCTGCTCGCATCCGCTTCAAGACTCTAGTGCTTGCATTCCATGCTACAAACGGATCTGGTCCAGCCTACATCCAGGACATGATCAAAACCTACACCCCATCCCGCCCACTCCGCTCTGCATCGGAAAACCGGCTCGCTGCCCCCTCACTGGATGGCAGAGGCATTCACCAGCTCAAGACTGTTCGCTGTCCTAGCTCCCAAATGGTGGAACGAGCTCCCCATTGACATCCGGACAGCAGAAAGCCTCCACATCTTCCACCGCCGACTAAAAACACATTTCTTTCGACTCTACCTGATGTCATTGTGAAGAGGACACTAGAAAGGACAAGGTGGAGGTAACCTGCTGTGGTGACCCATGAAGGGAGAAAATAAAAGACGACGACTCACTGACTATGAGCTCCATCGTGGACATTTGCCTTCCGGAACTCAAACCTGGAAGGTCACAGGTGTAAATCCCTGTGTCTTCAATCCTCGTGTCTCTGAGGATCAAGGATGCGTTTCCGTTCTTCAGCTCGTCGTAGAAAAGTGACACTCGTCCTCTGTACTGCTCATCCTGACAGCACCAGCCGTCCTCAGTGTGATGTCCAAGCTCATAGAGGAACAACTCTTTACCATTTATGTTCTTCCAACTTATCAGTGAGTCTTTGAGACTCTGATTGTCTCCAGAAGAACAGTTAAGGACAACGTCTTCCCCCTCCTTGATGTACGTTGTGGAGACACCTGGGTTTGAGAGAACAAATATATTTGAATGTTTACATTTGAACAGAGCAATCAAAACAAATAATCAAACTTACAATTTCCTGGTGATGTACGTTATGAGCATTTACAACTAGAGCTGTGACGAGTTAGGTGTGTGGGAAAACATCCATTCTTAGATGCATCGCGATTCAGACGTGGACGATTCTGAATCGATTCACAAATGTCCAAATTCCCATTATTTAAATTTAAATAACGGTAAAATAAATGGTATGAAAACTCCTAAGTGCAGCGCGCCGTCACCCGGACACTTTATGGGGAGCACATGGATGACCTGCTGTGGTGACCCTTGAAGGGAGAAGACAAAAGACGACGACTCACCGACGATGAGCTCCACCGTGGACCTTTGGATTCCAGAACTCAAACGTGGAAGTATGCAGGTGTAATTCCCCGTGTCTTCAATCCTTGTGTTGTTGAGGATCAAGGATGCGTTTCCGTTCTTCAGCTCGTTGTAGAAAAGTGACGCTCGTCCCATGTATTGCTCATCTTGACCGTACAGCCCGTTCTCGTAGTGCCAGCCTCCGTCGTAGAGGAACACTTCTTTATTTTGGTTCTTCCAGTCTACCACCGTGTTCTCAAGGCTTTCTACAGAAGAACAGTGAAGGACGGCATTTTCCCCCTCTGTGACGTACGTTCTGGAGACACCTGGGTTTGAAAGAAAACACAATATATTTGAATGGCTACATTTGAACAGAGCAATCAGGTAACATTTACATGACACGTCTTTTACTCTAAAGCAGCAGTAAAATCACTTAGACTTAGACTTGCTTTTATTGTCATTGCACAGAAAACACAGCAGTGAAAACTGGCAACGAAATTTCGTTGCTTGGCAGCAGATAAGGAACCAACACATAGCATTGAATTTTGTCACTTCTGAGTTTTGATGGGAAATGTCTTTTATCTTACTGTATTTCTAAAAGGTTCAATATTTACTGCTCTGCTATACTGTATGCATCTATAGAAAACTACTGAACACAAATGTTTCTACTTCATTCTATTGACTTTAGCCTGAGAGCTCAACAGTGATGTCAAAAACCAGTGATTCCAATTCCTCCAAGATCACATCATTATGATTATTATTACAGGGTTAAAAGTTAAATATTTAAAATGTGAAAATAATAACAATATATATGCATTTATTAAAAGTATTTCATATGTTCATTTATCAACACCGTAGGTGGCGGTAATGAGGCTGCAGCACTTGGCGCCAGCCACCATTCAAACAGCAGAACAATACATACATACTTGCATACTTGAGTATTGAGAAACAACCACATACTTCAAGTCAAGTATTTACTCCCAGCGTACTTCTCAAGTATATACATCCCAAGTAAGCAAGTACATACTTGCTTACTTGGGTATTGAGAAACGGCCTAAGATTAAAGGGGACATATTATACCCTATTTCCCCCATTAAAATAGTTCCCTGGTGTCCTAATGAACATGTCAGTGACATGCTTTGGTCAAAATACCATAAGGATGAAGAATCATAGCAATTCAATAACCCTGCTAAACCCGCCCCTTTCAGAATGCTAGGTTTTCGTGCATGGTCCCTTTATATGCAAATGAGACACAGGCAAACACAAACCCACTTCTTCCAGGGGGTTTCTGATTTGTCCTCTTTACAGCGCTTTACAGCTCCATTCGTCTCCCCCTCCCCCCACTTGTTCTCTGACAATATCAACATGGCAGCGTGCGCAGAAAACAGCGAGAGTACCGTCACAGGAAGAGACGTCCTACATAAGGATCGAGCCGAACACTGTCCAACTGTAAATCAGTTAAAAACACTTAGGAACAGCACCACTGATCGCCACCGCTGATTGCCAGCAGAATAAACTGCAGCTGTATGTGACTGTATCAGACCGGAGACTGTGCGCCGGAGATCAGCGGTGGCGATCGGCGGTGCTGTCCCTAATTATCCACGTGTCGGGGGTCTGTTCCTGTGACGGCACTCACACATACAGCGACAGTTTAGGCAGCTGTCCCTATGCCCCTAACTGATTTTCACAGAGAGTGTAGCACCACTGCACAGAGAGTGCAGCACCACTGATCGCCACCGCTGATCGTCAGCGGCAAGCTGCATAAACAGCTGCTTAATATGATTGTATCAGACTGAGTCTGTGCTCCGGTCATGGAGGACGTACTGAACAAATATTTTTAATTAGGACGTGTCAGAATGGTCAGTTATGAGCTTTGTGTGACCTTTTCTTAACAATGTGTGTGTTTGTACGTCAGTGAAATACAGTTGCTGACAAAATACGGCGACCGCTGGCCGCAGTCTGATGCGAAGTGGTGCGAACACACGAACACATGTTTGCTGACTTTATCCGGCACATTAGCTTCATATATAAAATCCTCTGTAAAACACTGTGCTCCACTGTGCAGCCACCAACAGCACACTTGTCCTCCGCGTTGACATAATACCGCTCTTCCTCCCTTGCCTGCACTCTCGCAGGGACAAGGTGGAGCTAAGGTGGGAGACTGTCCTCCAATAAAACGTACATATAGGTCGTATGCAGGAATTAAGACGGTCCCAAACTATACCACCTTTTTAATATTTTTTTTTAATTTTTACTACCTAACCCTGTCTTTTTTGCCCTAACCCTACCCTCAGTAACATCTGTGAATATTCGAGTTGGAAAATAGTACCTTTAAGTCGCATTCAGGGGTTTGAAAAAAACGACCCACAGTCACGTTTTCAGAAAACGACCTATATGTACGTTTCAGTTGGAGGACAGGTTGAAGGTGGAGCTCTCCAAGTAAACTTACTGGTGGGGGTAACATTCGCGGTGAAATGCGCATGCTGCCGTCATAAGCGCAGGAAATTAAACATCGAGCGTTTTATCGCCTATACTTACACTAAGGGGGACCACGAAAACATGACTGAGTATTCTTTTTCCACACTTTGGCGACTGGTAGGGCCTCCAGAGTCCCAAATGTAAGTATTAAAATGGTTAAAAAGTTGATTTTGCATAATATGTCCCCTTTAAATCTAAAATGGCTGCCAAAACCATGGGAGTTCATTTCAGAGCAAAGTGAAAGTAAAAGTGTACAAGAAGGACGTGAGGCCTGCATTTTAAATACAATTATGTATTCAATCAAAATATTAAATACATTACTTAATATCTGAACTGTCAAATAAACTTTTGATTCAAGGGTTAAAAATCTACTTTTTGAAAATAAAAATACTTCAGTAAATGTACTTACATTGTAAACTTCCGCATCTACATAACAGCTATATAACAGGTACAGGCCTAAATATCATAAAGTCTTTTTTCTTTTTCTTTACATTTTATGGAACAATTCGAAAATAATCGTCAGATTATGGTGATTGTGAAAATAAGGGTTAGTTGCAGCTCTACCAGGGTCACTTCCTTAACAATAATAATAATGATCATTACAATTTCACAAACAATGTCTGAATACATTCGATGAAAAATGAACGAGTTAAAGAATCAAACTTGTTGCTGTAACTCAGGATGTAGACATGAAAGTTATGAGACACAAACATGATCATGTCCCTGTGTCTCACTGAAACCCTCGCGCGTTGAAAAACTTTTTTAAAAAGTACACTTTTAACTCGCCATCTCCACTTTAACTTAAAGTGGTTAAAACTGACTTAATCCAGACGAGAGTTTGTTAACTTGTTCACCATTACAGGTTTATTAAAGTGCTCATTTTACTCGGGAACTTAGTAAAACGTTTCCTCACCGTTAGTCTCGTCCTGATGTGTTGCTCCAAAACAAACCAGAGAACAAACGAGCACAAACACGAGCGTGTTTTCAGTAGAAAGGTGAGGCCATTTCTCAATATTCATACTTGTACATACTCCAGTATTTGTGAAAACGTCTTCAGTCTCAGTCCAAGTTCTGTTCCGATACTCAGGTCCGTGAGCAGCGAGTATGTTCTCACACCCGGAAGTGTTCTCGCTCCGCCCATGTTTACCAAGTATGCATCGGAGGTGAATTAAGCGTACTTGGGATGGCCATGTATCCCAGAATACATTTCGGCGGAGCGTAGCAGCAGATAATAGAAATATAAATCTGAAATAAATATTTTTCTGTGTCCCGGAACAACGTTTTAACATCATTTGAGGCGAGAAACGAGTCTTTTAGAATTCAAACATGTGGTTTGTGTATGACGATATGACGTATTTATAGTTTGGCAGCGACGTTTGTCGGAGGTGATCAGCTCCGCCTCTGTGGGCGCTCGGCGCTCACTGTGCCCGGCACAGAGCAGCGTTACCTCGGCCTGTCCTGATGAAATGATCTGCTGGCTCAGACGTCGCTGTCATTACATGCTCGGTGTGATCCATAGATTTGTTGTTGACGTGTTATTTTGATTTTAATGGAAACGTTTTGACCTGAAAGTTTGAAAGTTTGTATATTATTAATTTTTTTTTAATTTCAACTTTGAATGTTAGATTTATATTAAAGTCGCACGGTCATTGTATCTGTATTTAAATATAATATTTAAATATTAGATATGTAGAATAGTATATATTTGTACACGTATATATATACACTACACTACACTACTCAATGCTGTACTATATCTATTTTCCACATTGTGTTATATATTTTAATAGAAATAAATTAATAAATGAAGTTAAATATTTAAAATGTAAAAATAATAACAACATATATATGCATTTATTAAAAGTATTTCATATGTTCATTTATCAACACCGTAGGTGGCGCTAATGAGGCTGCAGCACTTGGCGCCAGCCACCATTCAAACAGCAGAACAATACATACATACTTGCATACTTGAGTATTGAGGAACAACCACATACTTGTGTACTCCCGTACTTGGCAAGTATATACTCCCAGCGTACTTCTCAAGTATATACTTCCCAAGTAAGCAAGTACATACTTGCTAATTTGAGTATTGTGAAAACAACGCTCTGCTCAGACGGACTTCCTGTGTTACACTCAAAGCATTCCTGGCGGTCATTTTTCGGAGGGCCGTGTTGCCGGAAGTGGCAATGAACACTGGCTTTGTGAATATGATATTTCCCTAGAATGATCAACAAATTAATTAGGTTTAACTCTGCTTTTTATTTTTGTTGTCGTGGGAACCAAACAGTACATCTTTCCACAACAAAGAACAATCAGAGACAAGTTTGTCAGTAATGTATCGGGAAAGATCTTTCCAAAAAGTGGTGGTGTAGGGACATTAGCAGAACAGGTGCACCATTGTTTCTGGACATATTCCACATAAAGAACAGTTAACACATATGTCACGCTTAAACCCAAGAAGATATTGTTTAGCAGGATAATACCTGTGTATGATTCTGAATGAGACTTCTCTTACTTTATTCGTAAGGAGGAATTTGTAGGGAAGGTTCCAGATATTTTCCCAGTTCAGGTTATCAACAAAATTAGACCAATAGGGAACAACATTAGGGGTACAGGTGACATCTTTCTGGATTAAAGATCCAACGTTACGATTATTATTCCTCATAGTGATAGCGAAACACACACGACCAACTGAGGTCAATTTAGGGTCCAAAGATGGTAAACAGTGTGGTTTACCAGTCCCTTTTAAGAGGCTTCAAATACCAGACGAGATGGCGCCCATAACAATTGCAAACTCCTTTGGAGTGATTGGAATGCCAAAAGTGTGAAGGAATTCAGAATAGTTCCATTATCATTTAGAAGTTGAGATACTAGAATTATGTTATTAGTGAACCAGGTTTTATAAAATATAGATTTGTTTTTGAACTATTATTCCAGAAGCATTAAATATTCATACATTTAAGAAACAGACAGAATATGAAAAATAAAAAGATCTACACACATACTGTACATGTGTGTAATTCAGAATCAGGATCAGTGTTGATACCAAATTACACGATTACGCGAAAATTACACATTAATTTTGTTCAATTTTTTTGCACACTAGAGGGCGCCACAACATAAAAGAATGAGAAAAGAAAGTGTGGTGACAGAAACACAGAAAATGATGAATAAACATTTTCAATGTCTATTTATACATGAATTTATTTTCTCTATTCATTTATAAATTTGTGTATTTATTTGTATTAATTCATTTGTATACTTGTTTATTGTGTGTCTGACCATACCAACACTAAATGATTTAATTTGTTGTTTTAATAGCTCATGTTGTAACTACACTACATTTTGACCTTTTCGACATCTCACTATACAACGACGTGAACACATTATTTCATGTGTTAATATGTCGTTTTCAACATATTTCATCCATTTTAACGACGTATGTCATTAAAGTCTCAGTATTATAATAACAATAATAATAATAATGATAAACTGCTGTTTTCACAGCAGGTTTGACATCTTTTGATGATTTTTTGAAGGACATTTCCTGATGAACAACATGCTCAGAAAATCAGGAACCAACGATCAATTATCGTTTAACGCACTTTGACTTTGTGTCCAAGAAACTTCACTGTCTTTATATATAGACAGGGAAATAGTTATAGTTTTTTCTTTTTTTATTAGTTTTCAAGAAACATCACAGAGGCATTACAATGTATTTATTTCCCAACAAAACCCACATATATATAAAAGAAGCCACAAGTATCTTTTTACGTCAAACTGATTTTAGATGAAACAGTGTGTGCATTATGTGATTTCATCAAATACAGACTTTTAAAAATCCTTGAAGGTCATCCATCCATTAATTCACATTCAGATTCAAGAAACACAGACAAGCGTAAGAATTGTCCTTAAATAGAAAAACAGTAAAAGTGCAAACACACTGTATGTGTCTCTAAAGGACCAGTGTGTACATTTAATAGCATTAAGGCATAAGAGGGATGGAGTAGCTCAGTGGTTAAGACCTGTACCCCGTGTGCATCGACATCATGGTCACAAGTTCAACTCAAGTTGTACTCAATTCACTTGTAAGTCGCTTTGGATAACAGCGTGAAACAGCGTGTGGAGCCGAGAGCAGCGGCCGGCGCTGAGGTCCACTGACCAAACACTTACTGCTGCTGCCACCTTGTGGACATATGACATTACATTTAGCAGACGCTTTTATCCAAGGCGCCTTAGAATAAGTAATTTAAACATTTGGGTACGAATAAGAGCTAAACTGGTTCCTGTTGTTTGTTTTATGGCAAATTCACTCAAAGTGTCTGGACAAACAGTTTATTTTTAAATTCTCTAGCACAGGGGTCACCAACCTTTTTGAGACAACCTGAAGGGTAGAGAATAATGTGTGCGGCTGCCATATTAACATCTTATGCAATTCACCATTTAAATGATGAATATTATGCATTCAATTGCAAACACATTCATTCCAGTGATTACTCCTAACGATTAGCACAGGTTTTTATAAACGACAGCAATGATATTTCACTGAGTGATCAGTGAGGTGACATGTTGGTGACCACTGCTCGAGCATCTGTTCATGATGCTCACGATAACGACCTCACAGGTGACTTTGTATTTTGCATCAATAACGAATTACATTCGTCTACATCTTTTATTTATTTACTTACTTGAATTCTCGCACTAAATGACGACTAATAAGGGCACACACATGGTAAATATAGAATATTGCATCAGAAGAGATGTTTTCACAGCTCAGGCTACACTGACACAAGAAACTGACCTGTTCAAAAACATATTTAAAAAAACGTAGAAATTCTTTCATTAAAGTGGTAAAAATATAAAATAAAACAATTCTATAGATGACAGCGAACGACGCAGCTTTTAGCTTCTCTCCTGTTTGACAGCTGGAGCTAAGTTCACTTTCATAAAAGTAGATATAAAATTCTCTTTAGACGATTCATTGCTGTTCCATCAGCTCTGTGTCGATCTTTTAGATCCGACATTTGGAATCTGTTACACACAGGAAACATAATAAACAAACAACATAACATAAAACAACGTCAAATATGCACATTAATAGATAACGTATACATGATCAGGGTCAGTGTGTTGCGTCCCGTATGATGTTTCGAGGCGATCGGTCAATGTGTGACAAAGTCATAGGGCACTTCCTGTTTTGTGGTGAATGGTCAAAAATCGCGAGGGTTGTCGTGGTCGCGCTGCTTTGAAACTGTAAAAACGTTTTTCCGCAACTTTTCACCTTTGATGCGTCTAGTACGACTTGACGTGTTTTTTATGTCGGTGTGACAAACGCACTCGGACGACTTTGTTAATTTACGTAGGGCGCAAATCGGCAAAATGGACGCCAAAATTCAAAATGGCCGACTTCCTGTTGAGTTGAGGCTATGGTTACGGTCGACTTTTTTCTTCGTCTTGGTCTGTTACAACTTTCCACCTAATTTCGGTGGAACTCAATTTTGCCTCTGTTTTCACCATAGGGGGCGCTATAGAGCCCTTGAGCAACACACAGGTCGGAGAACTATGCCAATATCACATTTTCACCAGACCTGACCTCCATGCTAAGTTTCAAGAGTTTTTATGCACGTTAAAAAACGCTCAAAAATGATCGCAAAGCCGCAGAGATTATAATAATCTGAAGGAAGAACAGACAACAGCTCTATAGCGCCCCCTAAGGCCAAAGGTGGATGGAGCAAGCCAAAATTAAGTTCCACCAAATTTCACGAAACTTGGTGGGAACTCTTAATAAGGAAGTGGGCGTTTATCGTGCCAACATAAAAAAACGTACTGGACACAAAGACAAAAAGGCGTGGCTACGGCAAACATGGGGAGTTTGGCGATCACGAAACAGGAAGTGCCCTGTAACTTCGACATGCATTGACCGATCGCCTCGAAACTTCGTACGTGACACAAGAGACCGACCTCGAACACGTCTACAGACACAAACCTGATAACATTTGAAGCTCATATGACTAACTTCATATCGTTAGTGTTATTTTTACACTTGAAGCAGGATTTTTTCTCCTTTTGGCTCCGGGGTCATTCGAGTTTGACAACTCTGAACATCGACTATAGTCAGTGTATTTTTCACTTCACGTTGATGAAGCTGAAGCTGTAGAAAAAGGAGAAAATAAAACATAGACATTAACAACAACAAATAAATGTTTACAGTGTACATACATCACTGTGGTAGTGACACACGGGGACGTCCAGATGTCCAGATGTGAGCGGATCATCAGGACATTTGATTAAATACTGCAGTCACTGAGCCTGAGCATCAGCATCTGTGTGTGTGTCATGACAGCGGTGTGGAAAACATTTGAAAGTAGAAAGTGATTTTCTGTTCTGCTGAAGTTAGACGACAGAAAGTATCTTTACCATTATTGATACGGAGAATTATTGACACTCTTATTGATGCTATTCTCTATAATTAGGTGCAAAAGTAGAGACATGATATGACAATGTGTTTTTAAACTCATGCTTGTGTTCAGTAAAAAAGTTCTAGTAGATCAGTCACGTTGTTTTCCACGGCTTCATAGCTCCTCCTCAAAGAGGGTGGAGTCGTCATAGCAACCGCTGTGTGAGACTGTCGTGACGCAAACACAAACTAGTGACTTGTAAAGCAGTTGTTTTCACTGAAACATTAGAATCAGTGGAATAAAAATAGTTCAGTACTTCCTGCATGACTCATTCATTTACTCACTCTCTCATTCATTCACTCACTCATTAGCTTTGCTAAATGTTGCAGATGAACGCATGTTTTCAGGATTTTTAAGTCTTTTTAACTTTTGTTGGCTTTGATTCTCGTGTCAGACGTCGCGCTCATGACTCTTCAGTGACGACACTCTCTGACCAATCAGAGGCCGGCAGTCTGATGACGTCACAGGGACTAAAAAAAACACTGATGAAGCAGGAAACACCTGCTCATGTTTACCTGAGCTGTCACTGGACAAGAGCTTCTCCTTCTCTGTCTTCTCCTCTGTCTCCTCCCCTGTCTCCTCCTCTGTCTCCTTCTCTCTTGTTACTGGATATGACGTTCATCATCTTCTCCTTTAATTTTCTCATTTTCACTGTTGTGTTACAGTTAGAGTTTTCCACATTAATGACATTCACACACAAACTCAAATCACATCAAAGCAACAACAAAGTGACTCAGGAGTATAAACATCAACCATTTCATGTGACAAGTATAGTTATAATTCTAAGTATCTAACATTTAGAATCTGACAAACTTTAGATAATTGCAATTATTTTGTCGTATGTCGACGGTGAAAACTTGGGGAACGAGTTCCAGACGGACAGAGAGTCCAGTCATCAATTAATAGTTGATTAATGTCGGCAGCTCTGCTCCATATAAACAAAACAACACAACCATTCAAAGTGAAACACGCTGCTTTGTGGACATAATAAGACATTTGAGGACGTCACAATATCAAGGTTTGGGAAACACTGATCAACATCTTCTGACATTCTCTGGATCAAACAACTCATTGATTAATAGTAGAAAAATATTCACTGATTGATTATGAAAAGAATCGTTAGATGCAGCTCAATTAATATTTAAATGCCATCAAATATTTCATAACTTACGTCGAATTCTGTGTCTTGTGAAGATCAGAGACAGAACCAGAGCCAGCAGAAGTAACACAAGTGTGAAAACTCCAGATGAAAACATGCCTCCGAGAACAACTGTGCTGTGGGAGGACTGAGTATCGTGGGAGGACTTTTTCTCAAAGAGTTTCTCTGAAGAAAAGAGAAAACAAACAGGATGTAAATGTACAGACGACAGCATGAGCAGAACAGTGGTCATAACAACGAGGTAAAGACCAACAACATCATACATGAAGACCTGACATGTGTTTAAGGAGAGTCTCACCTGACACAGTGATGTTATCATCAATCCTGTGGTAAATGTCCTCCTGTTTGACCACGCAGCGGAAGCAGTTGGTCTTCGTCTCGTTCACAGTGACGAGGAGCGTGGTGTCGTAACGGCCTCGTGTCTCAGAGACCAGTGGCTCCTCTGAATTAAGAGAGGTTCCTTCACACGTCTGCCACTCTACACTCGGCTTTGATGAAGAACCTCTGACCACACACTGGAGCTCCACGCCGGCCTCTGTCACGTTCACCATCTTGAGGACTGGCGCCTGAGCGGCTCCTACAAACACAGTAAAAACAATAACATGATGATAAACCACTGCAGCACTGTGGTTATCCATCATCCAGACACGTTGAACCATTTTCTGTGGGTCAGCTCATCAGTCAAACTATTTTAAATTGACCGTGAAGCAAAAACTGTTCATTTAACACATACATGACAAAAGGTCCATTTAAAAAATAAGTCATTACATACATTTAAAATGGTCAAATTACAATTAAGGGCAAGTATATATATTTTTTTTTTATTATTTACCATTTACCATAATCACTCACCTTTTTCAAGTCCAATTCTGTTTCTGAGGACCCGTTCTAAAAGGAAAAAACACAAAAGTATATGTTTTTACAGTGAACGTTAGCTACACCATGGATTTTATAATATTCATTTTGTTTAACTAAATGTTTTTCATCACTTAAAATGACATTGTGAAGAGGACACTAGAGAGAGGACAAGGTGGCGGTGGAGGTGACCTGCTGTGGTGACCCCTGAAGGGAGAAAAGAAAAGACGACGACTCACCGACGATGAGCTCAATCGTGGACCTTTGGATTCCAGAACTCAAATGTGGAAGTGTGCAGGTGTAAGTCCCCGTGTCTTCAATCCTTGTGTCGCTGAGGATCAAGGATGCGTTTCCGTTCATCAGCTCATCGTAGAAAAGTGACACCCGTCCTTTGTACTGCTCGTCCTGATTGTCCCGCCTGTCCTCACAGTGCCGGCCTCTGTCGTAGAGGCACACCTCTTTTTTATTTTGGTTCTCCCAGTCTACCACCGTGTTCTCAAGGCTTTCTACAGAAGAACAGTGAAGGACGGCATCTTCCCCCTCCTTGACGTACGTTCTAGAGACACCTGGGTTTGAAAGAAAACATAATATATTTGAATGGTTACATTTGAACAGAGCAATCAGGTCACATTTACATGACACGTCTTTTACTCTCAAGCAGCAGTTAAATCATTTCTAAAAGGTTCAGTATTTACTGCTCTGCTATACTGTATGCATCTATAGAAAACTACTGAACACAAATGTTTCTACTTCATTCTATTGACTTTAGCCTGAGAGCTCAACAGTGATGTCAAAAACCAGAGATTCCAATTCCTCCAAGATCATATCATTATGATTATTATTATCATCATTACTGTTAGTGAAGTTCTTTTTATTAAAATAACAATTAGAGGTAGACAGATTAATAGTGTCTCAGATTAATTGGGCCAATGTTTGGCATTTCTTTATAATCGTTTTGGCTGATTATTATTTTCTTCTCAGAAACTTGATAAATAATACTAAAAGTAGCAAAACTTTGCTTTAGGCAGATGTGTTGACCCTTAAATTGTGAATTTATAATAAGCAGCTAATATCATAAATTAAGTGATATCATTTATGTGTGACACGTTTGTAAATAGGGCATCAATTCATAAAAAAACTGTTGAAATATGCTGGAAAATAAAGTTGAAAAGTTGAAATATGGAGATAATATGTTTCTGCCCAACAGCAATCTCCAATACTTATTGACCTTCATGGATTTGTTAAAAACTTTAAATCTAAAATGGCTGCCAAAAACAACTCTGCACAGGACACAATAACTGGGAGTTCAGCTCAGAGCAAAGTGAAAGTAAAAGTGTACAAGAAGGACGTGAGGCCTGCATTTTAAATACAATTATGTATTCAATCAAAATATTAAATACATTACTCAAATCTGAACTGTTAAATAAACTTTTGATTCAAGGGTTAAAAATCTACTTTTTGAAAATAAAAATACTTCAGTAAATGTACTTCCATTGTAAACTTCCGCATCTACATAACAGCTATATAACAGGTACAGGCCTAAATATCATAAAGTCTTATTTCTTTTTCTTTACATTTTATGGAATTATTCAAAAATAATCGACAGATTATGGTGATTGTGAAAATAATGGTTAGTTGCAGCTCTACCAGGGTCACTTCCTTAACAATAATAATAATGATCATTACAATTTCACAAACAATGTCTGAATACATTCGATGAAAAATGAACGAGTTAAAGAATCAAACTTGTTGCTGTAACTCAGGATGTAGACATGAAAGTTATGAGACACAAACGTGATCGTGTCTCTGTGTCTCACAGAAACCCTTGCGCGTGGATGGAGTGGCTCAGTGGTTAAGACCGATACCACTTCATGGTCGCAAGTTCAACTTCACCCCCGGCAGGTTGTACTCAATTCCCTTGTAAGTCGCTTTGGATAAAAGCGTCTGCTAAATGACATGTAATGTAATGCGTGGAAAAGCGTTTGAGAACGTACACTTAAAGTGGTTAAAACTGACTTAAGTGCTCATTTTACTCGGGAACTTAGTAAAACGTTTCCTCACCGTTAGTCTCGTCCTGATGTGTTGCTCCAAAACAAACCAGAGAACAAACGAGCACAAACACGAGCGTGTTTTCAGTAGAAAGGTGAGGCCATTTCTCAATATCCATACTTGTACATACTCCAGTATTTGTGAAAACGTCTTCAGCCTCAGTCCAAAGGTCTAGCTGCGGAACCGCAGACTACTCAACGACACACACCCCCACACACTCAACGACACACCCCCTCACACTACCCGACACTCTGATTGGGTCACAGTAGAGACTGTGTCTGAAACGTGATGACGTTTAATACGTGATGACGTTGCTTTTATTGAAACTTTATTTACACACGCGTATTTCACAGACGCTTGTTGACAAGAGACTTTTATCCCGGTGTGCGACAGGAATAGAGAAGAATAAACACTCGTGTTGACTTTTATGAACACAGAAATGTTCTTTCTGTGCAATTTGTGAATAATTAATGTCACTTTGTAAACTATGAAATGTTATAGCCAAACTGCTAAAATATATAAATGCCGATTGGAAACAGACACGCAGTTCTTTCAACATTTAATTATCACGTTTACATAATATAGTATCACGTTTATGTGATCTAATTATCACGTTCATACAACATACTATCACATTTATATGATATAATTATCACGTTTATACAATATAGTATTACGTTTATATAATTATCACTTTGATACAATATAGTATCACGTTTATAAAATATAGTATCACAAATTCCACTGAACACGCTTCTGTACAATGTAACGTTTTGAATAATTTCATTTGTTTTTGCAAACTTCCAACATCATGGCAACCTGTATGTTACAAAAAGGTGTGTTTAATATAGACCTACATTTATTGAATGTCTTATTAGTCTGTAGTTTGACATGTTATTCAACTGGACAGAACAATGATTAGAACTAATAAAAGTCTAATTGATCATGTTTTTAACCTGAAAAAAAACCCTCCCAAAATTCTGTGCCGCTGTGGTCCAGCTGGTGGTGACAGACAGATTTTAAGTAGACGAGATCTGCTGAGTACGTCATTAAGGAGATGTTACCTATTTCCAGGACAATATATGAAACACTGGTATCTGAATCAAACCCAGCCAGTTGGACATCAGTAGGTATTTTGATGAAAGTAAAACAAATGCACTGAAAATTGGATTAACGGTTTCCTAAATGATCAATTCACCTGGAGTCAAACTCAGCTCCACATGTGTCCATGTCTTAGATAGATAGATAGATAGGTACTTTATTGATCCCGAAGGAAATTCAAGAAATTCAGTCTTTGTCTTTGTCCAGGGAGATGGAGAGTACAGCTGCAGGGACATCAATCAATGATTAAGATTTAAGATTGTGTTGGACAGTGAGCGTGTAGACAAGGAGACATATGCAGTCATATAAAACATGTAGTGTACAAATCAGTGTCAGTGCCTGATGTCTCACCTCTGTATGATTAAAGCCACAGGATCTGCAGACTTCTTATCTGTCTGTGGACTTTCAATCACTCCAGACAAGAAGTGCATCACCAAGATCCACTTGGTCATCATCTTCAAAAAGAATGAAGACCCTGTCCTCCTTCTTGGCCCAGGGAGACACAATGTTGCCTCTGATGATTTTCTATAAATATATTATAGGTGTTTAGCTTGGTTATTCATATATAAATACACAAACACCACACAAAATGCCATTGTCACTCACCTTAAGGTATTGCAGCACGCCTTCATCCTGAGTAATGACATGAATTAACAGACAAGTGGACTCACATCGTTGCTGTTTGGCATGTTGGGCCTTTCCTAAAATTAAATGATACGACGCATAAATATGTAACAGTGAATACATGTGATGAAGCACTTTGAATAAGACATTTTCTTTCCTTGATCATTTGCACTTCCTTATGTAGCGCAAGACACTTTGAAGACGTGTCCTCTTGTCTGGCCACAGTAACATCATTGCTCTAAATGGACACACACCTGTAGACCATCATCACAATCACAATTGTTACATTATGTCTCAAATGCAAATATCAACAACTTCCAAAAGAGATCCATGTTGAATTCAGAATGACACAGTACCATAGTAAACATACATGTTTCTTTCTGATGGTCTGCTGTGGACGCCGGAGTCACCGTGGACGCCACAGTTGCAGTAATATTTGTGGTTGCTGCCCTGCAGCAGGGTTTAAACTGACGGACAAAACGTTTTTCACAAAGCCGCAGTGACAATGGCTTTGCACACAGTTCAAGGAGGCATTTGTATACACTGTGTCGTACAAGATGCAGGAATCCTGAAACTTTTTCTCAAAATCCAAATTCTCAACAAGAGTGAAAATAAAATACACATGGACTAAAGATTCTACACACATGAAGTACAGTACACATAGATGACATGGCGCCAGCATTAGTTACGTTTACTTATTGTGAGTGTCTGATGTTCAAAGGGATGAGGGTCTGATGGTCACACTTATCCATGGTCAGGACAAACAGACATAACATCATATTTCATAACATGTAAGGCTCATGGGGAAATGAAGGCCTTTCAGCATTGAAATGAACAAATATTTGATAATATAGACAGACTTACCACCGTACTCTACACTTGACCGTCGCTGTCCCTGCAGATGAGACACAATCTCCCCTTTGTTTGGCACAATGGCATCTCCTCAGCTCAGGGTCTGCTCCATTACTGAACGTAGTGTTGCTCTATAAGAGAAAATGTCAAATTAAATTGTATTTTGCATTTTTAACATGGGAACATTT
The DNA here is from genome assembly GCF_019176455.1 of Solea senegalensis. Taxonomy (NCBI): domain Eukaryota; kingdom Metazoa; phylum Chordata; class Actinopteri; order Pleuronectiformes; family Soleidae; genus Solea; species Solea senegalensis. The sequence continues at coordinate 2,311,279 of NC_058024.1, forward strand.
TTAATCCAGAATCAAGTAGTAATGAACTGGACTGCATTTGCCTGTAAGACTTTCCCTGTCTTAAAATATATGCAGGCTAACTGAAATCAAATCAAATGACACTGTTGACCGTGATTCAACAGAATCTTTGGACCTACTTGGTTGAAAGCAGTGAGAAAGACGGAGATAACGCGAGAACGGCGACGGGAGCGACCTGAGATGAGAAGATGGATGGAGCGATCTGATTGGTTTTCAAAAGATGGAGGGGGAGCCCGCCATCCTTCTGATCATTATAGTTCATTACATGCAGGACAGTTTTTCCCGGGTCCGGTTCGAATCCCGGTCTGACCAACGTACTTTCCTCGTGTGTACGTTTTCCTCGTGGATTAGGTTGGTGGACGATGTCCTCGCCCAGTATGTAGTTAGCCGTAGACAAAGTCAAAAAATCAAAGACCACTAAATAATTAGGAAATAATCCCCTGATATAATAAAAATGAAATATAGAGTAAAGAAAAAAATAAATATATCAAGTCTATATGTTAATTTAATTATTTATTTCACATTTAATATGTATCTATTTCAAATTGAATTATTCTGCATATGTATATATTTGTGTGATTATTTATTTATTTTTACGTCAATTTTCTACGCTGGTACTACATTAGTAGTAATAGGGACGTTGCTTAAAAGCGGCCCGTGACGTCATCACGTCGGTCTGAAGGAAGCGTCATCCTTTCTGATGTAGAGCGGCACGGCGGCCTCTCGTTGCTAGCTGCTCTACGTTTCCCCCTTCATTCTTCTCCGCATTTATCCCGGGTTTTCAGCTTTTCAAGTCGCTTCAATTCAACCATGACCCCGAAGGCGCCGCTTCTCGCCGCCTGCCTGCTCCTCGTTGCCGCTCTTGGCTCCGGGGTTTCAGCGGACGGTCTGGTGAACGAGGAGGTGAAGAGGACCGTGGACCTGAGCTCTCATCTGGCTAAGATCACCGCGGAGATCGTCCTGTCCAACAAGGGACACTCTGGCGTCCAGAGCTTCGTGCTGGCCGTGGAGGAGGACCTGGTCCCGCATCTCGCTTACATCGGAGCCTCGGTGAGTCAAACCCCGATGTCTGGATGTCACAGCGCTTCTGTTGCACGTAGCTGGCTAGCTAGCTTAAACCTGTTAGCATTTCAGCAGCATATGAGGCTTACACGTCACGTCTAGCAACGTTCATGTGTTATATAAATGAAGTAAAGCAATTGTGCGCAGTTTAATAACAGCAACTTTACAACGTGTTGACTGAATGGTTTGAATTGCAGCTGTTAGCTGGGGAGTGAGACGGCGTGAGCTATTCAAGCTAACAACCAAGGCTAGTCACCGGTAGCTACTGTTTCTGCAGCTAAAGGGCAATGCAGGAACACGGGCTGTGAGGAGTAATGTCTCTGCTCAGCCCGGGTGAATTAAAGCCATGTGGATTTGCTGAAGGATGTGGATGTATTAAACGTCAACTTCCGCCGCTGCGCTGCACGCTCTTTCTTTTCTCTCTGTGGCTGAATGACACGTATGCGCTGCTGGACAGTTCACTCACTTCCGCGTGTGACTGCGCAGGCATGCCTCTCTGTTAATGAATGAAACTGAAGCGCTGCGCTGGTTGTAAACAGAATCACGAGCTGCGCGTTGTTACCAGAGTCTTGCGCGTTGCTTTCCACAGTAAATCTCTCAAATACCAAGTTTAATTAGAAGGGACATTATTTGAACGTTAATGAACAATTCAAGAATGTGAACACACAGTTAAGTAAAAGCGCTGGATAAATTAAATGTATTGTTGTTATTGTTGTTATTATTTATTATCTTATCATGTAGACTACTTTCTCAGATTATTCTACATTCGATGTGTTGCTGATTGGATCATTAACAGCCACAGCAACAAAGAGAAATGACCAATTCTTTTATTATTGTGTTACATGTCCTAAATGTAAAGCACTTTGAGCTGCAGTCTGTGTATGAAAAGTGCTATACAAATAAAGTTTATCATACAAATAAAGCTTATTACTAAACTACTCCCCGGGGTGGTAAAAACATGAGGAAATGCCCTACTGACTGCCATTCATACATGGCCTCTAAAGCAAAATTCTATCATTCATTTATCTTCTACTGCTGTACATCGCACTTATGACTAGCACTTTATAGTTTGGCTTACTTGAAGCACTTACTTACTTCTAGCTCTTGTTTGTACCCAAATGTTTAAATGCACATGTAAGTCGCTTTTGATAAAAGTGTCTGCCAAATGACATGTAATGTAATGTAATGCTTTATCCTCCACATGAGGGGGCGCTGGTGCAAATCCCAGTTGACATAGGGTGTAAGACCAGTCCATTGCAGGACCACACAGAGACATAAAACAACGCTCACATCTACGGTCAACTGAATTTGCTTCATCCCCAAATCTGCAAAAATATAAATGAATAAATAAAAGTATCGTTTGTAAAAGAGTGTCTTTCTAGTGAAGAAAAGTGATGCAGTGCCCTATACGATGCCCTTTCTACTTTTCGTTTCCTTTGGGTGCCCTTCCAGTCAATAGTGGCCCTACATGACAGTGTCCCATAGGGATGTTCAGTACTGTAGTCAAAAAGAGAACAACTTAACTGCAGCCTTTTTGCCATTTTCTAATTGCATTGCTTCAAATTTCACAGGTCAAGGGTGACGATGAGGAGGATGATGGTATGCTTGAACTCCAACAGACCACAATCAAAGGCCAAAGGTGAGAGCTCATGCTTTAATTTGTGCTTCTGATCAGCATATCGGATATCCACAAAAAGTCAGATATTGTGCATCCGGAATGCAAAATACTGTAAATCACGGTTAAAGAATAATATGGTAAAATAGTCGAGTGGTAAAAGCTTGTGCCAGAGAGGAGATGATTTAAGAGAAGAGAATTTATCAGTAAATCAGTGTGTGGGATTTTGTGTTTGCTGAATTATGTCCTTTTTGTAAAAGTATGTAATCCATGCTCTCTCTCATCTGTTCCTGTGCAGTGGGGACTTTTACAAAGTGCAGCTGTCCTCCACTCTGTCAGCTGGGGCTCAGCTGAAAGTGAAGGTGGAGATGACGTTCAGCCACGTCCTGAAGCCTTTCCCCACACACATCACCCAGGCCGAGCGGCAGCTGGTGGTGTTTCAGGGAAACCACTACCTGTACTCGCCGTACCCCACCCGCAGCCAGACCACACGCGTGCGCCTGGCCTCCAAGACCGCGGAGAGCTACACCAAGCTGGGCAACCCGTCCAAGTCCGACGAGGTCATCGAGTATGGACCGTTCCGTGACGTGGCTCCGTTCAGCGAGGTAGAGCTCGGACCAGAGTTCATCACCTTCAGATGGAACACTGTGCTGAATCATTCTGTGCTTGTGTGTGTGTGTGTTCTCTACCGTTCAGGATACAATGAAGATCCATTATGAGAACAACGCGCCCTTCCTCACCATCAGCAGCATCACTCGCACCATTGAGGTGTCACACTGGGGCAACATCGCAGTGGAAGAGACCATCGACCTCAGGCACACAGGAGCCGTCTTAAAGGGCCCGTTCTCCCGCTACGATTACCAGCGTCAGTCGGACAGTGGCATCTCGTCTGTCAAGTCCTTCAAGGTCTTTATGCAGAACACAATTACTTTAGTCTGACTCATTTAGTGCTGCAACTATCGACTATTTTCATAATCAATCACTGATGTTTGTTAGTTGTTTGGTCCATAAACTGTCAGAAAAGATTAATGTTCTCAAACGTCTCTTCTCCACAAACTAAAATGATTCCGTTTGAAAGATTTCTTTGTTCATGTGGAGCAGAGAATTTTTAAGAAGCTGAAAAATCCGAGAAACTCAAAATAGTTTTATAATCATTTAATCCTTGCAGCATTTTATGTTAACGATAAGTGTCTTTTGTCCTCTACAGACTATCCTCCCTGCCTCAGCCCAGGACGTCTACTACAGAGACGAGATCGGGAACATCTCCACCTCACACTTGCAGGTTCTCGACGACTCTGTGGAGGTGGAGGTCAGGCCTCGCTTTCCCCTGTTTGGAGGCTGGAAGACTCACTACATCATCGGCTACAATCTGCCCAGCTACGAGTACCTCTACACCCTGGGTGAGTCGATCACTGACGACCCCTCTTTAATAGGTACACGGACTCCATAACCAGATATTTTCATTATCCAAGCCCCTTTTTTAAAAACTAAAGAGATAATTGGTCGGTGTCCCCACTTCTGAACAAACCCGCAAAAGCCCGTTCGTCCGCTGGCGCAGACAGATTCTTCCTAACCACTGATTCTCCTCATCTCCCAGGTGACCAGTACGCACTGAAGATGAGACTCATTGACCACGTGTACGACGACCAGGTCATTGACGCCATGACTGTGAAAATCATCCTGCCAGAAGGAGCCAGGTCAGTGTCTCTCGTCCCAGAACGTCCTCAGCACTGACGTCAGGCTGAGTCGTAGACATCGGTTTTTTTTTTTCTGTCTCGTCCGAATAGAAACATCCACATGGAGACGCCTTACGAAATCGACCGTATGCCAAACCAGCTGCACTACACGTACCTGGACACCTTTGGCCGCCCGGTGCTGGTCGCCACCAAGGACAACCTGGTGGAGCAGCACATTCAGGATGTTGTGGTGAGATGAAAGATGGCGTTTGCCAAAAGTAGACAAATATTTTCCCTGAATAAATCTAATTTAGAGGAGCAGAGCCAAGTCTAAGTCACTTTTATGCTTTTGTTTGTGGAATCTAATCGATATTGGATCATTTTTATGGATTTTTTTGAGCCCTTTATATTTCCTAATATATATATATATATATATATATATATATATATATATATATATATTTTCTAATCTGAGTTACAAATAGAGCTGCAACTACCGATTCTTTTCATAACCAATGAATCTGTCCATTATGTCCCGATTAATCGAGTTTGGTCCATAAAACGTTAAAAAAACAGTGTTCAGTGTTTGTCAAACCTGGAAATGATGACGTTCTCATCATGAAAATATAAGTAATTGTTTCAGCTCTAGTTACAAATTTTACTTCATTTAATAATCCGTCAATACAATACTACAGTGTGCTGTGTTCACTTGATAATTGATGTGATTTATTTCAGTAATAGAATAACAATGACAATGTTATTATTATTTACAACAACCACATCTTTAATGCCTTATACTTAAGACTTAGGGTTATATTTCTGAAAGTGAAAGTGAACAGTGAAATCTATTTTTCTGCGTCCTGTTGGACTTCACTTGCGTCTGTTTTTGAATTTAAAAAAGAAAGAGTTCACATGGAAACGACGTAACCTCCTTGTGTTGTGTCCACAGGTCCATTATAACTTTAATAAGATCCTGATGCTGCAGGAGCCTCTGTTGGTTGTCGGCGCCTTTTACATTCTCTTCTTCACCGTCATCATCTACGTTCGCCTGGACTTTGCCATAACGAAGGTGGGACGTTGTTCATAAAAAAAGTAAACCCTTGTTTTACAGATCCATTATATGCAGCATTCTTCATCATCAGACTCCTCGCAGCCTGCTGTGGTATTTCCAGTGGCAGCTTAGAGCTGCATTCAACGTGAGACGCACGCATTCCAATGAGTTCACACGCTCACATGATGAGTGATAGGCGTGAATGTGCACATGAGTAATCAATGAATGGATGATGTGAAGGCAGATTGCTCCGCATGGTCCGTTCATACGGTTGTCTTGAATTAAAGACGTATCGGCAACCAATCGGAAAGTCGTATTCACTGTTGCTGGGCGGAATGGCCGCGCTGTGCTCTGGTTGGCGCGGCTCGGTGCTTGTGTCTCCCGCCCCCTTCCACACAGCGAGGACTCTTTCTGCGATGTAGTCCAGTGAAACACGATACACGGGATCTTTTATTCTGAAAAGTAAACCGGATGTTTTGTTTACCTACTTCCTGCTCGTGCAGCGTATCCACGTATCCATTTTGTCTGATTTACTTTTCTGATTCTCTTGGTCCAGGACCCCGCTGCTGAGGTACGCATGAAGGTGGCCTCCATCACGGAGCAGGTCCTGACTCTGGTCAACAAGCGTCTGGGTCTGTACCGGCACATGGACGAGGTGGTGAACCGCTACAAGCAGTCCCGCGACACCGGGGCGCTCAACAGCGGCCGGAAGACGCTGGAGGCCGACCACCGAGCTCTGACCAATGAGATCAGCTCGCTGCAGGCCCGCCTCAAAGCCGAGGGCTCTGACTTGGCTGATAAGGTGAGTGACACGAGTGTGCTTGAAGATGAAACTGCGTTATCTGCCGTCTTCACTCAGAGCTTACAGGTGACTCCACTGATGTGTTTGTCATCTGTGGTGTCGATCTCGCCGTGTTTCCACACACTGATCCCCAGATGTTTTGGTGTCGTGGTTTATCTGCTCACGAGGAGACGGTTTCCCAGAGAGCAGAAATGGCTGTGGCCCAGATTTGGTCCTCAGACCAGGTTACCACAGGTGGCTCACTAAAGATTGTCAAGAGCAGGGAATATTTGCCAAAAACTAAAAAGTCCACAATTGTTGAAAAATACTCAGGCCACATTTTAGAGAATTTAAAGATTAAACGTCAACTATTTTGATATTTCAGCTTCTTTAACATGAATATATCTGACAAAGAAATCAAAAACTTTGAGCAATCAAATTAAGTGCTTGAAAGTTGGGACGTTGAGGTAAATGTCTCCCTTGTATGTACGAAGACGAGGACCAACGTGGAGTCATGATCACTCACTGTCCACGGTCTCTCTCTCCTCCACCGTTGACGCACGGAACAATGAGCGAGTAAAGTTGAAGCGCGAGCGAGCGAATGCCGACGTGATACCTGGGAAATGAAAATCCCAAAGACCTCTGTCTCACTCGGACGCCATCGCGGACGAAGCGGCTCTTGGAAGTTGCCCTCTCCTCTTAAGCCGTGTTGAATTTGAGGTCACTGGTCCTGGAAAGTCCTTGAATTTGATGTCGACCAAGGTGTGGGATGGTTTCTGATGGCTCAGGAGTGCAGTGATCACCTCCGATGATGTCATAGACCTGTTCCCCCTCCCTTATCTGAATCTGAAGTGATTTATTTTAGCCGGGTTTTCGTCACGTTATGATTGTTTTTGTTACGTGTCGTTGTGTCGACTGCGGCACCATCGTGTTTTCCGTGCATTTAACTCAATAAAGGCTCTTTTCTCTGTTGTGACTCATTCACGGCGTCAGGTCGGCGAGGTGCAGAAGCTGGACGGCCAGTTGAAGGAGCTGGTGTGTCGCTCCTGCCAGGAGGCGGAGCGACTGGTGGCCGGGAAGGTCAAGAAGGAAGCGTACATCGAGAGCGAGAAGACTCTGACCGGCAAACGACAGGATCTCGTGAGCCGCATCGACAGTCTGCTGGACGCCCTGTGAAATATTCCACACACACACACACACACACACACACACACACACACACACACACACACACACACAGCTACAACATACATTCGACTGTGAGTATGTATCAGAATTACAATTAAAGTTTCCTTTTTTTTTACCACCCTTGAACCAGACATGGACAGTTTTCCACCTCGTCTTCAGGCAGTGACGCGTTTATCCAAACACTGTTCTGAACCCGCCGCGGTCGCGTCACCACGGTCGCGTCCAGAGCTTTGTTTGGTTCCGTTTGTCGCGTTTTGTTTCACGCTGTGTTTCCTCATCCTAATCTGGACTGTAACTGTTAAACTTTTGTGGGGTTTTTTCACGTGCGGTTAAAGGATTTTCTCGGCCTCATGTCTTCACTCGGATACGTCCCCGTTTTCTTCGACCGAATCATCTCGAGCTCTTACAGGATGAAGGTGATCGTCGTGCACTTACGACTGTTTTCTACGTTTGTGTTTGGAAAAGTTGAAGCTCTGAATTTTTTCCCGTTTTTTCCCCCCTCACTCGTTTTCTGTGTTTTGTACGGTTTTCTTTCTATGAGTGGTTTTCTTTCTTTCTTTTTTTTTTTTACACCATGAGATTAGTGAAAACATGAGATTAGGTTGTATGTGAGGAAAGACATGAGAAGCGGGGACACGTCGTGATTGAGATGAGCAGTGATGTGGAAAAAGCTGTCAAATTTCAAATAAAAGTTTGAGAAACTCAAACATTTGCCGTGGTCGTTGTGTTTTCATGGCATTTTATTTTATTGACTTTTATGGGCGTCAAAACTAAGGTCTTTGTTCATTTGGTGAAGCAATACCTTTGAAGAATCACAAGAGGGCGCACTTGTATCAAAAATCAATACTTTACCACGTTTGACGAAGGTGATTCCACACTGAAGAAATTCACTTGGTCAATAAACAATAAAAGAACGAATAAACAACATAAGAACTAACAAATACAAAAGCATAATATAAGGTACAAGAATAAGCAATAAAACAAGAATATAAAGTCAAAATACAAGAATAAACAATAATATAGAGAATATAAAATACAAAATAGTAATAGAATAAACAATGTAAAAAAGACAATATGGGGACAAATGCATTGTAATGATAGATAAAGAATATAAAAAGAAATACAAAATGGGATTAGAACTATCTTTAAAATGAGGTTAAAGTAAAAATATAAATTAAGTGCAAATAAAAAATGGGAATACAATGAGCAATAAAACAAGAAAAAGTGCAAATACAAGAATAAACAAAAATAAAAAAATGGGAACATGAATAAGCAATAAAACAAGATAGAAAATATAAGATAAGCTTTCAAATAAAAGGTAAAGAATATAAAAATACAATAAGTGGGAATAGCATTAGCAATAAAACAATAAAAAGATATCAACAAGAATCTAACATAAAATGATCAGGTATTTACATAAATGTGTAATAAAGACTATTTACTGTGACATGTTTAGTTGCCACGATGTGAACAATCGGACAGAATTATCCTCCTCGATCCAAGTGTTGTGCATTGTTTTAATAAAATGAGACTCGTGTCAATCAAACAACTTTCACACGACTCATGCCCCGCCCCCCTCGTTCAAACACTGGCACCTCGCGGGGAATTTCCAGCACATTGTTGCGCCGCTCGTCTCAGGGTAACTCCGCCTCCCTGCAGTTCACAGACTGGATCACGACCGGCCTCAGTCGCAGTCTGAGCTCAGGACAAACACACAGGGTCAACCGGAGGTCATCGCTTTCCCTCTGAGGTCACCGGGGTCCCGGCAGGTCATTTCCTGTCCCATAATAAGTGGCCTCACAATGACAATGCAGACATATTGTATGTGCCATACAATAATCATTCTGAAAATACACAGCAGGGGGGAAGGCAAAGACAATGTCAGTTAGCGCTGATGCTCAGCGCTGGTGAGGGGCCACACAATGGCATTTATGTTTGCACTTTCAGGAGACGTGGAGTCTCACTGCTAACACCAGCAGAATAAAACTGCTGCTGCTGATGCTGATGCTGATGCTGATGCTGCTGCTGATGCTGCTGCTCCACCTGCAGCAGCAGCAGCATCAGCAGTTCTAAAACATACATTTGGTGGAATTTTGCCTCTGTTTTCACCTTAGGGGGGCGCTATAGAGCCCTTAAGCAACACACAGGTCTGGGAACTATGCCAATATCGCATTTTCACCAGACCTGACCTGCATCACAAGTTTCAAGAGTTTTCATGCACGTTAACGCCCTCAAAAATGATCGCAAAGCCACGTTTTCAGCCCCTGCCGTTAGTGGCTCGGGCCCTAATAATAATACTTGGCTCCTGTGGATAAAGTGGTAGAAAATGGATGGATGGATGGATCAGTGGTTAACACTACTGACTGGGCTGGGGTGGGGTTCGATTCTGGGTTAGGGTGTGGTCATCCAGTCGGGGCCTCATGTAAGGGCCTTCATGCTATAGGCCTGCACCTCCAAAGACGTGGCCCAGGTCAGGTGTTGAGGAACCTGGGCAACCAGACAACAGAAATGTGATGGAGCTCTACCGTAAGTGTTGATAAGCAGCAGCAGCAGAGGAGCGCAGTGGTGATGGATGTGGCAGCAGAAGAAGAAGAAGAACAAGGAACACGAGACGTTTGAGGAACACCACAGGCTGAGAGAAGAGCTCGAGGAGATGTGTGGAGTAAAATCCCAGATTAGGAGATGATTAGGAGAACGAGGAGGAGACACAGGACCATCTCAGTGGGTGAGTGGAGAATTTATTTAGTTATTTACTGAACATAACTCAGGTCAACGTTTGACTTTTTTTACACGAAACCTAAAAACAAAACAAACCCTTTGATGCTTCTTTGAATTTGGGCTCAGGTTTTTGTATCAGAGTGTCAACGAAATCCAAGGCAGCTACAAACCTGATGACCAGACCAGGAGCAGCTGTGTGTGTCTGTGTGTGTTCTTGTATCTGTGGCTCTGTGAGGACCAGAAAAAATAGTCTAAACCCTGCAGATTGAGGATTTTGGCTGCTCCTCACTTGGTTTTTTGGGGACCTGGTTTCAGGGTTAGAGTTACAGTCAGTGTAAGGGTTAGGGTGTGTGTGTGTGTGTGTGTGTGTGTGTGTGTGAGATTTGTGAGGACCAAACGATATTATTGTCATAGTACAGGAGGACATTTTGTATAGAGAGGACATTTCAGCAGGTCCTCACAACTTCAAAGGTCTTTGGATGCATTGACTAAAGTGAATGAATGATTGTTGTTTCAGTGTGTGTGTGTGTGTGTGTGTGTGTAATAACATGGTGACAGTGAGGGTGGTGGCTCTGTCTCAGTGATTTATGAGACTGTGCTGTGAAGGGTCTTCTGAGCAGGATATTGTTCCGTGACTGGTGACTTCTGCATCTCTCTCTCCCCCTCTCTCTCCCTCTCTCTCTCTCTCTCCCTCTCTCACTCTCTCTCTCTCTCTCTCTGTGTTTTAGAGAGTGAGAAAGATTAAGAGGCAGAGCACTGCAGGTGAGCCCTCAATGTAATCAATCACCACCACGTCACGAGGCCTGCAGCGTGTGGATTACCCCTTCAACTGATACCTACAGTCTGACTCCACATTTTTTTGCATATTCATTATTTCTGTGGCAGATAAAGAAAGAACACCCTCTGCATCATTACTATACTTCAATACTTGATAATAATCAGCCTTTATGCCTGAGCAGGAGGACCATGACAGCTCAACCACACGGTCCCTGTACCAGTCCCACACCCTGCACATAGCCCCACCATCCACCTCTCACACACACACGCGCGCTTTGCCACATCAGGATACAGTGCTGCACATGAATTCCGGTTTTAACAGTATTTTGCATGGTTCTCACCAACAGATCAACCGCAGTTGTGCTGCGACCAGTAATCACATCCTGGGCCCACAGGACGAGGCCGAGAGGTCTCAATCAAGAAGCGGCAGCACGAGACAACGCGGCAGAGCGAGTCGACGAGTGGTGACATCATCTGTTAGCTACTGTCCCCGTGTGCTGCAGGATACACTCACTCAGAGGCCACTTTAGGAAGCACGCGTGATTGCTGCTCCAGGAACGAGTGGCGGGAGTGACGCCAGGTTTGCTTTTTCTGCCGCTGTCGGCTCCTAAAAACTGGCTGACGACCTCAGACGTGTGCTGACGGAATCCTTTTACATTTAAATTGCTGCCAATTCTGTAATCTAGACCAGATTTTTCCCCATATCGCATGTTCCACTGTGGCAGGAAACCAGAGAACCTGGAGAAAAGCCGGGCACACGCAGGGGGAACATGCTGACTCCATGCAGAAAGACCCTTGTTCCAACCTGGGCTCGATCGCCGGTCTCCTTGCTGCAAAGGCAAGAGTGCTAACCACTACACCAACTGTGAGGCCCTGTGACGGCAACAGACCAATCAAATTCAGCGACAAACCAGACGCAGGTTTGAATTAGTAGTGTCTCGTCAATAGGGGGCACTATTAGGTCTAAGAGTGTAGTTTTATGTTCCACGTTGTTTTAAGTCGCTGTGGGGTAATGTAAAAGTTTGGTAAAACAGGTAAAATCAACCAAAACTTTGGTAAAATTAGCCAAAACTTAGTTTAAGTTAGTCAATTACATAGTGAAATTAGCAAAAACTTAGCTAAAGGAGGTAAAATCAGTCAAAACCTCTGTAAAATTGGCCAAAACTTTGGTAAAATTAGCCAAAACGTAGTTTAAGTTAGTCAATTCTTTGGTAAAATTAGCCAAAACCTAGTTTAAGTTAGTCAATTCTTTGGTAAAATTAGCCAAAACTTAGTTTAAGTTAGTCAATTACATAGTGAAATTAGCAAAAACTTAGCTAAAGGAGGTAAAATCAGTCAAAACCTCTGTAAAATTAGCCAAAACTTAGTTTAAGTTAGTCAATTCTTTGGTAAAATTAGCCAAAACCTAGTTTAAGTTGGTCAATTCTTTGGTAAAATTAGCCAAAACGTAGTTTAAGTTAGTCAATTCTTTGGTAAAATTAGCCAAAACTTAGTTTAAGTTAGTCAATTCTTTGGTTAAATTAGCCAAAAGTTAGCTAAAGTTAGACAAAAGAGGTAAAATCAGTGTGTGTGAAGAGAGAGAAGCCAGTGTATGGACAGAGTTAGCATGAGTTAGCATTAGCCACTATGAAGTGGGGGTAAATATGTGTTGCATTCCAACACGTGTGTATGTGTGTGTGTGTACAATCACATGTTCCAATACTTTTAATATAAATAATGCTCCGTTCCAAACTGCGTGTCAGATCCAGATGGAAATAAAAGTTAAACCTGACCAAACCTGACTCAGATCAGCTCAGACTGTTTCCAGCTCAGAGTGTCCGCCTGTTCATCCTCTGTCTGTCTGTCTGTCTGTCTGTCTGTAGAAGTGAGGGTGTTAACCTGGAGCAGCCACAGCTCCTGGAGCTAAAAACACTCCACAGAAAGACCCTGGTTCTGACCGGGTCGCGACCTCAGGTCCTCTAGATGCAGAGGCTGATGAAGAGTTGATCAACTACAGATTACAAATAATCTGTCTTTATTTGTCAGGAAGCTGCCAACAGGACGACGAGCGTGTGGGAAGGTCATTGATTAAAGGACCTCATGGCTTCAAATGGACGATGATGTCTTTGGTGTTTCTTTGCAGTCAGTCCCGGACACTTCAGCCTCCACCACAGTCTCCTCCACCTTAAACTGTCCTTCCTGTCCTCGTTGGACTCACCTGCTCACACACACACACACATACACACACATTCAGTCAGTGCAGGCCGCTCATGAACTGATGTCATCAAAAGGAAGAAACATGAGCCACATTTACACATTTCACACACTTCACCTGCGCTGATTCCCGCTGGCGCTGCTTAAAACACACTTCTCCACAACAGCAGCAGCTCTGTGTCCTCCTCCTCCTCCTCCTCTGCTCCGACCATTCCTCAGTGACAGCGAAGCCTCTGAAGGAGTGAGGTGAGGGATGGACGCACGGACGGATGGATGGATGAAAGCCTCGCAGCTCAGGATTCCCGGGGCCGTGCGTCCTGTGCAGGTGGCAGGTGTGATCAGGCCGGTGTGCAGGCGCGTGAGGGCGAGGAAGAGGAGGACAATGACGGCGTCTGTGGGCCTCGGCCGCAGCTGCAGGAGGTGGAGAGGAGCTGGGGTTGACAGATCAGATCAGGCACACAAGATGGAGGAAGGGAAGGAGAGAGCGGGGAGATGGAGATGGGACTTCAAACAGAGGATTGGCTCCCGGGTGTGGAGAGACGCATTCTTGTCTGGCTTTCAGGAGGCGCAGAAGCAGGAGAGCATCAAAGTCCAACATGGTGTAGTGTTTACATGCACTTCTGCTTGAGCCTCTTCCTGTATCTGTGCATATTCATGTCACCCTCCCTCAGTGTATGGATTTGTGTTGAGGAGACGATAATCCCCCTCGCTAACTGTCCACAGCTCCCACTAACACCCACTGATCTCTGCCACATGGCGCTCCATCAAAGCACCCACGCTGCACGGCTCTCGCCGCGCGCCCCGCGTGGCTCGTGTGTGCGCGTGTCCCTCAGCAGCAGATGAAGGTCTGACGCTCCTGTTCGACTTTGAATCGGGCAAAAATGGACGTTTGAGACGTGAAGCGCGGGGAGACAGGAGAGAAGCTCGTCATTAAATTGTCCGCGCACATGAAACCCTGTCTGAAAAGAGACAATACAGCCTCAAGACTCCACCCACTACCTGCAATCAGCTGTCAGTCACTGCTAACCACACCCACTAGTTTATATAAACCCAGCCCTGAAGAGCTCTGATGCTGTTTTCCCGCCAATCAATTTGAAGAACAAAGACTGTAAAATTCCTTTTACATCTTTATTTCTTTTTCTTTGATAGTTTCCTGCGTTTAAAGACCTGAGTGAAGCCACGCCGTTGTACCGATCGGGATGCGTTGCTAACGTGAGTTGAAACCTTTTCATTTATTGTTACTACTTTGTTTAATTAGTCTCATGCAGATGTGTGATATCCCTGTGTTTGTGAAGGAGAAGTCATCCATTAACTGTCACCCACAGTATCACATCTGTTGAAATGGTTTTGTGGATCACACTCAGTGTTTACACGTAAACACCACATCAGCTGCTCTGTGAGCGCTCCAGTTTGTTTGTTTTAATTCCGCTGTTTTTCGCATAAACAACAACTACACAACTTTGGGACAACACTAACATTGTTTGTACGTGACATGTTAGCTATATTTGTACGCGGCATGTTAGCTATATTTGTACACGGCACGTTAGCTATGTTTGTACGCGGCATGTTAGCTGTATTTGTACGCGGCACGTTAGCTGCGTTTGTACGCAGTACGTTAGCTGTGTTTGTATGCGGCATGTTAGCTGTATATGTACGTGGCACGTTAGCTGTATTTGTGCGGCAATTTGGCGCGTTTGTAGCTGCACGCGCTGTATTTACGCCGCACGTTAGCTGTTTTTGTACACGACGTTAGCTGTATTTGTACGGCTTAGCTACGCGTTAGCTACATTTGTACGCATACCACGCTAGCCACGCTTGTAATGGTGCGTTAGCTGTATTTGCGCGCACGTATGTTTTGTAAACGTTAGCTGTATTTTTTAGCTTCGCGGCACGCTAGCTAAGTATTTGTACGCAGCACGTTAGCTACGTTTGTACGCGGCACGTTAGCTGTATTTGTACGCGGCACGATAGCTGTATTTGTACGCGGCACGTTAGCCTCCACCGCCTCTAACAGAACTTCAAATTCACATGCATGTTGAATTATTTACGATAAATGTGGATATTATAATGAAAGGGACACTTAATACAATAACTTCCTAACAGAAACAGTTTAACGTTGCTGAGGGCAACGACGTGAGTCTAAGGTACCTCGTCTCCCTCTGTGTTCATGGCCGCTCGTTTGGCGGAAGTGTGAGACGTTGAACGATCTTTCATGACGTTGGAATTGCTCGACACCGATGTGGAGAAGCACTTCTGTCATAATGTGCATTTAACGTATAAATTCTTTCCTTTCATTTCATTTACAGAAAAGTAACGGCTATTCTTCCTGTTCAAGGAAGGCTGCGTTAGGATTAACCGAGCCGCCCTTCAACGTGTTGTTGATCGTTTACTTCCTCATGTCAGTAAGTACGCCGTCCAACTCTGCCTCTGATTGGCTTACAATGACATTTGACTCTACCTCAGCCAATCATCACTTATGTTTCGCCTCGGTTTAGAGATGCAGCTGATCTGAAGAAAACAGCATCAATGAGCTAATAATTAAAGTAACGCGCTGCATTTTCTGTCGGTAACGACGTCATCATGTTTGAAACAGTAATCCATTAGATTACTCGGTACTGAAAAAAGTAACGCCGTTAATCCCATCACTGCCAATGAGTAAAACTTTTGTCTAAAGTCATAGAAACCACACTGTGATTGTGTACTTGTACAAACCTGTCTTTAAAGACCTGGTTATAGGTAGACGACATTTCTTGAAATGAAGAGAAAAAGATTGCACTGCAGGGAAAGTTCCACCTGGATGGTTTTGAGTTTAATATGAAAAACTTTATTATTATTATTATTATTATTATTATTATTATCAATAATAATAATAATAATCATAATCATAATGATGATAATAATTATAATAATGATCAGTGTTTCTCAAACCTGCAAATGATGATGTTCTCAAATGTCTTTAGTGTTGTGAATTATGAGTTCATTGGCTCTTCTCAGTCCTGGTCCTCAGAGACCCCTGACCTGCTCCAGCACACCTGGGTAGTTATCAGGCTTGTGCAGAGCTTGACGAGTTGGAATCCGGTTTGTTGGAGCACGGCAGCGTGTGAAACATGCAAGGCAGAGGGTTCCTGAGGAAAACACCGTCTCATCCATTGACTGTGTGTTAATCTGCATTATCACAAATAAGTGGCGCAAATGTCAAGGCCTGAACTTGGAAGATCTATGGCAGAGTTTCTCAGACCTGGTCCCGGTGACGTTTCCCTGCGCCAGCACACCTGATCCACATGAATGAGTAGTCCGATGACAAGTTGTGCATTTGAACCAGGTGTGTTTGGAGCACATGCAGGGCAGTGGGTCACCAGGACCAGGACTGAGAGAAACCCTGGTCTGTGGTATCATCTTGGATCACAGGAGTGAAACAAAGCTGCACTGTGTTAAAAAAGCGCTCTCTTCTGAGGATGTGCTCACACACACACACACACACACACATACATTTCCTACTTTCTCTATCAGACCTGATTAGAGTGACAGGGGCACTTCCCATTGGTTGTGTGAGTGGCCCTCTCCTTCCCAGGGCAGCCAATTTCCCCTACTCCACAGCTGATAGGAAACTTTGATTGTCCACTGAGCTCAGGAGAAGACAAAGAGATTTTTCCTCTTGCAGTTCACATATCTCTCCATCACATCTCCAATCTCCTCCTCTCCTCGTGTCACCTCCTCTTGAATCTTTTCTCGACACTTTTCCACGCATGGGCCCCGGACTCGCTTTCTGTTGCGGGCAGCAGATGGCGAGTCCATTAAAGTGGCGCTGGCCGCTTTGATGGGCAGGAAGTTTCACTTTATTTGGTGACATCTGCTTCCTGTGACACAATCCCTGCCCCCGGTACATGATGTACTGCGTTGGCTTACCACTGTCCTCTAATGGCATTCCTGTCAGTCAGTGCTGGCAGCAGAGAGAGGCGGGAGCGTGAACATGCTGGTATGTACAACTTTCACGTTTGGGTGTAAGCGTCCTGAACCGTGTGGCGGGCCAACAGGAAATGTCTCCCTCTCTCTCTCTGCTGCCGATGCTGGCCGCGCACACAGAACACACTTCCTGCCAGAGCTCCTCTGACTTCCTGTCCAGCCACCGGGAATCCCAGCTGGAACATTCCAGCTGTGCACTCACTCTCCGTCTGCACGCAGCTCGATGAGCTCACTGCAGTTTCTGAGCGGCTCGAGGTTTTTCCACTTGTGGCTGAAATGAACGTATCGTGTAAAACTAAAGTGATACTGAAATGAAATCCACAGTCTGTGTTCGATCCTGATGGTATAGGTCAGTTTTCAATTTTCAATATCGACTCCTGGATGATACTTTTATTGATATCGATCTTATTAACTGATAACTGAAGTGAACTGAAGTGTCTTTTCTGAGGCTAACTCTACCCAAAATGCCAAGGGGTGGGCTGAGAGGAGGGATCAGTGCAGGGGATGTTGGCCCTGTGGGCGGAGCTCAGTGAGACGATCCTCTCAATGAACGAATGAATTGGTGCTTTTCCATCATTCAGTTCTAACACAGCTCGGCTCGACTCAGAAGAACCTGCTACCTGCTCCTTTATTTAGTACGACGTTCCAAGCGAGCTGAGCCGATACTAAAATGGGACGTCAACAGACTGCCGGCTACTGATTGGTCAGAGATGGGCAGATTATTGAGTGATACCCAGTCAATATCACAAAAGTATTCCTTTTTAATGGTTGATACTGAAGATGAATTGAAGTTCCTGACCCGAGGGGGCGACCTGATGGTTTGAAATTAACTCAATGGGTTCGTCTTGGGTCAAACCACGTTCCCACCAAATTTTGTGATATTTGGCAAAACTAAGTTTCGGCCCGCTCCATAGGCGTTTGGCCTGAGGGGGCGCTACTGAACCATTTTGTATTGGTTTTCCATAATTCCATTATTTTACAAAGATTTTCGCCAGTTCTGATTTGCGTGCCAATTTTCCGTCTCCCGTTAACTCACCGTGCGTGGTACTAGTTATTGTCACTAGTTATTTTCAGTACTGGTTATTTTCACTACTAGTTATTTTCACTATTAGTTATTTTCACCACTGGTTATTTTCAGTACTGGTTATTTTCAGTACTAGTTATTTTCAGTACTGGTTATTTTCAATGCTAGTTATTTTCAGTACTGGTTATTTTCAGTACTAGTTATTTTCAGTGCTAGTTATTTTCACTACTAGTTATTTTCAGCACCGCCATTGCACATGTCGGACCAAAGTTACAGTTTACTTCCTTATTGGTGTGTTCCACTTCCTGTAGGGAGGTCATCTTTTGCAGACATGTTCAGGACGGGTCAGTAAATAACTGATTTTTCTGACCCTTTTATGGTTAAAAAAATCACAGTCCTTTCTATGTTTAGAACAGAGGAAACAGAACCAGGACCACACTGTAAAACTTTGATGTTCATTTACAGTGAAATTTGAACAGTGTAATTACAGTATAATACCATAAAATACAATGCATTCTGGGAGAATCTTAACAGGATTGCAGCACTGGAAGTGAATGACATTATTGCAGGAATTTGCTGTAAATGTCGCTCTAAAAAGCTAAGCATCATGGGAAGGTGAAAGAAAAGTGGTTATTATTATTATTATTATTATCATTGTTCCTATTATCAATAGTTTATTGCTAACATTTTGTACGGTATCATATTGTAAATGTATACGAATACTGTACTTTCATTTACAGTAATATCAAGTACATTACAGGAAGAGACTGTAAAAAATACAGTATTTTATTGGTGAAGCTGCTGCCAGTTAATTACTGTAAATTTTAACAGTGCAGGATTGAGAAATAAAAACAAAGGCGTTAAAGAAGATATGAAAGCTGCCACGTGCGAGAGAGACTGACAGTTGTAAAATAATAATAATACAAAAATACTTACATTTTTGCGAACATATGTACACAATATACAAGAATTTAATAACACGGACCTGAGCTCTGTGACTTTACTGGACTTGAACAGGCAATAAAAACAGGATAAAAATGGGTTTGATGTTGAACTTGTTTTTTGCTGCAGACACTGTTTTGAACACCAGGTGTCGCTGTGTAACAGCACATCCTCCTGCCTGCGCCTGACAGCGGATTTCACTCTCACTTCTCAATCCTCCTTGTTTGCACCAGCAGTGGAAACGCACGCACGCACGCACGCACGCACGCACACACACACACAGACTGTTATTAGTCTAATGGCATTAGAAATGGACGCGTGTATGTTTATGAACGAATGAATGTGCCTTTACTGAGGATGAGAGGGTGAGGAGATGAGGGGATGAGGAGAGGAGGCACGTTCGTGCGTACACGGGGAGGCAGGTTTGGTGACTTTGTGCATGACCTTTTCGGAAAGAGAGCTAATCCCGCGCTATAATAGACTCCGGGACCGATATGGAAAACTGCTGCAGCGTTATCTCGGTTGTCTAGGAAACCATCAGAGCAGCAGGGCCGGTGGAGATGCCGCGGTATTAAAAGGGAAGAGTGTGTGTGTGTGTGTGTGTGCGTGGGTTTCTGTGCGCGCATTGGAAATGTTTTTTTTTTTTGACACATGAGTGTCCCTCATAACTATTAAATTATATCTCGTGCCAGATTACACGCAGCATCATTACATTTGTGTGTGTGTGTGTGGACAAAGGTTTGAAAATCAGCATTTTTTTGAAAAGGTCATTGATGAGAAAAGGCGCGCGCGAGGTGGAGACATTTAAACTGAATCAAAACAAACATAATAACTGTATGTATATACTGTCTTAAATCATACACAGTGCCGTTATATGACGCTCAGTGGGAGGTGTTAATGCAAACAGGCCTCGTGAGTGAGGCCCACGTGTTCAACAGCACACAAAAAAGAAAGTAAAAGGTGAATTAATGTAGAATAATGATACTGTACAATATGAAAGTGAAGCTTAAATATATAAACAAATCGGATGAAACTGTGACGGATCTGCATTTGATTCTATGAAGACACAGATAACGAAAAGAAATCATATCAATACAAAAATAATATAAAAAAGAATGACAGTTGTTAAATTGAATTGAACTGATTTCTTCTTTGTATATTAACAGATTTATACTTTAACTCTCTCTCACACGCGATCCTTTTATTCTCTCATTTGTATATTATTACATTGTCTCCTTTCTGTGCCATACAGCGACTGCGTTTTCTCTCTCTTAATATAACAATTAATACAATGCTTTAATCTATTTCATAAGATAAGATAAAACAAGATGAGATTAGATTAGATAATCCTTTATTTAGTCAGTCACAAAGGGTGGAAGTGACAGTGTGACAGCAGCAGAGATGAAGCCAACAATACATAAGAATTTGAACATAATAAATCTTCTAAAAATTAAGACAAACAGAATAAATGCGACTTTTCTGTGAATCTTCTTCATTCTTCTATGTTAGTGTTTATTAATGCACTAAACACCCACTTTCCCCTGTGTGTTAGTGACACACTCTGATTGTGTGTAAAATGGCGGCGTGTGGAACTAATCACACAGATAAGAATCCCACACACACCACTGATAACTTTAATATAACATCATGTATTGATATGTTAAAGAGTGTGTACTCGTGGCCTGGGCAATGCGTAAACTGGCTATATATATCTATATATCTATATATATAGATACATATATATATATATATATATATATATATATATATATATATATATATATATATATATATATATATATATATATATATATATATATATATACATATATATATATATATATATATATATATATATATATGAGCGGCAGCATATAAAGCGTGTAAATATTTCTCATTCCGCGCGCCTGTAATCTGTCTCTGTATCAAACTGCAGGATCTCCCCCGGCGCACAAATGATGCATTAGATGCATTGAATGTATTTGTTGTGCAAGTTTGAAAAGGCGGTGATAATCTGGGAGTGAGAGATAAGAAACACCAATTTATTCAGCAGCCACTTTGGAGCCCCCGCGCGCGCGCTCCTCCCGCAGCCGCGGCCGCCGCCGCCGCTCACACCCCCAGCAGCGAGCGCTGATAACGATTAGGGCCATTTATTATCTTCACACGGAACAAAGATTGCGCGCTGCCGATGAAATATTACCCCCGGTAATAATCAGGAGGAGAGAGAGGGAGAGAAGAGAGAGGGAGAGAGGGGAAGAGAAGAGAAGAGAAGAGAAGAGAAGAGAAGAGAAGAGAAGAGAAGAGAAGGGCCGTGGCTTTCATGCAGTCTGCATATTATAACATCCCCCCGACACACACACACACACACACACAGTGATTAACAAAACAAGTCATGATGTTAATATTAACTGCATAATTCACATCATTTTTTGTTATTTAACGATAACTATTACTCATCATCATTTACTATTGTATACATACATACATATGTGTGTGTATATGTATATATATACATATATAGGAAGTGTGTGTGTGCATATATCGACAGTATGTGTGTATATATGAGTACTTCATACACATGAGCATATATAAATTATATATATATACTCTGATACTGTATATATGTGTATATATGAAAGAGATAGAGTATGTATATAATAGCACACACATACTGTAACTCAAAAATAAAAAAGCTATATACACACACACATACGTATATGTGTGTGTATATACATATATGTACTGTATATAAATAATGAAGTCATTGATGCTATATTAAAGTGAAATACAAAACAAATGATGTCAATGTAATGCAATAATTCACATTTTTTATAATATAACTTAATCATAATTTACTATTATATATATACACTATACATATTATACACATGGATATACATATATGTATATAGGAAGAGATAGTGTGTGCGTGTATGTAGACAGTATGTGTGTATGTGAGTACTTATACATACATATGAGTGTATATATACACGTCATTGTTAGTATTGAGTATAGACTATATATGAGAGAGTATGTATATAGACAGTAGGCGTGTATGTATTAGTACACACATACTGCAACTCAAATATTAAAAGATATACATATATGATGCGTTTATATTATATTATTAAAGTGAAATACAAGTACTAATGCAGTATTGATCCAGCAGAGGGAGAAAAAAACTAGTACTACTAATAATAATGATGATGATGATGATGATGGTAAGAAAGAAAGGTTTTTAAAAAAGCATGAAAAGATTTTCTGATAAAAGTTCACTTAAATTCTGTCATGTGTCAAACAGCCACATGTGTGCTGATGTGTGTGTATATATACATATATATATATATATATATATATATATATATATATACATATATATACATATATATATATATATATATATATATATATGTGATCTCAGATAATAAAATACTACACAGTCCACTTGCTGCAGCTTGATTCACGTGTTTGTCAAACAAATGTTATTAATTCAGTGTCAGACTTTTCTTTTCTCTTTCTCTTCTCTTTGTGTGTGTGTGTGTGCACTCTGGGGTCCTCGCGCCCCCCCTTTTTTTTCCTCTTCTTCTGCATCTGCACCTGCCTGGATCCTGCGCACGAGCCCAGGCAGGTCGCGTGCAGGAGATTTCAGGGGCTTTGCATGTTTTAACGCACAAACACATAAAGTTGTGGATGGATAAAAAAGAGCGAGCGCGCGCGACACACACACACACACACACACACACACACAGAGGAGGAGGGAGGGGCGGATAAAATCTCTGTAAGTCAATTATAAGAGCGAGACTGAGACTCTTCACAGAATTTAACAAACAAAAGTGAAGTGAAATCAAAGGTTTTAAAGGAACAGCGCAGAGTTTGTGTTTTTCTGGTCAAATTTCACACAACAATAAACTATCTTTATTTTTTTATTTTCTATAATTAAAATCACCTTTCACACAACAATCACTCAAAACTGCTTTACATACAAATCTAATGTTTTTCTTTTTCATCTCCGCTGTTTTTGAAACCGTGACAATTACATTTCACTTCGCTTATTGACTGAATCACTTATTGTCAATAAAGCTCTTTTATTTCAACGCTGCGCTTTAATAATAACATAAAAAAGTACTTCATTGATTCAATTTGGAGAAAAAAACACCAAAAACTATATATCTATATATATAGTTGTTTTTTTAACAGTTGGACAAAGATGTTTAATGTATATATATATATATATATATATATATATATATATATATATATATATATATATATATATAATTCCCAAAATGGTAAATAAAACAATAAAAGGTCAAAGAATCTATGAATCCTCTCCTGAGAGCTGCTGAAGGTTCTGGTGCCAGAGTGTGTGTGTGAACCGGAAGCCTCGCTCTCATGTTGGCTGACGTGCCATTACGTTGCCGTGTGTGTGTGTGTGTGTGTGTGTGTGTGTCTCGTCTCATACGCGACCACACAAGTTTTTTTTCTTCTCATATTCACAGAGCTGTGGATTCAGGCTTCAGAACACACACACACACACACACTTTTTTTTCTTACTATTTTTAAGTCATTATACTTCTTCTTCTTTATTTTTTAAATGTGTGTGTTTTTTAAAAGCTTCTCCGTGAATCACATGGATCCACTTTGTCCGGCGCGTGCGTGAAGCCTCTGCAGGTCAGTGTCGCTGCTGCTTCTATTCTACACATTCTATACATTTACACTTAGAAATACAACTATATTACAACATACATACAGTTATTATAAGAGGTGATGATAATAATAATAATAGTAATTATTATTATTATTATTATTACCTGAGCATTCTGTGTTTCTGCAGCATTGATTTAAATAAATGTGTATGAAAGACGTCGCTTTATTTTTTAATAATAACAATAATAATATTAATATAATACATATAGACACAGCTGTTCTGATGTGGTCGCTACACTTTCTAATTCCGCATTATTTTACGATTAAACATTAAATATTTATACAAAACTGCTCATAAAATCATCAGTTAACGCACTTATTATTCATTACTAACAGTAATATAAAAAGGCATATTTGTGAACACCTCACTCACGTCCTTTAAATTCCTCCTATTTCACCTGTGGTCCTTTAAGGAGAATGCGGTTGTCTTTCTGTTGCTACGGGCAACACGATGTGCCGCAAACCCTCGATGACGTCGCGGATTAGTGCATCATCAGCGTGATATTAGTGACGACGATTGTCACGGCTGTGCGACGAGTTAATGACTGAAGCCGAGACTCTTTCATCTGCAGAGAGAGCTATCACCGCGATACAATGTCTCTCTCTTTCTGTCTCTCTCTCTGTCTGTCTCGCTCCCTCCCTCTCTCTCTCTCTCCCTCTCTCTCTCTCTCTCCCTCTGTGTGTGGGAGAACCTGACGTTCATTCATGTTTCACCTGGAAATATAACATCAATATTATCGCGATGAAAAAATCTCTCACGATAAATAACATGTGACCACATAAGTGAATTTGTAACACATTTTTGTAACAAGACACAAAACCTTTTGCTGATGTTATATTAGCAGGTTATTGTTGTACTTTATCACCCTTTTTTTGTAGAAATGTTTTTGTTTGTGTATTTATTTTAACTTCAGAAACATGTTTCAGTCATGTTATAAAACATTTTTATAAAACATTAGTCGTTTTTAAGTGTTTTTTAATCACATAAATACTTTTTCATACCGTTGTAACAGAAAAACATTTCCTCTGTATCCATCATCCAGAAAATAAGCAAATATATTTATCGCCATATCATGAACGACCGGGACAGGAAACACACATGTCATCCCGTGCCTTTTAGTGTAATGAATGAACGGCTGAACTGCTGGATGAATGAATGAATGAGGGCCCTGAACTCCTTCACCGTGTTAATGAGTTGAGTTTCTCTGACCCACAGCCTGGAGGAACCTCCTCATCTGTGTATTTATAGCCCTGAAAGTGGCAGCGCCTGTAAACCCAGGAGTCATCTCATGCTCCATAATCTCCTTTTGTTTAATGTGCAGTCTCTGTGTGTGTGTGTGTGTGTGTGTGTGTGTGTGTGTGTGTGTGTGTGTGTGTGTGTTATTATGATGATGTCCTGTCCTATTCTGAAATGTCATTATTCCCGAGCTCAAACTCTCTAAACAGGGCTAAGTGCTGCTCTCACAGCAGCATGCAGGCCCTTCTCTCTGCAGTTAGATGCTCTTGTGTCTATAAAGCACACCCCCACACACACACACACACACACCACATGCCCCGGCTCGATCTAATTAGCCGTGAGTAAAGGGGACAATAATGCTTCAGCTGGTTTGTGTCATTCTCTTCTCTCTGGCTCTGCTTATCTTCACAAGCCCCACTGTGGCTCTTCACACACACACACACGCACACACACACACGCACACGCACACACCTCCACTCTGGATAATGATGGATGACTGTGCCCAATGGGAACAAACAGGTAGATAAAGCCAATCCCATTTAATAACAGCATGGATCGGAATGATAATCTTGTTGTTCATTAGCCTGCGACTGCGGCCGCACGGCGATACAGTGGTTACACGTATGGTTCTCAACCCCCGGCTGCGTGCAGGAGGTGTTTGTGAGAGGGACGGTGTTCTCCAGGTCTGGCTCGGCACCAAACAATGCTGCCGTGTCCTTGAGACACACAGAGACACTGAGACACAGAGACACAGAGAGAGCAGCAGCAGAACCCCAAACACCCTCTCCTCTACTCTAACCCGCCGTCACCCTCTCCCGTCTTTTGTTCCAGCACAGATACAAATGGGATTAATGAAGGTATAAATTACACAGGGCTAAATCCTGCTGAGTAATCCATTTGGCAAACACGCTCACAACAATGGTCATGCAGCAGCAGCAGCAGCAGCAGCAGCAGCAGCAGCATGGTGCAGGCTGACCCCTGCAGGTTTATATACTGTGACATGTTAAAGCTCTAGGAAAAGTCTTGGAAAACCCAGGAAGGAAGACGACTTGTTTTCAAATGGCAAAAAGCTGCAATGTATTCATTCTATTTTTGCAAATTACAAAAAAATGCAACACATGCATACACACATGTTTATCTTAATAATATCGTAAATGTTTTCATAGTATGTGGAAATGGCTCCATCTTAGTGCGATTTTAGTCAGGCTAAGATCATCATTCGGTTTTCTTAATGTCATGTAAACAAGTTAGTCCGACTAAAACCGAGCCAGTCTTAGTCGGACTAAATTTAACCTGGATAATGCAATTCATAGTTCGATTACTCCTGCATGGTACACGCTTAGTCGGACTGGAGGCGGACTCAGCGTTCTGCGCATGCACCAAAATGACCTCCCTGGTCTTTGACCCCATAGTAGTAAAAGAAGAAGACGACATATAAACTGCCGTAGTGTTGCCGGAAAAGAATGAACAATGTAGCGCCGGCGAGAGCGAAAGCTACGGAGAATAAGACCCAGATTTGGACCAAAGAAGAAGAGACGAGAACCACAGCATGATCCATCTCGCTGTTCGCTGTTTGTGACGTAAAGATCGTCAGGAGTCGGACGTACACGGCCAATAAATCAATTTTCTCCTCTGCATGTATGCTCAGACTCTGGGAGTTGTCCGGTTGCCTGCCTTAGTCGGACTATGGCCTTAGCTTGTTGCCTGTCTTAGTCGGACTATGGCCTTAGCTTGTTGCCTGCCATAGTTGGACTATGGCCTTAGCTTGTTGCCGGCCTTAGCTTGTTGCCTACCTTAGTCGGACTATGGCCTTAGCTTGTTGCTTGCTTTAGTTGGACTATGTCTTAGCTTGTTGCCTGCCTTAGTCGGACTATGGCCTTAGCTTGTTGCCTGCCTTAGTCTGACTATGGCCTTAGCTTGTTGCCTGCCTTAGTCGGACTATGGCCTTAGCTTGTTGCCTGCCTTAGTCGGACTATGGACTTAGCTTGTTGCCTGTCTTAGTTGGACTATGGCCTTAGCTTGATTAAACTTCGCATCTCAATGTCTTGAAACAGTGACATTAAAATAATACTTAGTGAAAGGTGTGGTCACACCCTGGAAGAGCAACCACTCACTCACGTTCACACCTACACGGTCACTCTCGAGTGTCCACTTAACCTTATCTGCATGTTTTTGGACTGTGGGAGGAAACTGGAATATCCAGATAAAATACCCCCATGTGCACACTGCGAGAAAGGCCCTCTGTCAAACTGGGATTTGGACCAGTGACCTTCCTGCTGTGAGGCAACAGTGCTAGCCCCCTGACGTTATACCCCGTGTCAAGAATGGGAACAAACAGGTAGAATAAAGACAAATCTTTCCTGTAGGTAGAGATCCATCATTTTACAAGTTATCCTTGTAAGTTTGCTGAGTCCTCGTCTCCAACTCCAGTGTTCCTGTGTTTTGTGTTTCACCGTCTCCTCCTTCATTTTGGAGCCAATTTCAATGAATCATACATAAAATCCTTTGGCGTCTTCTAGGAACCTTGTTTTGTTTATAGAATTGTGATAGATTGTGTATCATACATCATAATCCCTCCCAAGAACGTTAAAGAACCTACGTAGCCTTCATTTAGCACCAAGGAGTGCTTTTGGCGCTTGTACATTATACAGTCCTAGCACGGCTCAACTCGACTCTACTGGGCCACTGATTGGTCAGAGAGTGTCGTCACTGGGGGAGTCATGAGCGCGATGTCTGACACAAGAGTCAAAGTGAACGATGCCGCGCTGTAGCTGAGTTAAAAAAGACTTACAAATCCCAGAAAACTTTACGTTAAACTCCAACACTTAACAAAGGAAACATCTAAAATGTCAGTATTTAACAGAGGAGTCTGGCGTTATGACGACAGCACTGCTGAAAGCCGGCGATCAATCGTGAGCCTGAATCACGACTTAACGTTCAGTGGTATTTCAGTTCACTGAATCAGTTTTAAATGAACTGATTCTAATGATTCAGTTCCAACCCAAAACGACTGCTTTACGAGTCACTCGTGTGCTTGTTTGTGCAGTTTCACGCAGCCGTGATGCGACGACCACGCCCACGTTGAGGAGGAGCTACGAAGTCATGTAAAAACAACGTGACACATTGATGCGAAAACAGAGTCGAGTCGAGTATGGAGCGAGAACTGTCATGGAAAAGCACCACGGCCTTTGCAGACCAGAAAGGAAGTCTCTTTGTTTGTGTTGTGTCGGCACAAGATGGCGGCCTGAGTAAAACGAGGCTTATTCTAAGGCTCCGGAAACCGAATAATTTATTATTTTAGAGTCATTGAACACAAACACAGGTATGGGCTGTGTATTTCATTTTTTGTTAATGAATCCTTCTGAATGTTACACACTGGTGTGTGAGCGTACAGTGAGTGTGTTGGTGGTGGTGCCGTGCTCCACCTGCAGCAGCTGCACAGCTTCTTTACTCTGGAATGTGAGTTGTCCAGGTAGCCGGCCACTGCTGCCCCGCACGTGCACTAATTTGTTGATTTTGGGAGTTGACAAGCTCAAAGAGCTGAGCTCCACAACTCAGGACCACTGGCAACATGCCAGAGATTTAATGACTTATGACTGACACACACACACACACACACACACTGATCAGCAGAGCATGAATCCTGCATGCTTGGAGGAGTTTTGTGAGCAGGAGTGCGGGTTCCTCCTCCTCCTCCTCCTCCTCTTCCTCTTTATCTACCTGGAGAATTATTTATTTGTCCGCAGGTATGATCACAGGGTTCACGTCACGTGACTAACCTCCGTAAAAAAAAAAAAACCGCGCACGTCAGACCTCGGCGTCGGCGTGGCGAGCCCGTCCAGGCTAAATCACTCCCTGTCAATCATACACACACACAGGTTTGTTTGCGCAGGTATTCTTGTAAGGACACCGCAGTTCACTTCCTGTTCTTAGAACCACTTAATCTGAACTGCAATCTCAGTCTAATTTCAGTTTACATTTAATCCTAACTTGACTGGAATCTCAGAAATGAGGTTCTACTAGACACACACACGCATTCTGACGCAGCATTCCTACTGAGGACACTTATGGACATAACGTATTCCTTTATTTTAACCCTTAACATAAACTCAACTTTAATACTTAAAAAAGCCCTTTAAATGTCTTCACTCCCTATAGTCTAATCCCATGGTTCTCACACTGTTTCTACTGTATATAATAATAATAATAGCAATATCTTCATCTAATGTCACTACACCAGTGTGTGAAGTACAGTGTGAGGAAGAGGAGGGTGAAGTCTGTAGCTCGGCCTGGTGTTAATGAGCTCAGTGGTTTTTCTCAGGTGGTTCTTAGTATTAAAAAAAGCACTGAGTTTGAGGGTTGGTCCTCTCAAAGATACACAAACAAGAACACACACGTTTCAAGCCTGAACCTATAACGCAACTGAACGTACACTCTTAAACTAATTTAGGACCTGGTTCTTCTCCAGGTTTTTGGCCTCCATGAGGACTTCTGGTCCTAATGAGGCAGCGAATACAAGCACACACATAAGTCCTGACGTCGTTGACGCTGATGAATGAAATGAGTGAATGAACATGGCCTCGTGTTCAGGCTCCTGCTGTCTGCTGCACTGTCTATTGTTTTTAAACGAGGGCGTTAAAAGACGACACCTTTGATTATTGATCATCAGCGGCGTGTTGTGTTTTTCCAGCCCCGCGCGCTGGTGCCACCGAGTGAGAATGCGGCGCCATTAGTATGCAAACAGTGTTTGACTGCTCCTCTGTCCTCGAGACAAAACCCCTGTTTTCTCAGGAAGAATGCCGCGCTACTAATTAAAGACAATTAGCCCCCCCTCCTCCCCCGCCCCCCAACAAAGGGCCCAATTTCGGGGCCATAAATCGACTCCTCCTCTGTTGGTTTTAGAAGGTGCTGAAAACTGCGGTTTGTTGACACAACAGCGCGATGCGAAAAACAACATCAACAACACTCACGATCCCGACGATGGATCGTGGCGCGAGACTCAACATGAACACTGATCAATGGAGATTAAAGCACTGTAATGAAGGATAATCCCACAGATTGAGAACATTTTTTTTTACATTTACAACAACTCAACACAGTAAATGAAATAATGTCCTTCCATGTTTTAGATCAGGTCAGATTAGATTAGATTTTTTGATTATTGTTGATCCCACACTGGAGAAATGATAAGAGACATCATACGAACATAAAAAAAAGCAATACATAAGTTATTTTCTGTATATTGCACTTTCATGAATTTATTATATTATAATTTTAAATAATCTGCTTTAATCCAGGGTTTTTCTGGTGCTGTTTCGCTCTGCACCAGAAACCCTCCAAAATAAACGTCTTGCGTGTTAGATAGATAGATAGAGAAGAATAAAATAAAATACAAAATATATACACAATTACACATGAACTAAACTCTCCAACAAAATATTTACATAATCCACCAACCCTCTGACCGCGTGGAAAGTGCATTGACACGCGGGATTATTCACAGATTCATAATCTCAGTGGTTTTGCAGATGTAAAATGTGCTGCGTTTGTGCTGAAAAGTGGCGCTAAAGGCAGTTTTATCATCATCATCATCATCAGTGGCCGACTGTCGACCTTCACGAGGGAGAGAGAGAGACATAGAGAGGGAGTGAGGGAGAGAGAGAGCGAGAGAGGGAGGTAGGTGACTCTGCTGAGTGAGGACTCTTTGACTTCTTCGTCGTAGAGAAATGGAAATTGAAAAGGAGAGCGCGTGGGGATGCAGCGAGCCAATTGTGTCGGGCTCCACTCGCGATTGGCTCCGCGCGACGCCCCGCCCCCCCGTGGCTTGATATGGGAATTTACTGGCGCCAGCCGCATCAGTCTGCGCCACATCTCATTAAAGATCCTGCACGAGCGCTTGTTCACTGGATCAGGAGGTTTTTACGCGTCCGAGCCGCATCATCCGCCGTCAGCTGATCGCATTTGCAACAGGTATCAAAGAAGGCACGAGCGCCTCTCCCTGTCTCCTTATTCACTCTGCGCGCGGTTGTCTCCTCTGCGGTGCTGTCGAGCTGTAGTCAGAAGAAGTTTATTTCTGGACTATGATTTAGATTAAAAAAAACAACAACAAAAAAAAACATCAGCGGAGATGATTTAACATTTTTTTAAATTCTGTCTTTTCCTCCTGTTGCAGGTTTTCGCTCCCGAGGAGAAAGAAGGAGATCTGCTTCTCATAAGGATTCTGAAATAAATAAATAAACACAAGCCGATTCTTCCACAGCTCGGGAACTACACTGTGAGGAGGATATTTTGTCTCCCCCCCCACCACCACTCTTTCATTTTTGGACTCGCACACATTACTCGTGAAGCCCGGCGGCGCGCGGAGACGCATCCAGCGGAGCCATGGAGGTCGCAGCGGCCGATCAGTCTCGGTGGATGGCGCACCATCACGCAGTGCTGAACGGCCAGCACCCGGACTCTCACCACCACAGTCTGAGCCACAACTACATGGAGCCCATGGCGCCTTTACTGCCGCAGGACGAGGTGGACATGTTTCTCAACCACTTGGACTCTCAAGGGAATCCGTACTACACCAACTCCAGGGCGAGGGTCACCTACAGCCAAGCGCACGGTAAGACGGGCGGAGACGCTGCAGCTGCAAAGATATTATTATTATTGTTTGCTTTTATTTATGCTATTTATTTATTTATTTATTTATATAATTACAGCAGCAAAACAGAGCTTCCTTTATACGTGTGTGTGTTGTGTAAGGGTTTTCTGTAGACGCCCGGTGACACTTCATGCGTAAAAAAGCCTCCTTGTTTGCATTTCTGGGCCGATCCTCGAAACATAAAAGGGATTTACAGCAAATGACAACGAGGGGAAGGGGAAATATGTCATTTAACCCTTCTGTGTTTGGACAGCGGCTCTGTAGGGAGAGAGACACAGAGGGAGAGAGAGAGAGGGAGAGGGAGAGAGCCACTTCCCGGATATAAAATTAAAACCGCAAATGTTCTGGTCCGAGAGCTTCAGCCGATGAAAAGATCCTGTCCTGACCAGGAGCTGCGTCTGTGAGGCCGTTAGGGGAATTTTTTGTTTGTGGATAATTGTAAGAAAAATAGTTTTTATTTTAAAATAACTGCCAGAACTTTGCCGCAACTAAATGTCGGAGTATTTACAAGGTTAGTTTTGCGAGGCACTGGCGAGATGCTGTGTGTGTGTGTGTGTGTTCTTTTTCCTATTTAAAGAATTAAGAATGATAAATGTGTGATGTGTGATTCCAGCTCGTCTCACTGGGAACCAGGTTTGCCGACCACACCTCATCCACAGCCCCGGCATTCCGTGGCTGGACCCCGGGAAGGCTGCGCTGTCCGCCGCGCACCACCATAACGCATGGGCGGTGAGCCACTTCAGCAAGCCCGGCCTGCACCCCTCCAGCTCCGGCTACCCGTGTAGCAGCAACACCGGCACGGCCCCGGTGTCGTCACTCACCCCGGGGTCTCACTCCAGCCCGCACCTCTACAGTTTCCCCCCGACTCCCCCGAAGGACGTGTCCCCGGACCCGGGCCCCACCTCGCCGACCTCCACATCCACACGGATGGACGACAAGGAGTCCACCAAGTCCTATCAGGTGCCGCTGACGGACGGCATGAAAATGGAGAGCTGCAGTCCTCTGCGCAGCGGCCTGGCCTCCATGAACAGCCAGGCCGCGGCCACGCATCACCCCATCCCGACCTACCCGGCCTACACGCTGCCCTCGCACCACGACTACAGCGGCAGCCTCTTCCACCCGGGCAGCCTGCTCGGCGGCTCCCCCTCCAGCTTTACGCCCAAGTGCAAGAGCAAAGCCCGGTCGAGCTCAGGTGAGTCTCTCCCTCACATATCAACGTGTTTAATTATTTAATTATATAATATATATATATATATATATATAACATGTAGGATGTTTATTTCATATCCATATATATATATGTGTTGTACTAAAACTGGGGGAAATTATAGAAATGATTTGGTGATGGTTTTCATTTTATTCTTAGTCTTAATCTCGTGTTCCTTGCAGAGAAAGTACTCACACACACACAGTGGGCGAAATTGCTGCAGATTATAATCTGAGGGGTCCATTCGAGGCGATTACAGGTTGTTGCGGAGTCTGCGTTGACGTCAAAGTCACAGAAAATGGGACTTTAATGGAGTTTAAACTGCGCTGGTCATGAACGCGAGGGTAAAAATAAAAATAGCAGCGCGTGAGAGAAAAACACCGTGAGCACCACGCTCAGCCGTGTCACGTGGCGTCTTATTCGTGCGATTGGTAGTTGTTGTTTTTTTTTTTAAATGTGGTGTTGAAAAAAAAAGAAATCACTTAAAAAGTAGCTTGTCACGACGCCCTGGCTCCTGCCATATCCTGTAAACCTCCAAGTGAACAAATCACGACCTCCACTCCCCCCCCCACACACACACACACCACCCCCCCACACCTCTCTCTCCACAGTGCTAACAAAGCACAGGCGACAGAGTCCTGCTGTTTGTGTATTTAAGCACGGCCTTGGCTGCACACACACACATACACACAAAAAAAAGTCCACGCAGCAGATCTGCTGTGGATCCACGAGACATTAAAAAAAAGAGACAAAAATAATTGCAATTCCATGACGTCACCACGATAATTGTGAATAAGCGTAAAAAAAAATTGCGATTCACAACATATTTGCAAGAATATAAAAAAGAATAAATAAATAATTTCTTGTTTTTATTTATTATAATTAAACTTTATGCTTTAATTTAGCTTTTTTTAAAAATAAGGTTCCAGACACTGTAAGATTGTGATTTGTGATATAAATGCATTTCTGTTATTTTTTCCCTCCACAAAACATTATAAAACTGTGCTTTAATATAGTTTTTTTTTAAATAAAAAAGATTATTAATGTATATGAAATATATGCGATAACTGTAAATCTATGGTAATTGCTGAAAATGTTCCAGGACATTATTACAAACATTCTAAAACTGCTTCTATATACACAAAATAAAAGGTTATTAATGTAAACATAGACACGAGCTGTACGTTGACTGATAAAATAATAACTGCGATACAGTTGCACTTTTACAATTTAAAGGAAACATGAACTCTTCTAACTTTATTTGGCAAGTAAAACCACATCAGACCTCTGTAATTGGTCACACCTTTGTAATTGAATTTAAAAAATGTAAACGGAAATTATTCTAAAATCACAAAGTCCGAGAAGAGTGTGTGGAACGATGCCGGCGCCCCCTTGTGGCACTCTAAAATAAATCACTAGCACTGCACGTTGGTGAGTTTTCACACCAATTTCAAGTCACTTAATGTGATTTTTCTTTTTAATCCCTTTTCATAATATCACATAGATATGAAATAATAATATAGAGATATTATGGGATTGTTTACTATAAAAAGGCTGGTGTTTTCACACACACACACACACCTGATTGAATGTGTCGCCGTGACATTAACGTGCAGACGTTTGGAAAACAGCTCGGCCTCGTAATGGCTCTGTAATTTCCCCGCATTGTTCCAGCTGCGCGGACAGAAAAGAAAAGTTCTGTACATTCACTCACTCACTCACTCACTCACTCAGTCACTGACTGAAACGCTGATTCAGTTCCGCAAACACATCATCTTTGATCGGCACCTTCGCCGGCCTCAGAAAAGCAGAAACCTCTGCGTCGTGTAACAAACACAGCAGAGTTCCGCTCTGGTGAATATTTCAAGTGTCAATGATCCCACTTTAATGTGACCGCGTGTGTGTGTGTGTGTGTGTGTGTGTGTGGATGCATTTCAAAAGGAACATACTGTTGCTTCTTTTTCCTCTTCTTGTTGCTCAGGTCAGATTCCATTGTGAGGGTGGGACTCTGGGTGTGCTAGCATTATAACAGGAATAATGAGTGGATGCTCCAGGGAGAGACTTGAATTAAATGAATTGGTCGGGTTTAGCCAAACAGGTTGTTTGAAGTGTGTGAGAGAGAGGAGGAAAAAGCAGGTTTTTCTGACCCACAATCATGTATTTAAGAAGGGGACAGAAAGGTAAAGACGCCATGTTCACAGGGCCGTGCTGCATGTGCGTGCCTGAATGCTAACGTTGTGTTTCCAGGAGAAAGTGCTCGAAACCGTGACCCACACAAATATCTGACTTAATGATTTGCTTATTAGAGTCTAAATGAGAACGGCTCCATCTGGACCTCGTCTGAGGTCGTGACTGTGACTGTTCAAACGTTTGGAGCACATTAACCCACCTCGCTGTGGGATTCAGAAATAATCATTTTCTGAATGTTTGTGGAGCAAAGAGGCGCTCGGATTTAGACGTTCATGCCCGGAAATGTTCATAAGTAGCAGTGTCTCGGTGGAAGGTTGTGGGTTTGAGCCCCATCTCTGCAGCAGCAGCTTCAGCAGCAGCAGTAAACGGGTGTTAAAAGATATGTGGGAAGTAGTGGTGATGAATGGGTGAGTAAATGGGCGTGAATGGGTGAAACTGTGGTCATCAAGATTAGAAAGAGAGAGAGTGAAAAAAAGCCCTGTATCCATACATTAACATTAACATTAACATGAGACAACACAAGGAAACCTCTGAGGATTCAGATCTGCCTGCAGCTCTAACACAAACACGCTGGACGGCGACGACGACGATGATGATAGTAATGATGAAGGAGTCTCGTATGAACTGTTGCCATCAGCGACCGCAGCAGCAGCAGCAGCAGCAGCAGCAGCAGCCACCGCACACTTATGTTTCCTCTCATGGTTGCCCACTGATCTGATGAATAATGTAGTTCCTAATTTGATGGCGGAGCCTCATTCTTCTTGTTGGACACCTCTGGACATGTTCTGGCTGTCTCTCTCTGGCCTCCGCGCTCTGGATCAGCTTACATATGCACCACCGGTGTCTGTGTCTCACACACACACACACACACACACACACACACACACGCTGTTTGACAGATTTCACTTCATATGACGGGGCGTTCAGGGTCAGCCGTGTCTCACCCGTGTCTCACCCGTGTTTCAAATGAGAAAACAACCGTTTTCCAGTTGGAAAGGACACAATTAGCAGTTCCTTCAGTTTTCGGTTACAAATGTGATGTCATTTTGATAAATAAGACATATACAGTATATATACACATGTGATGTCGTGTGTCCCGTGGGCAGAAGGTGAACTTGTTAATTATATAAAATTTCTCCCCCCCTCTCCCCCCCCCCTCTTGAACTCTACGCAGAGGGCCGTGAATGCGTGAACTGCGGTGCCACCTCCACGCCACTGTGGCGGCGGGACGGCACCGGCCACTACCTGTGCAACGCCTGCGGACTCTACCACAAGATGAACGGCCAGAACCGACCGCTCATCAAGCCCAAACGCAGACTGGTGAGTTCTCACACACACACACACACACACACACACACTCACTCGGAGAGAAGGCGCCCAAATATGAGCACAAAGCAGATGCCGGCAGCACAATTCCAGGAAAGTTATATTTTCCCTATGATCTTCCTGGAATTGTTTGTGCCTCTCACCCCCCGACGATCCGCCTTCACGGCCCCTGACAACACTGCTACTATTGCCATTGTTCCTGCGATCATTATTGCTGCTACTCCTGATACTGATACTGATACCAATGCCCAAGCTGCTGCTTCACTTAACACCGGCCAGCGACGAGCTGCAGCTGCTCTGATATCTATCTATCTATACATCTATCTATTTATCTGTCTGTCTATCTGTCTATCTATCTATCTGTCTATCTATCTATCATTGGACACATTCAGCCACTTTGTCGTCTGGGAATTTAAATTTATTTATTTTTTATTATAGCAGCAACTGAAAGTCTGATAAACAGATACGACGACTAATAAAAGTATTAATTGTTATCATGGAGCAAAATGGATGCTATTAAATAAAATAAATCCGAATTTGACAAAAACATTTTTTTCGCCACAATTACAAACTTTTAGTTTTGCATCGATTTAATTCTTTTAATTTATTTTAATTCAAATACATGTATTTTAATTTAAATACATGTATAAATACAGATATATATGTATGCATGCACAATTCAGTGCTACAGAATAAATGTTTATTTAAAGTGATTTTGTGTGTGTGTCATTGTGTTAACTCTCCTGGTTTGTAAATATCGGGCGAAACTCACATAGGTCGACTTCTAAAGCAACAAAATACCACTAACTAACCCCCCTGTCATAATAATAATAATAACAATAATAATAATAATAATGACGATGATAATAATAACAACAATAATGATAATGTGCTGAATCAACGTCGTATAATGAAATGATAAATATTGCTGCGTTTGGGTGAAGTGCGTCATTGATGACGTGAGTTTAATGAACTTCATGAACACGAGAGCTGCTGATAAACTGGCTGATATCAGACGTGCAATTTCAAATCATCATCATCATAATAATAATAATAATAATAAAAACCGAGGTTTTATTTGAAATGAGCTGACTTCGTGCGTGTCCTCCTCCATTAGATTGATCCCCCCCCCTCCCCCCTCTGTGGCTGTGCGCTTTTTTTTTTTTCGTGCATTTGCAGCTCAAGTGTTTTTCGGGGTTGTTGTGTTCAAAGGGGGGCATCCAGTTGTTTCCTATCCGGATATCTGCCCGGCCCAGATAAGGAAGCCGAGCTCCCGGCTGTTTCCGCCCTCAACCAGCGCGCTGCATTCTCTCTGTCCAGACTGACATAGACTGTAAAGAGATTATCACAACAGTGGAGGAGCCGCTTATGTGTGAAGAGAGAGAGAGAGAGAGAGAGGGAGAGAGGGAGAGAGAGAGGGTTAGGGTGTTGGAAAATAAATGGACGCGCGTTCCCCTCCTGTGTTTGCGCGCATGTATTATTATTCCATGTTCGCGTAAACATGATTATT
The DNA here is from genome assembly GCF_019176455.1 of Solea senegalensis. Taxonomy (NCBI): domain Eukaryota; kingdom Metazoa; phylum Chordata; class Actinopteri; order Pleuronectiformes; family Soleidae; genus Solea; species Solea senegalensis. The sequence continues at coordinate 2,349,113 of NC_058024.1, forward strand.
TGTTTCAAAAAAAAAAAGAAAAAGTCCACCTGAAATTAATTACAAGTAAAAAAAAGAGAAGAAAAAGAGCCGTGGACGCAGCACAGCCGCGGGCTTGTTGCATGTAAGGCTAATGTTTCTTATTATGTGTGAAGAATTGATCCGCAATGGACGCAGGAGGCGCACAGAGCCAGACAGGACGCACCGCGCTCTCTGCCCGCGTTTGTTCCCTGGATCTGGAGAAATGCCGGGTTTATACAAAGCCTCCATTATAACATGTTAATACAATACCGGCATTTTCTTTCTTTTATTATTATTATTATTATTATTATTGTTGTTGTTTTTTATTTGAAATCCATCACAATCGATAATTACAGACAGGCCCGCGCGCAAAATAAGTTTTTTAGAAAAAGCCAAAACAGAAAAATGTCTCTGTATTTTATTGCACAAATAAGAAAATGTGATCACGGCTGTGGCGGTAATTGATTTATCTCTAATGTGAAGAGTTAAAGTCGTTTTAACGACCGCACGGTCGCTTCCTTTGATGTTGGTTCAAATTCAGCGCGTGGTTGCGCGTTAAAGTTGGAACGTCACGACAATCCACGCGCCGTCTTTTAGCCGTTTTTTTTTAAAAACATTTTTTAAACTGTCTCCCTCGTGTCCGTGAGTTGAGATTTATGCACGCGCATGTGTGTGTGTGTGTGTATGAGCGCGCACTGTGCGCTCTGACCTCGTGCGCTCTGACCTTTCTCTCCGACGTGTAAACGGATGATTATTCATGATGTTTGGGTTTTTTTTTCTGCAGTCCGCTGCGAGACGCGCAGGCACCTGCTGCGCAAACTGCCAGACCACCACCACCACACTGTGGAGGCGCAACGGGAACGGAGACCCGGTGTGTAACGCCTGCGGACTTTACTTTAAACTGCACAATGTAAGTAAAAACACACGCACACACACACACACACACGCTGTTTATTTGGGGGGTGGGAGGTGCGGAGGTGTCGCCGGTCGTTAAGTGGTCAAGTGGGCGGACAGTTTGTATCGATTTAAGCGCAGAGAAAGTGGGAGTGTGGAGGAGAAGCCTGCTCGCCCTGTGGAGCAGAACCCACCGGTTGTCTTTCCTTTCTTTCGGTTTCTTTCTTTTTTTATTAATCCATGGTTCTTTCAATGGGGGGCGTGGCTCCCAGGAGAGGCTGCGGGGCGGAACTGTCATTCAGTGGAACCAGCGTCGGTTACACTGATGAGGATTTGTCTGAAACTGCTCTTTTGAGGGCAAACCTGCTCCTCACCGCCATGTATTCATATCAGCCGGGACGTTTGTGTTTGCCTTTAAAAAAGCAGACAAAAGGCCACCGAACGCCCACTGACCGGCCTGATAATGGAGCTGTATATGCAAAGCAGCTGCTCAGTATTTATAGCACTTATTTCACACACACGGTGGAACGCATGCATGCGGAGGCTAATCGGCGGCGTTGAAATGTGACATTTTAAATGGTGAACGCGCGCCGTCAGTGAGGCTTTTGTGTTGGAGAGGCATGATCTGATATGTGCCGCTGTGTCCCGCAGGTTAACAGACCCCTGACCATGAAGAAGGAAGGCATCCAGACACGCAACCGCAAGATGTCCAGCAAGTCCAAGAGGAACAAGCGAACAGGGGACGGCTTTGACGAGCTGTCCAAGTGCATGCAGGACAAGGCCTCTCCCTTCAGCGGAGCGCCGGGCCTCACCAGCCACATGACCCACATGGGTCACCTGCCCCCCTTCAGCCACTCGGGACACATGCTGCCCACTCCCACGCCCATTCACCCCTCCTTCGGTCACCCCCACCACTCCAATCGCTCGCCGGTGTGGGCCGAGCCTCACTGAGGCCACGTCCTGACCCGGAAATCCCAGACTCCGTCTGTCGGAGTCATTAAAAACCCGCCATTAACACTAAAGACGGCCTTCACGTCGCGCTGTAAGCGGAGCAGACTTGTACAGTGGTCGGAGGAGAGGAGGAGGAGGAGGAGGAGGAGGGGTCTTCTTCAGTCGGACTTTTTTTTTGACTGAAGGTCGCCACACCACAGAGCAGGACTTCTCGGGGTCACTGCGGGGGACGCAGTGAAAGGAGGAGCTTTGTCGTTTTTTTTTTTTTGTTGCTTATTTTTACTAAGTCACTTTGGTACCCGCCTCTCTGTGACCCTGAAACAGGAGACTTTAAGAGAGGTCTTAAAAGAAAACGCTGTTTTCACCTCACGCCGCCGTCTCGTTATACGTCGAGACGCCGTCCGTCCGTCCACTGCAGCCGGACAGACGGACACGGACAGACTGTTGTCAGACTACAACACCCACAAAGCAGTTCTCCCCTCACATGCTGGATTGTAAACCACCACCGCAGCGACGCTCACCTGTTTTTAATAATGGACTTTTATGGAAAGGAAAAAAAAAAAAAAGACACCGTAAATAAAGTGTTTATAAATGCTTAATTGCTAATATTGTTGTTATATTTGATGTTATAATTATTGCTACGATAATTTATTTTCACTCTTTAAGCTTTGGTCAAAGACACATGGAAACTGTTATGATTCTGATTTCATGGTTATCGCGTAAAGAAAAACACTGACCTATGTTAGATTTCAAAAAAGGAAAAAAAAAAAAAAAGGCCCTGAGATGTATGTTTTTATCATTTTTTTTTTTTTTCCATCTCACAAAAGTAAAGTAAATAAAGTTTAATACTGAAATCTGTCACTGCCTCCTCAGTCGCACAGCATCGATCCAAACTGGGCTTTTTGAACAAAGACTGCACGATTATCTGAATCATAAGTGATATCAGATGTATCAGGAAAAGCTCTGTGATCCCTTAAGCGTGGTAATGCGTTGGTCAGGCTCCTCCTCTATCTGTGATTGTTAAGAGAAGGCCTTCTTTGTGGAGCTGAGGCCCCCGGGCTGGACCACAGTACCCAGACAGCAGGCTCCGGAGTCACACACAGTCACACACAGTCACACACGTGCACATTACCACATGCTCATGCACGGACACGGAGCGAGAGCAAAAAAAAAACAAAACAAACAAACACAAGCGCTAATTCACGCCACCGTCCTCTTCAGCTCTCATCACAAAGAAACGGCAGTCCGAGGTGGTTCGGAGACACGTGTCCACATTCCGAACAGACTCCGCCTCCTGCGCTGACGTCGCTCCACAGACTGTTTCACTCGTATCTTCATTTATTTGCCGCCGCTGCCACAACGTTAACGCTGAACACCGGAGGATTTCTTATTCTGTTTCAGTGCAGCCACTCGAGCTCCTCACACACACACACACACACACACACATCTGTACATCAGACCTGGTAATAAACATCATTTAGTTCGGGGGCGGGGAAACAATGTAGGTTTTTAACCGTTTAAAAGATGATTTGTGATAGTTCATCCACTTAAAACAAGGTCACAACAACGAAAATTCTACTTTGCGGAATAAATACTGCCAGAAATACCACAATATCAACTCTAGGGGGCGCAAATCCTACTCTGTGTCACTTAAACAGCAGGTCAGATGGGCTCACTCGTTACATTTAAAGTGTCAGACATTCTGAAGATTCATAGACCAAAGTCTTTTTTTAACCAGACTCTCGGAGACGCTTCACAGAGTAAGAGAAGAAAACAGTAACAGTTGATCAGTGATCTGAAGCGCTGTCATGAGTCACAGTTCCACATGAGGAATCAGTAACTGTGCTGGCCTCCCCTCCACCAGGGGGCGAAACACGCCCTTCCAGCGCGTTCAGAATAAGACGCGGCTATAGTTCCGTCTTTAAGATGAAAGAGGCAAAAATGCGTCAAACTTAGAAAACAATCTTAGCTTAAAAAAAGCTAATTCAGACGCATGCAAGTGTTTCTTATTTAGCTACAGCTGCTACTTTTTTTTTATCTGACATTATCAGACTTTATCTGACATTATCAGACTTTATCTGACTTTATCTGCATTTATCAGACTTTATCTGACATTATCTGCCTTTATCAGACTTTATCAGACTTTATCTGACATTATCAGCCTTTATCTGCTTTATCGACTTTATCTGACATTATCAGCCTTTATCTGCCTTTATCAGACTTTATCTGACATTATCTGCCTTTATCAGACTTTATCTGCCTTTATTAGACTTTATCTTTTTATCTGCATTTATCAGACTTTATCTGCCTTTATCAGACGCATCTGCCTTTATCAGACTTTATCTGCCTTATCTGCATTTATCAGACTTTCTGCCTTTATCTGCATTTATCAGACTTTATCTGCCTTTATCAGACGTTATCTGCCTTTATCAGACTTTATCTGCCTTTATCTGCATTTATCAGACTTTATCTGCCTTTATCAGACTTTATCTGCATTATCTGCCTTTATCTGACCATCTATCAGACTTTTATACTTTATCTGCCTTTATCAGGACTTTATCAGACTTTATCTGACATTATCTGCCTTTATCAGACTTTATCAGACTTTATCTGACTTTATCTGACTTCATCAGACATTATCAGACTTTATCTGACTTTATCAGACATTATCAGACTTTATCTGCCTTTATCAGACTTTATCTGACTTGACTTTATCAGACATTATCAGACTTTATCAGACTCCGCCTCAGGTTCAATCACCAAAAACCTGCAATCAAAGGCGGTTTGAAGACAGTTGTCCTGCACTTTTCCTTCTTTCTAACTTTGTATGTGACAAACACTGAGTCATGAGTTCAGTGGAAGCCGTTTCGTTTCTCGCTCTCTGTCGGAGTAGACCTCCTCCTCCTCCTCCCTCCGTCTCTCTCTCTCTCTTTCTCTCTCTTGGCCGCAGTGATTGGAGTGAGAGGAAGGACAGCGGGTCTTTAGTGGGAGAGTGAAGAGGAAGGAAAGGCAATCAGGCGACCTGAGCAAACACGTGGGGGTCTGCTCAGACCCTCGCGCTCACAGATGTGCTCGCAGCTGAGGCTGCCAGGAAGCAGGCGTCCACTCTGCTTCTCCCTCATCTCGTCCTCTTTTTCTTTCTCTTTGTTTTGTTTGTCTTTCACCCCTGTTTTTTTTCTGCTCTCCCATTTATTCTGTTTGTCTTTGACTCTCCTCCCCTCCCTTGTTCCTGCGTCGGCCTCCTCTGTCTCTCCCTCCCATTTTGGACGATTACAGCGGAATAAAAACGGCGCTGGAGAGAACTTTGAACAGAGCCAGCCACTAATGAGTCTGTGCTCCATTATGGGGCCAATTGTGGGTCATCATGGCTGAGTTCAGCGTGCCCTCGCACACCCACGGCCCAAACCGTCCCATTAAACGGTCTGATCTAAAAGTGGACCACCACCCCTCCCTGAACCCTCCGCCCAGCTCACATCTGCGGCGCTGCTGTGGAGGCCGACGTGCCGGGGGTTTCCCCAGAGGTTTGATCACTTCAAATTGGGAAATAATATTTATCCAGCGATTTATGCGGTCGTCGCTTCTGTTATCGCAGAAGAGGACGGAGCGAGCGCTCGCTGTCGCGGCCACGACGGCACTCGAACAACTTCTGATCCAGTTTTACGTTCGGAAAGTCGTGGCACAGTTGGTTTGAGGCGGAGTCTGGAGCTTAAATTAATCAGCCGCATGTATTTGACCTTGACTTACGTTTTTCATTATTTTACAAACAGACTGATGCACAAAAAAACAAGTGTGTTTCAGTTTGATCCTAATGAACGACAGCAGCCCTGTGTCTGTGGTTAAATAATAAATAATGTGTTCATGTTCACAATTTAAAACATGATTAGGATCACAGACCATGTTGTGCCCTCGTTGTCATCGTCCCCCCCACCCAAGGCTTTGACATGGAAGAAGCCATTACAGAGAAGAAGAAGAAGAAGAGGAAGAAGAGCCAGCAGGTCGTTGTTTTGGGGTCAAAGATCAAAGGTCTGAGGTCTTATCTCTTTGGAAACCAAACTTATACAATCTTTTTCTCTTCATTCATTCATTCATCATGGACTGCTTTATCCTCCACGTGACGTAGGGTGAAGGGCGGGGTCACCAGTCCATCGCAGGGTTTTTATCGTAAACACGATATGTAAACGCTGTGTTCCATGGGAGCTACGTTCATTTCTCTTTAAAAACGAAAGCTTTATTTGTGTCAATGTACGTTACACACAGAGAGCTTGTTTTCATGTGTACAGCACCTACGACTAAAAAGCGGAGCGTGTATCGCCCCCTAGTGTCGCGGAGTGGCACTTCCGTCACTCAGTCGCTCAGTCGCTCAGTGAGGTTCGTTTGACTCCAGCTCTGGTTTGTTTACACGTCGTAGTCCGTGATCTGGGCCGTGTTCGTCTGGACTTTTAGCACAAGTACAGTCACGCTAACGTGTTTACATGTATGTTATAACACAGTCTTTATTTTATTTAACGTCGCGTAAACAAACAGACCGATGGACGTTAACTCCGCGTCTGACCGGAGGATCGATGCGCTCGTCTTAAACCTACTGTTGCTTTCCCGGCGCAGTGATCCGGCAGCGCTGGCGGTGTCAGACACACGCGGCCGCAGGACTGCAGGACTGTGACTGCGACCGCTGTGATCTTCTTGCTGAACACGAGTGAGAGTGTGACGCCTGACTGCCAGTGAGCTGCGGAGCCGCTGGTTCTGTGCCGCGCGCAGCGAGCTGCTGGTACAGCGGCGCGTGTGTTGGTGCCAGCTCGGCAGCTCGGCCGGGAGCTTGGCTGGAGGCCCGGGGCCTGAGAGGGGGCGACAGCGAGAGAGAGCCAGCGCTCTTCAGTGAGGCCCTCCAGAGGGAAGGAGCTGCCTGCCCAAAAATAATACAGCAGTCTGCCAGTCCCTCGAGAACACACCTATCCACACACACACACACTTATCCTTTAATCTTAACCTAACCACAGTTCAAACCATTAACCAGTTCCTCAGAAATGAGGTTCTGCCTCATTAAGGACTAGGTTTGACTGCTGGTCCCGACAAGCCAGTGTTTGTGATAGTTGAGGTTCCTGTGAGCGCGGGCTGTCGTCTGCCAGCAGAAACACGAGGAAAATCTCATTTTAGCCACTCAGCTCAAGGCTTATCAAGTCCAAATCTACACCTGCGTGAGTCTGTGACAGTTTAAAACGTGTGTTTTCCGTGCCGTTGGACAGTGTTTGGAACGACCTGCTCTCTGCACCAAAGTCCACAGAGAAAATCAACGATTTTACATCACGCCGCGCGGGAGTCGTTGATCCACCGCTGCCTTCATCGGTAACTTTAAATGTGTCATGTTGTGTTTTTAGTCTGGATTTATCTGCGTGACACAAACGTACCAAACACAGCAGCAGCGGGGCAGCAGTGGGGCAGCAGCGGGGCAGCAGTGGGGCAGCAGCAGCATCACTGGTTTTCTCCATTGACTTTGGTACAGGAGAGTCATTGGTGAACGCACGTCAGTCTCCAGGTGGAAAAGATTGTTTAATAAGGAGAAAAAGTGTCAAACATAAATTCTAAAGATTCAGACTTAAGCAGTTAAGGATTTTATTATGTGAGTCTTGAGTTAAAAGGTTAAAATCGTCTTTTTTGGTGTCCCTGCTGAGAGCCGCTGAGTGTCCGCACCAATAACAAACCTATGTACCGCTAACTGTTACTGCATTTTGTGTGACATTAAATCCACTTCTCATCCTCGACTAAAAGCCACGTGGACTAAGACGCCCCCCTCCTAACTCACAGCGTGGACTATGTGACAAGAACAGAGCCGTAAAAACAGGACGGCGCTGCAGAGAGGGGATGAAGAGGACCGGTCTCTGTGAACTGTGGCGACCACCTCGATCAGAGGAGGGAGGTTCACGACGTTTCAACTCATCTCCACTCCCCGCCGCCGCTCTTCCGCTCATCCTCCCCGGAGCCCACCTCCAAACGCGGCTCGTCGCGACGCTCTCCATCGTCCTCCCACTCCCACTCTTTCCTTGCCTCCTGCTCCCCCAGTGTATTTGTTTTTCCATCAAATTGAATTAGCGGAATCAGAAGGTATCCCGAGCATCGCCTCGCAAAGTTGAGTTAGGGAGAGGGAGACACGTCGGAGATGAAAGGAAGTGGAGTGCGGTTCAGATGCAGGTCTCTCAGTGAGTGTGTGTTGCAGGGGGCGGTGGGGGGCGAGTGGTTGACCTTTGCCTGGGTCTAACTAAAACAGCATCCCTCCTTCCTCAGACCCCTACAAGGATATTAAGGCTGCACAAAGAGTGGGACATTATTTACACAATACAAACACACGCGCTCCCGTCTGCAACAAAGTCAGCGCTAACATTGAGTAAAAGGAGAACTTTGTTATGATGAAGCATGAACTGATGTGAAGTCACAGTGAGTGTGCTCTAAAGAGGAACTTCCCCTTTTTCACGGGTCAAGAGAAATTCATAGAAATAAACCCGCTGACAGGAAGAAGGCGGGCGTGCGCTCAGCGAAACACCTGGCGACGACCAAACGTCCACAGATACATCATTTGACACTTTTTTGGCATTTTTTAACACGTCTAAAAGTAATCCACCGTGCGCTGTTGAGCTGTGACGCGACAGGAATAGCCGTCACCCGTGGCAATAGAAGCCGAGGCTGAGCAGCAGATAATCTCCGATGACCTCTGTTGACAGGAAGCAACCGCATCCTGACCTGCCACAACATCACATATCACACAGCATCTCTCCGCCAAACGTCCAAAATTACTCAGAAAAAAGTTGTTTTTGAGGCTGAATATTTTTGTCCTCCAAGGTCCCTCTCCTTCTTTCTTTCTTTCTTTCTTTCTTGCAGCTTTATACCAAACATGGCTCTTCAAAGCAGTGAGAGAAAAAAAAAAAAAAGAGAAAGAAAAGAAAAACAGGAAGTGAGAAGTTCAAACAGGAAATACTTGAGTTGTACTATTAGGAACAATTAAGACTGTGGAGATGGGACAGTAAAAAAGAGAACACTGTGTTTCCACAGAAGTGAAGTTTGTTGTAAAAGCCCTCACACGTCTCTATTTAAACACTTTACACTTCATTTTCTTCCATTTTTGTGACTTCTGACGACAGTAACACTGAAAATGTCCCCGCGTGCGACAAATAAAGCAATAACTTATCTTTTAACATTCACGTACATTACCATATCACGTGATACGATGTCGGCCACTGATTAATCAGAGTGCCGTCACAAGAAGTGGCGTCCGACACGAGAATCAACACCGGACTGTAGATCAGTTAAAAAAAGACTTAACTGATCCTAAAAACGTGGGTTAATCATCAACAATCACCAGGGAAATGTCTTAAGTCTGGTGTAATTAGCACGACAGCAAACAGAAAACCTTTTTTAAAAAAGACAAAGAAAAAGATTTCTGTGTTCCATGTGAATAAAACGTCAAGCCACTAAAACTAACTTTATCCTCAAATTTAAACTTTAACTTTATCCTCAAATCAAGCCACAGATCGTGGTTCTCAGCAGACGCGTGTCACTAGTTCTCTGCTTTAAAACCACAGCAGTTCCACACACACATGAGGTTTTTCACTTCCACGGAAGCTCAGCTTCTCTGGGCTTCTGCGTGATGATTGGAGGAAGTGTCTGAAAGTGACAGCACTGCCTACACACACACACACACACACACGTGGCGGATCCTTTTCTGCCTCCGTCAGCCGCTCGTTGTGTGTTAGTTACACATTTTCATTTGTACACATTGACTCTATTATAGCGTTTCAGTTTGACAGTTTCCTCGTTCTAGTTTTGTATAAATAACTGGGCCTGAAATGAACTTCCCCTCCTGCCACTGAGCACAGGAGCCTTTTCATGTTCTCCCTTGTAAAGGACTCAGTGAGACAATGTGACCTTATTCCAGAGTACAGGGTTCACGCTGACAGTAAAGCGAGGTGATGATACCCTCTCCACCTCCGTCTCCACTCGCCTGACTGCTGCTCGTGCGCCCGCGCTCTTCTGTCCGCACACAATCCCCCGCCATTCAGACTCGGACGTCCGTGGAGTGGCATCAGTCGTCTGCTCGGCTCACACGCTTTCCCTTCCTCCAGCGGCAGGGCGTGGACACGCTGGAGCCCGCGGCTCGCCCGCAGAATCAGGTCAGCCTCCTCTCACCTGGGACCGGCAGCATTCAGCACGATCACCTGGGACAGGTCGTGTTCAGGGCTCATTCATGCCGAGGCTCTGCTGCTCACCTGCTGCATCAGACAAATTCATCCCCACTGTCTGAGGACAACTGAGCCCATTCATCTGGACTCTCCCATTGACAAACCGCGGGGGTGGGGGGGGGCAAGTACAGTACTAATGCGCAGCAGGACTCAGGGGAGTGGGCGTCTGGACCTGACGTCCTCTTCAGCGCCCACACAATGTCCCCAGCCATTCCCAGCCCCCGCCCCGCTCTGCTCACTGCTTTTGCTTTCATTGGCAGGTAACAGGAGAAAGGCATCAGTGTGTGTGTGTGTGTGTGTGTGTAGGGGGGCAGGAGTGAGAGGATGGGTGCCTGCTTCTGGACGGATCCTCTGGACAGCAGACAGATAATGAGAGGACCTCAGAGGACAGTGGACGCCCACAGGAGACCTGCCATACCCGGCTCAGACTCCCAAGCTGTTCAGCCTGCTATTGTAGGCTCATGATGGTTGCATGTGAGATGAGGATTAGGTGACAGCGCTGCTCTGCAGCTGATCCGAGGCTTTGACCGGACACGACGACACTGCACTTCACTCACCTGATCCTCATGTGCACGTGACTGCAGCAGAGCTTTGTGATCCACACAGAACCGGCCCACAGAACCGGCCCAAAGTAAAAAGAGACCGTTGGTTCCCCTCAGGAGCATCGGCAGCACGGACTGTAGAATAAACAGCACACATTGAACGCAGCACATCAGCTGCAGAGCACACAGCGCACGTTCACATCAGCTAGCTAGCTAGCGCCTGGGAGCTAAGATACTTAGCAACCATAAATAAAGAGCACAGAGCTGCCTCTGGATAACACGGCGTAACGCACAACAATTCTACAATTCTAACACGACGGGCGACGGCATCATCAGTCGCATGTCCGTCCCCGCCGCCCGTCGTGTTCTTGTGTTTTTCTTGTGTTTGGAGTTTGTGAAAGAGAATTTGATGTTAGTTATGGAGGTCTACTTACATATATGAACTTGTTTTCATGGTTAAAAACCTCCTAATCGCTGCAAACGAGCCGATCAAAATATCTCCTCACTGACGCTCTCGTCAGCCGCGCTGTTTCAGACCAAAACCACACCCCTAGAATGTGGACTGTGTTGTGATTGGCCAGCCAACAAGAGCTTTCCCACTGTCCTGTGATTGGCCAGGTACCTGGAAGTGACGTAATAGATAGGCCAGCTCTCAGATACACAGCTCCCCCTCTGGCACGGTGGATGCTCTGCATCTCAGCAGCTACAACGAGAGTAGTTCTTCTTCTTCTGCGGTTGAATGTACGCAACCGGATGTGCCCGGACTAGTGCCCGCACCAGGAGGCGCTACGGTGGTGAGAGGAGTGGTGAGGATTTCTGATGACGACATCAAATTAAGGAAGTGCCGATCCGCTTCGCAGAGCCCAGGAAAACAATACAAGACTATTTTCTCAGCAGTGGCTGAACTGTTTGTTCTGAAACTTTAGGGTTTCATAAACGAGGTCATGACGCAGATACACACACAAACGCAGCGTTAATTGGAGCTTCCGGTCTATGTGGGCTTTAAGAAATGAAAGAGAAAAAGATCGGAGCGTGGATGAAGCCTTGGACTACTTTCATCTGTGTTTTCCTGCTGAAAGTCACCGCTCCTGCGTTTTATTCAGGACGCGCAGAAACCTGCGTTCACTTCCTCACCGGTTCTTACCGATGGCGACGTTTTTACACCTTTGTTGTTTCTTGTTTGGTGAACTTTCTGAAACCGAGCAAACAAGTGCAGCGTAGAGAATCCACTTCCTGTTCACAGCAGCATGCTCACGCTTTGTTTGTTTGCAAGCGAACATGCAGATTACTCGCAGAAAAGGAGCTTTTCCTTCTTCTTTTTTTGTGAGTGTACAGACGCGGCCTCAGTGTCGGACGCGACAGCGGTGAAACTGAAAGTGTCACTGACGCCGTTCACTCGCAGCTTATTGACGAGTCAGTGACCAATTTAGGAAGTGAACGCAAATAACTGTGTCATCGTTTACAACGTCGTTATTTTCAAACTCATTTTCAGACAGAATGTGAACGTCTGAATTCACCCTCGAGTCTGCTTGTTTATCGTGGCTCGACAGCAGCGCTGTGTCCTCACAACACAACACAGCACAGTTGAGGCATGCGGGTCAAACCAGGTGGTTAGGTAGCATGAGAGGCGTTTGCAGAGTTAGAGAAATGCGGAGGCGATGGCTCGATAACAGCAGAAAACAGGCTGCTGGGCGGCTTCATATCAACACTGCTGATCTTGTCGTTCATGCACAAACCCTGTGAAAGAGGTGAGGGCATTCCTGAGGACTGCAGCTAAAGATTTTGTTGTGTCTCTGGATGTGTTGACGCAGTAGCGCGCCGGGCGGCGAGATTTATGGAGAGTGATGCACCAAAATTGAATGCACAAAAGCAGATTTAAGGTGCCATACGTCGACATTTAAAAATGTGTAATAAATCACTTCAAAATAAACAATCGATCATTAGCACTCATTAAAAAGAGTGTAAAAAAGTTAAAAAAGAGGTTATACATATACTGTTCAATTTATGTATGTGGAGGCACGTTAATAGTCCGATTACCCCTGCATGTAAACACTTAGTCTGACTTGGAGCCGGACGTGGCGTTCTGCGCATTAACCAACATTTCCTCCCTGCTCTTTGACCCGGAAGAAGAAGCAGGAGACGACGCGTGAACGTAGAAACTGCGGGAACCGTCGCCGCTTACTCAGACTCTGCATGTTGTCCGATTGTCCGTCATAGTTGGACTACGGCCTTAGCTCCATTAAAGAGTGCGTGTAAATGTATTTACTGTTTACTGAAAGTGTTTTTGCAACTTCTCAAATAGAACGCGGTCAACGCGGAGGTGACGACACTCCCGCTTCCAACGTCCGACGTTAATGGAACCAATATTTTTTCGTTGACCTAAAGCTACATTTCACAGTTTGGACTGGAGCTGTTTTAGTCGATGATAAAACCTCCAACAACGTCCCCATCCGTCCATTTTCTACCACTTTATACTCAACACAGGGGTCGCGGGTGCCAATCCCAGCTGACATAGGATGAAAGACGGGGTACAACCTGGACAGGTGGCCAGTCCGTCACACACACACACACACACTCACCTACGATCAATTCAAATGCAAATGAACTAATCTGCCTGTTTCTGGACTTTGGGAGGAAACCCACGCATAAAAGAAGAAGAAAGTTACGTTCTATTCATGTTTATTTCTCTTTTTCTAGGATTGAACACAACTTTGAAACTAACGCCGCTCTTTTTTTAAATGACAGAATCAACAGTTTTCAACGTTTTGATACTGAAAAACCCCCCAGAAAACCTCGCTCTTTAACCGTCTTCTGTCTTTTTTCTCACCACTGAACGCCAGAGTTCAGTGGTGAGGGGTCACAGGAATTATCAGTGGCATCACACACACACACACACACACACACACACACACCTATCTGCTGGGGATCGGTATGAAGCGACATCGCGCTCACTCATTGGCTCAGTGGGATGTTGCAACCCCAGCACCTAACTGGTCCTTATCTCCTCTGAGCAGACTGCACAGCGTGATATGCATCTGTCATATTTGTCGGAAAGAAAGACGCCGCGGTGAGAGCGCGATGAGTCAAAAAACGGGCCAGTGACATAAACTTACTTCCCTGTGGTTTGGGCATGATTGTGATCATTTTCTTGTCTACGTGCACTCCATGTTTTTGCGTCGAGTGCTCGCTCCCTCCCTCCCTGCACGTCCAGCTCTCGGATGGAAAGCACTTGCTTGCATTTGCACTTTCCTCTGCATGCGCGCGCCTGCACGCGTGTGCACTTTGGCGATCGTGCCGTTCCTGCGAGGAGAACACGAAACCGTCAGATTGTCATCGTTTTCATCGCGGGCCATCGCCATGACGACAGATAAGAACCCTGTCCTCTTGTCGTCATGGTGGCCTTGCATCAGCTCCATCGGCTGCTGTGGCTAGCTGAGCGTCTGACTGTGTGGGTATGAGTGTCTATCTGCGAGCTATCTGGCCTGATAAGAGAGAGAGAGAGAGACAGAGCAACACGTTCACCAGCCGCTGCAAAAAAGTGACAAATAACACAGAGCGAGTCAGTGGTGAAAGTGTCAACACAACCGCGCATGTATGTGCGCACGTATGTAAACAAGTGCACGTACAGGCAGATCCTTCTTTGGTTCTTAAACTTGTTTTATCCCGAGTACCTCCTCCTCCTCCTCCTCTTCCTCACACACTGGCGTAGTGAGATGAGATTAAGACGGAGCGAGAGATGAGGTGTTTTTTCCAGAGGAAGCTCGCGTTCCACTGGTGGCACACGTACCACGGTTTGAGAACCATGGCCTTAGACCATGAAAGACCAAGCAAAAGGTTTAGCTTCTTCAGTGACAGCGTTAGCCCCACACGTCCACAATGTCCACAACAACTGAATTATCTTTATGTTCTTTCTCATGTTGAGGGAATGGAAGTCATATTTTTCCTCATATCCATTCGGTCCAGATGGGTGCTGAGTGACCCAGATCCTGACCCAGATCATTGTTTCACATGTTTCCTCCTGGAGATCGTGCGTGAATCATTCAAATCATCAGTGAAAATGCAGATTTTTGGCCCGGGGAGGCCCAGGCATGCAGGAGCTCCGCCTACTTTGGGGTTTAATAATCAAACTCCAGCTGCAGAGCATCTGCCTGCACGCCGGAAAATGCACCTAGTATGTTGTTACAGTGTAAACGGACAGAACATCGGTTCTGGAGTCTTGGTGAATGTCTTCATGTCGTCATTGACAACACAACACAGGGGAAGAAGTTGCATGTACGCCGTGAAGAAAAAGATGAAAGTGAAATTGAAAATAACCTTTTAACAGAGCGTTTAATTGTTAGCACAATTTAGTTTTTAAACAAAAAAAACAACAAGTATAAGCCTCATTTCTCTTGGTTGAGCCGCTTCTATTTCCCTGTGCTACGTTTATGCCACTGATTGACTTTTAGCTCGTCACACCATCATTAACTGGCATCACACACACACACACACAGCATCTAATCCCACTAATCCACCCTGCCAGTTTAACAACTGCTACTGGTTAATCACCCATGTAAAAGTAAAGACAAGACCAAATTGACTGATAGACTTATTCCATTTGGCCGTCTGATTAAAACGTGTCACCGCTGCCACGCTCCACTGCAGATCATCTCCACCAGAATGAAAACAACACATGGAAAATTAATTAAAAGTCAGCGCTGGAAACGGCTTCATTCAATTATTGGTGCAGGGAACGCGCTCTGTGGCACAATAACTGTTGAGTTAGCCCCGCAAGAAAAGACGAGAGGACACGCTCTGTGCACGACACCCGATTAGCTGTCGAGTTAGCTGTGGCTACGATAACTGTCCAGTTAGCCACGCAAGAAAAGACGAGAGGACGCGGCTTGTGGCAATCCAGTTAGCCCGCAAGAAAAACGAGGAACGCTAGGTACGCGATAACTGTCCAGTTAGCCCGCAAGAAAAACCCGAGCACGCTCTGTGGCATGATAACAGTCCAGTTAGCCCCGCAAGAAAAGCGGACAGCTGTAGCGCGATAACTGTTAGCCTAAAGAAAAGAAAGACAGCTCTGTGGTAACTGTTGAAGTTAATACCACGAAAAGACAGCTCTGTGGCATGATAACAGTCCAGTTAGCCCAAGAAAGAGAGACCGCTCTGTGCACGCGATAACTGTCCAGTTAGCCTCAAAGAAAAACGAGACACGCTGTCGAGTTATATGCGATAACTGCGGACACGCTTCATACGCTCCAATAACTACCCGCAAAAGAGAGAAAGACTCTCTGGCAGCACGATACTGTCGGGTTAACCCATAAGAAAAAGACGAAGGACAACTCTGGCACGATAACTGTCGAGTTAGCCCTAATAAAAGCGAAGGACACGCTCTGTGCACGATAACTATCCGGGTTAACGCAAGAAAAGACGAGAGGACACGCTCTGTGGCACGATAACTGTCGAGTTAGCCTCGCAAGAAAAGACGAGAGGACACTTTGAAACTCTGTGAAGGGACGTCGTGTCTTTACATGAAACCCAAGATGAAGAAGAAGAGACAACGTCCAACGTCTCCAGACCTGTGACATCATAGGTCCCGCGGGTCATACCCCGGAGTGTGTGTGGACAGAGAGAGAGAGGGACAGAGAGAGAGAGAGAGAGAGAGAGAGAGAGAGAGAGACAGGGGAGAGAGAGACAGAAGGAGAGACAGAGACAGAGAGAGACAGAGACACACACACAGAAGGAGAGACAGAGAGAGACAGAAGGAGAGACAAAGGAAAAGTGTGGTGGCTGAGAGAGAGCTCTCTGATTCGTTTCCTTGGCAGAATGACAAAACTGCACGGAATGCAGTGGAGAGGGGAAAGAGAAGTGATCAAGAGCTCAAGAACGAGGGGGGGTGGGGGGTAGACGACAGACGAGGGGAGAGAGGGGGGGGAGGCTGTGAATAAGCCAGGATGGCAGAGTCCTTCAGTGATTCATTTCCCCTTTCCCACCATTCTCTCTTCATCGCCTCCACTCTCGTCTGCACAGCCATTAGCTTCATGTCTGCTGCTCGTGCGACTGAAGGAATCAAATGAAGGCGAGTGGTCGTCCTCTCCAGCGAGCCACTGTCACACGTCCTCTGTGTGCGTCCACGCCCACGTGCGTAACGCCCACATCCAGCCTCACTGATACTGATAATCTGAACACTCTCAGTTCATCTTGATTCAGAGCTGATCATAACAAAAAAAAAACATGCGTGACCTCAGTCTGTGACACGGCACATGGTGTGTTGTTGTTGTTGTTTTATGCTAATCATCACTCACACACACACACACCAGTTTATTAGCAGCTACTGCTACAATATAGTTCACTGTGTCATGATCGAGAAAGCGGCTGGTGTTTAGGTGTTGTCTTGTGTTTCCTGTTTTATTTTGAAATTTCTCTCTCCTCTCATTTCAGGTAACTTGCTTCCTGCCTTGCCCTGATTGTTTCCACCTGTTCCCCATTTATGCGTGTATATTATGGTCTGTGTCTCCCTTTGTCTTGAACCAGAGAACCAGTGAACCAGGGAACTAGGGAACTAGGGAACCAGAGAACAAGTGAACCAGGTAATCAGGGAACCAGAGAACCAGAGAACCAGGCAATCAAGAACCAGAACAGCGAATCAGAGAACCAGGGAACCAGGGGAATCAGCGAATCGGAGTCGGAGAACCAGAGAACCAGATAACCACCAAACCAGATAACCGGGGAACAAGGGGAACCAGGGGAATCAGAACCAGAGAACCAGAGAACCCAGAGAACCAGCAAATCCAAGAACCAGAGAACCAGGGAACCAATATCAATTTATCAAAAAATAATAGCCTTTTATTTCCAGGGCCCATAGGCGACATGTCCTCAACACTATTTATGAGCAACAATTTTGTTCCCACCCGTTTCCTCTGGCTTTGCCCGACCCCTCTGTGAGAAGGGGGCCGGGATCCCACCTGGACCGGTGTGTGCCGGTCCTCACTTTCATTGCCATTTGGGTTTCATGTGTGTCCTCTGACTCGCGAGTGTGTTAGATTCCTTGGTCCGTGTTTCAAGACTGGTCGGGTGGGTTGCCGCAGACCCCGGGTGCCTGATTTACGTGGGCCACTCCCCGCCCCAGCAATGCGACGCGGTTGGGGTGCGCTGAGGACAGTCGCGCCGGGGACAGAGGGACCCCGTCCCACCGACAAGTCCCCGGTGCGGGAGGCGGCCAGCGTGAGGGAGAGGGCACAGCAAGTTCATATGTCTGAAGCCTCGGGAAGCGACAAGCAAGTTGACACATAACGGAACACCAAAAAAAGTGAGGCTCCGACATTTCCGTTCTTATTCGGTCTTGTTACAACCGTTTACGTCAGAACCGTGTTCCGGTAACCAACCCTACTACAGATGCTAACACTATTTTCACTAGTAATTGCACCTCTATCTTTTAGTTTCACATGAAGTCAGTTGTTCATGCAGCATTGTAACAGTGGCACTGTTGCCAATGGTTAGAGCAAGTTGTCTTTCAAGTGGAAGGTTGAGGGTTCGATTCCTGGCTCTGCCGGCTGTGTTGGCAGTGTGTGAATGACTGGCAGTGTAAAGCAGCTTAGAGCGATTATCAAGAAAAGAGAAGCACATGAATAACCCGACCATTTACCAAATGTTTGCATCCATGTTTTTTCTTACAATTTTTCAACTGGAATGCGTTCGATTCAAAGGTGACGTCGCTCCTCATTCCGGCCTCTGATGTAAATGGAACGCACCCCGACAGTCATGACATCAGAGTGTGTTTGAATAAAGGGCAGAGACACCAGTGTTATTTTAAAAAAGGCTTGCACTTTCTTTTCTTTCTCTTTGTGTCTTTGTTATGGTTCAGGCCTGGGGGGAAAAACCTGGCTGCAACATGAAGAAGGAAACTCACTCCCAGTAACTCACTAACAATACACAAAACAAAGCATTTAAAAGTTTTATTTAAAACAAAAAAAAACAAGCACAAGGTCTGCTGGTGGACTGGCTGTGAGAGGATCAAGTGAAGTCCACTGCAGCCAGAAGGATCAGGCCAAGACTGGAACCTCCTGGTCAGGACCAATCAGCTCCCAGGATCCACCCAAACACACACACACACACACACACAGTCAATCATGCACACCTGCAGCCCATCACACACACACACAAACACAGAGAGAGAGAGAGAGAGAGAGGGACAGAAACAGAGACACAGAAAGTATGAAAACACTAGATCTGATCACATGTCAGGTGTGAACGGTCCCACTTCAGGCTGTCCACATGCAACCGGGTCACTGACGGTTCAGGTCCAGAAGGAACGCAGCAGCCGGACCTCCTGATGATCCACAGTGAGGGCAGCGGTGAGTGAGTGAGTGAGTGTGTGTGTGTGTCGTGAACACATGTTTGCCATGCTGTTGTTCAAGTGTGAGGGGTGCCTACATCACACACACACACACATGGTCATTACACTGTAGCACTGCTAAAACAACCAAGCTAACGGTGTAGGCCTGAGACTTTTGCACAGTCGAGCCGGCGGTTTTCACTCTCATGAGGCAAAGTCATCATCTCAGGTTAGATTTCAGGTCAAACTCTGCTGGGTTTGTTACTCCACAGCTGTGTGATGTTGTCAGCAGTGGTTTTTCAGCTTTTTCAACGTTAGAATCGGTCGATTTTAAAAAGGTTTGTTCACAGAGTCGTTGGGTACTTCCCGTGGAGCTACAGTTGGACATTGTTGGGTTTGATTCTTGCGTCGAGCTCGGTCGCCGCTCATGACGACACTCACCCGTCTCGCTGGGAACCTCGTCAGAACAAGAACTAAAAACAAAACTCACCAGGTGAGCCGAGCCGAGCTGAGCTGGAACTGTTACGGTCCTGGAACCATCTTCAGTCCAAACTTGTCCTTTCCTGTTAATCTTTTAATCTATCACGACATCTCGTGTGCATTTTATGATTTTTATGCGTGTGTTTTGTTTGTGGTTTGAGGTTTGGACCTCGATTTGACCAACAACTCAAAATCCATGCACCTAATCTATGGTGTGCAGGTGTTTGTTGGTTCCTCTGAGTTCTCCGGCTTCTATCATCCCACAGTCCAAAGACGTGCACATGAGCTTAATTGACTGTGTGAACGTGGGAGTGAACGGCTGCTGGACAGCTGATCCGTCCTGATGCACTTGAAAAAGTCCCCCCCTTCCCTTCCAAGTGTGTTGGAAAACCCATGTAGCCTTCAGTCAACAGCACTTTTGGGCTCTTTAGAAACATCTCTCACCAGTTTTCTTACCTCTTCCAGGCTTGTTCTGTATCTCTTTGGATTTCATGACGATGCTTCTCGGTCCAGTTCTTGACACCTGTGATAACTTTGTAAATCCTCCTGCTGCTTTGTGAGCATCAATGATCGTCTTTCTCAAATCTAAATTGATTTCTTTTGTTTTTGGAACCATGACTGGAGATGTGATACTGTGTGTAAAATGCGAGGCAATGCTCAGTTTGAACTTAATTTTAGACGTTTTGAGCGTCACAGAGTTCATCGTCACAGCAGCAGTTTGTGCTGTGGCTCAATAACAAGGTCAGTTCTTATCGTTGTGACCCTGGTAGGTTGTGTTTGTTTGTGGAATAATTTCATTTCTGTGTGCAAAGTCAAAGAATGGAAGCATCCAAAAGGAAACTAGGATGTTTGAGAAAGTGTTAAAGACTCTTTGCTCCGTTTACTTTTAAAACAATGACATTTTCATAGCGGGCTTAATAATCTCGTCCTCAAGTGTATCTCTTAAAACCAGTTGTTCCCTGACCCAGAAGTGTAAGTTTCACTGTAGATACCACTGTGCCACAATAAATGAAGGCTTTTTTTCCCTCGCTCAAAGAAATATTGCATTTTAAAATAAATATCACCTTTTAGAAATGTGCATTAGGAGCTTAAAAACTCATGGAAGTCATGTAACAACATGTGGACATTAGCATGTGGACATTAGCTGTGCAAAGTCTGATGATGCTGAAGTGAAGCAGAGTGAAATTACAGAGGTTTTAGTGAAGAGATGCCTAGGCTTTAGTTTTAGTTTCACTATCTATGAAAACATATGAAAAACAAAATTATTAAACCCATTTACTTTTATTCACATGTCACTATCGGTCTAATAAAAACTTGTTTTGAATTAAAAAATAAAAAATGATTAAAAAATCTATATATTTGGAGCATTTTTCTCTGGAGCCTCAGCTCCGGCTGTGATTGGCCAGTCTGGGTGATTGACAACTCGTTGTAATCATCAAAGCCAATAGGATCAGGCTGCGGTCTCAGAATGTACGTCACTCCCTCCGTTTAGCTCGTCAGAAGTTTGACAGATATTCGCCCTTCTCCAATCAAAACAAGCTAATGACCAATCACACCAGGAAGAGCCCCCAAAGCATGCTGGGAAGTCTAGTTCTCCGTTAGAAGCGGCCTTGTTTTGCGGTGAAAACAGCGTGTTTTGCTCAACAGCAAAGATAACACAACATTTCTGGTTGTATTTCTTGAAAGTGAGTTGTTGTTTTTGCTCTTATTTGAGGCTGGGTCTGTGAGTTTTGGTCGTAGAGTGATAGAAATGGCACCGTTGGAATCTGTGGAGTCTGTTTATTTTCAATATTGTCCCGTGCCACTTTTAAATGTTTAGGCTGGTGTTGGTTAGATTACTTGACGTTTAGTCTGTTTGGTGAACATAGGAATGGTCTTTATGAGCTTTTAGCCGAGTTTCTGAGCTTTCCGTGGGTTTGCAGCATGTCAATATTGATCAAAGGTAAATGTGCCTTTGATTAATGTGCGTTGTTCTTAGATCTAATAGGTCACATATTTTGACATTCATATTTATTTGATTTATCATACAGTTGTTTTTAAAGTGCTTTATAAAAATGTTGGATTAGATAAATCTGATGTAAAACACAATGTACAACTGGGGATTAGGTATATATATGTGTGTGTATGTATATATATATATATGTGTATATATATATATATACACACACACATATATATATATATATATATATATATATATATATATATATATAATAGTGTATATATATATACACACACACATACATATATGTGTATATATATATATATATATATATATATATATATATATATATATATATATATATATGTGTGTGTATATACATATGTATATGTGATATTAGTTAACATTGAACAAAACACTGGGTTTAGCAGTACGGTCTGGAGGTGTGTCGGACCACGGATGACCAAATTTAAAAAAGTGCTCAGAAAGTGTTTCCTCTGAAGAAGCAGCCCCGTGCTAAGTCAGGTCATGAGTCATTTGGTCCGTTATTCAACAGTTTGTATGTATTTTGGGCTCATTATATGCCTATCATGTGACACAGTCACCCCCAACAGCTCCATCGCCCTCTTCCCCTCTCACCGTCTTCCCATGCCTGACTCTCACCCCCACCCCTCCACCTTCCACTGGCGCCTTTACGGTTAGTTAGGGATCGCCACAGGACATCATGTGACAAACAAGCAAACACACACACACACACACACACACACAGCAGCTGATGCACAAGCTTGTAAACGACCAGCGCCAACACATTCATTCGTCATTCCTCCTTCATTCACTTCTTTCATGTGGGCTCACTTCAATGAGCAGTCGATCGCGGCCCAACAATGAGATCCATTCTCCTCAGAGCGGCGAGGCTCTGTGTCTGCGTGTGTGTTCGTCTCAGCAGTGGTGAGACGCGTCCTCGGGCCCAATCTTATCACTCACTCGCTGTTCAACTGCAGCTTAGAACCAAATCTGGGATTTCTTAGCATTGAATTCAAGTTTCTCTGCTCAGTCCTGTGGAATTCACATAACGTTGATTTATTTGTGGAAGAGTCGTCCGTCCTCTGACATATGGACGTTGTAACAACAGAGGAGTCTCTGGAAGGAAGACTTTTTTTTGGGGGGGTAACACCCTTCTGAGATGCTATGTTAATTATTTAACCTTACCTAGAGTGTCTCACCCAGCCCTGATCCCTTCCCTTGAATCCCCGTTCTCACTTTCCCTCCCTGTCTGGAAAAACTCCCGTGTCTGAAACTCTAGACAGCGCCGGGTTCTGCCCTTTCTACAAAATTTAGGAAGCCATTAGCAACATCAAATCATTACCTCAGGAAAAGGGGAGCGAGCGATGTGGGGGGGGAGGATGGAGAAACAAAAGAAAGAGAATCGGACACACAGAGAGAGAGAGAGAGAGAGAGAGATATCCGATGTCTCCTGTTTTCAGTCACTCCATTAAATTATTGTGTCGGGAATAATCCCGCGTAATAACCGGTAAACGAGAACAGGACGTATGTGACAAACATGTACATACACAGTGAAATGTGCACTTTTAAAGTAAGATTAGTTTAACGTTGATTCAGATTAGATTATTTAACCATAAAAGGGCCAGAAAATGATTGTTTTTTCCCCATTTCTCCAGAATAACTTTCAAATTTAACTATTTAAAATAGTATATTAACAGTTTGCACAGCCCCTCAGTAACCTCCCCTGGACGCCATCAGGACCAGCAGCCTTAGACGGGTTCACACTCCGGAGCACCTTCCTGACCTCCTCCGTTTCAAAATGTTTAAAATCGCCCTGAATTTGTGAAACTTGTGAAACGCATCACAGTTCAAAGTTCACTTCAAAAAGACAGCATTTGTGACTTCTGCACAATTATTGCGACTTTATATCACAACTAAAAATGAAATGAAATAAAATGAATCATAACTTTGACTCAACAAACGCATTTCAAGTCTGAATATGTGACCTAGAAACACACACACCTTTTTAAGCATCTTCAATCACAGTGTGTTTTTTTTAGCCTGAATTTCAGTGTCCTCGTGTCTTTGTCCTCAACCTCTGAGATGTTCAGTGTCCTCTTGTCTCTGTCCTTGACCTCTGAGATGTTCAGTGTCCTTGTTTCTCTGTCCTCAACCTCTGAGATGTTCAATTTCTTTGTCTTCGACCTCTGAGATGTTCAGTCTCCTTGTGTCTTTGTCCTCGACCTCTGAGATGTTCAGTCTCCTCGTTTCTTTGTCCTCAACCTCTGAGATGTTCAGTCTCCTTGTTTCTTTGTCCTCAACCTCTGAGATGTTCAGTCTCTTTGTGTCTTTGTCCACCTCTGAGATGTTCAGTCTCCTTGTGTCTTTGTCCACCTCTGAGATGTTCAGTCTCCTGTTTCTTTTGTCCTCAACCTCCTGAGATGTTCAGTCTCCTTGTGTCTTTGTCCTCGACCTCTGAGATGTTCAGTCTCCTTGTGTCTTTGTCCCTCTGAGATGTTCAGTCTCCTGCGTTTCTTTGTCCTCAACCTCTGAGATGTTCAGTCTCCTTGTGTCTTTGTCCTGACCTCTGAGATGTTCAGTTTCTTTGTCCTGACCTCTGAGATGTTCAGTCTCCTTGTGTCTTTGTCCTCGACCTCTGAGATGTTCAGTGTCCTCGTCTCTCACTGCAACTCTTTCCAAATCGAGGCATTTATTCCAATTTTGGAGGTGAAGGGTTGACAGATGCTAAGCCTGACTTACAGGATACTCTGGCGCCTGACACTTTTGTCTCTCAACAATGTTAGCATGCACACGCACACA
The DNA here is from genome assembly GCF_019176455.1 of Solea senegalensis. Lineage (NCBI taxonomy): Eukaryota > Metazoa > Chordata > Actinopteri > Pleuronectiformes > Soleidae > Solea > Solea senegalensis. The sequence goes on from NC_058024.1 coordinate 2,373,290, forward strand.
CACGCACACACACACACACACACACACACACACGCACACACTTCCATACGTCTCTCTGGTAGCTTCTGTTGCACTCAGAGGTGAAAAAGCAATGAATTACATTTACTTGCGTTACTGTAACTGAGTTTTAAGTTTGACTTTTTAAAGTCAAATTTTTTATTTTACTTTTACTTAAGTATATTTTTATGGAAGCTACTGAACTTCACTATGTTTTAAATCATCTGAGTTAAAAAATGTTGAATAAGGTGAGCGAGGAGGACAGGAGAGCGATGATGAGGACAGGCGAGTGATAGGTGAATAATTAAGGAGTTAAAGTTAAGTGTTTGTGACCTTTTGTGCTGGCAGTGTGTGAACGAGTGATGGAAAAGTGTGAGTGAATTGTAAAGCAGCTTTGAGTGGTCATCAAGACTAGAAAAGAGCTTTAGAAATCCAAAAGTATACCTTTCAATTGTTTCCATGTTTCCAGATTTCTAAGTTAGATTGTTGTGAACACACGGCTAAAAATAATGATTAAGTCAATTCTTCTTCACTCTTTCCCATTAACAAATGCTCATAAATGTGTGACATTACCTCATCAACTAAGAATAATCAAATAATACCAAACAATACCAATAAATAACTCCATGTTCTCCATGGACCAGCAGTAGAAAAGTAGAAAAGCTTTTATTTCACACGTCCTTTTTTCGTAATCACAACGACGCTGATAAAATCTCTTATTGTTGTTTTTAAATGTGTCTTTTATTGGCTGTTGTGTGTCTTTTAGCCCTCAGTCGTATTGTATGAACTGCACTACACTTGTCAAATGTCATTAATACACACAGGAAACAGAATAGTGACCTCATTTCTTTCACTAATCAAACATTTTTAACGGTGCTTGCTTTGGTTACCGTTTTGACAGCGCTGTCTTCCGGTGTTGTCATGGCAACGCGTGAAGGATCTCCCGAGCGTGAGCTACAGTTGTGACACAAATGTCTTGTTAAGCTGTTTGTGATGACGAGCATTAGCTGATTCAAAGAGCCAGTCAAACCCCGCCTGTAATAATCTCTGTTATGTTTCCATTTATCGGGATTATTTTAAGATTGTTCTCGTGGCTTTGGAGAGAGACCGTGTTCTGGAGTGGTTTCTTCTCTGCTGAAGAGAAAACGTGCATCAGCACCTTCAGAGGTGCGACGCTCAAGAGGAAGTTGTGATTCCTCTTTTCATGTCGTCCAACACTTCTGCTTTACTCTGATTAACTCTCTCTCTCTCTCTCTCTCTCTCACCCCCCACATGAATCCAGTTCAAATGTAAACAGGCTTAGGTCTTCATTCCTCACTTAAACCGTATCAAATGTATCAAAGCGGAGGCTCAGTGGTGTCCCTGGCTACAGAGGGGTCAGTGCGGGGCCACATGGGGCCACACACTCTACTCAATTAGCCAGAGAGCCAGTTAGTCTGTCTGTCTGTCTGTCTGACCAACACACTGTGTGTGTGTGTGTGTGTTCTAGACAGAAACAGTGTGTGAGCGCCCGCTGTTAGTGTACACAACGCAGTGTGTGTGAGTGTGTGTGAGTGTGTGTGTGTGTGTAATCAAACGGGAGTGTGTTACTGAACATAACTGGTGCTGTGTGCCAGGTTAAAGGTCGCTTCACGGTTATAAGGCACAGCAGCGCGCGTGTGTGTGCGCACGTGTGTGGGTGTGTGTGTCTCCAGCAGAGACACAGAGTCTCAACACACCTTCGGCCAAAACATGAGACAGGTTGTCTGCAGGTGAAGGACGACAATAACGCAGTCAGTCTTTCAGTTAAGTCAGAGAGCAGCAGTCTTGTATAAAGTACTTGAAAGCGATGCTTGAGTAAAAGTACAAGTATCTTAGCAGAAAATGACTTTGGTAGAAGTTGAGCGGCTAACAGCTGAGCGGCTAACGGCTGCTAAAAACAACAAGCAAAACAAACAGGCCTTACGTCACCAACTCAACTTTTACTTTGTAGTAACGAGTAACGAAGATGGTTAAGGGAAATGTATCACAGTTATCAGAAATATAAATAAAGTAAAGTACAGATGCGTGAAAATTCTACTTAACTACAGTAACAAAGTATTTGTACTTTGCAAAAAACTTTGCTTAAGTGTTTCATTGCATGTAGATTTCTAAAGAGTTTGGAATGAACTGCACTGCATGATTTTTAATCACCTGATTGGCTGATTATTACTTATTTTAAGTAAGTCAATAAACTTATTTATCACTTAAAACTGTAGAGTTTTGACGTGTTTTAATGGATTTAATATTCACTTTATACATTTATTGTTGTTTTAAATGTACCGTGTACATGCAAAAAGAAAAAAAGAATAAGTAAGTTGAATAAAAAATCACACAAGACATAATGATGCTACTGCTGCCGTTAATCTCTCATCAAACACACAAAAACACTTAAGCTGCTCTTTGTAAACAGGGAATCCAGCGGGTTCCATGTCTTTAAAACAAAGTGCTCACAGTGTCCATTTTTTATTGCTGATCGAAATCTAAAGAACTCTTTATTCAGCCATTTATTTTTTCCCCTTAAGGGAGAATCTCACATCTCTCATCATGGTGTGGTTTTCTTAAGATAAAGTCCTCATGATTGCCCTCTGACCTTTCCTGGAACATGGTGGCGCATCCATGGTTGCTGCACATGTGTGGGAATCAACCGCGACCAAAGCTCTCATTATTTAACTATCGCTGTTAGTTTTATGGAACAGGAGGAGGAGGAGGAGGAGGAGGAGAGGAAGAAGTGTCCCAGGAGACTTTAATCACAATCAGTTTTCTCATCCACCTCCAATCTCGTCTGCCACAGATATCGCTCTCTCTCATTGTTCAGTCGCAAAGCTCGAGCCAATTGGACGCAATCAATGTAATTAGCAAAAGTGCAACTCAGCTCCACAAGTGCAGGCTCTGTGAAATGCCTGATGCACTCTGATGCTGTCATAATATTAATAAAGAAACAAGCAAAAAAGGTTTTCCATTTAATTGTTTAATTGTCCCTAGAGTGAATTTCTTTTTTTTTTACCAGTATGGCCAACGTATTTCTGTGGGGGTGGGGGCGGCTCCCTCAGGGCTCTTTGCTCTACAAACTCCTCCTCTCAATCCCAATCTCAAGCCCATCACTCTTCCTGAGGCACTCAGCTGTCAATCTGACCCTGATCTGGGAACCCGGTCTTATCTGATCCCTCAGGTCTCCCTGGAGGACAGAGGGGTAGAGGTGGGGGGTGTGGTGTCCCAGGCGAGCCAAGCCAAGCCAAGCCAAGCCATGTCTGCATACCTCCCCACAAACAACTGCAGCCAAACTTTCACCCATGCAGTGAGGTGCATCGCAGTTTTATCACGGCGCCGCGACGTGTGAAAAAAGGTCACATGGTTGTATAATCCACCAGGCAACTCAATTATCCATTTCACTTCCTGATTTGAAGTAAAAGTCTTTTTAAAAATGTGCCATTAATGAATTTGCCATTAATTAATTAAGGTTTTTGGAAGGTCCTGACTTCAGTGTCAACACAAAAAAACAATTTTAGCCACTTAACAAAATGTCTGCCTCATAAAATCTACATCTACACGCGTGTTAACTGCTTCATGTCAGCGTCTCCAGACTGAAAACTGAACCCGCTTTGTCTCCCGCACCAAACTCCATAGAGAAAATGCAGGTTCTTAGCTCACAGAGACACAGCAGCTGCCGGTCTTCAAACACTGAAGTCACAGAGTCTCTCATCTGAAGTCACTCATGGACGCAGCAGTGGGTCGACAACCTCTGTGCGCCGTGATGTCAAACTGTTGATTTTTCTCAATGGGCTTTGGTGTGGGGGAGTGAGTTTGTTTACAAGGGGACAAGAACTTCACTTTCCAGCTGAGACTTAATCTTAACATATTTGCCAAGATGATCACTCGTCTATATTCTATCATTCTGATTTCTTCTTCTTTTACATGTTAAAATTAGATACCAATAATCTTATCACATAATCTCAAATAAAAGTGCAAGTGGCACTGAAAGTGAAAACAGATACTTCCCCAAATATGTCCTGATGGCTGCGTTGATATTGTGAATGCCATTAAAACTTCAGAGTGCTCTGTCAGTGCACATGACAACGTATTCTCGCGTTTACTTCCTCCCTTTTTTTTTCCCTTTTCCTTTAAACGACCAAGTCCATCATTCAGAAATAATCTGGAAACGCGTCTTGAAGCTGATGGTCCTGATGCTCGTCCATCAGACACAGATTCAATTGGAGCCTTTTAATTAATAATGCCGTTTATCGCAGGGGGACATCAGGCATTCAGACCGTGTCTTGTCTTTGTAATTGGGAAGTCTGATTAGGCTGTGGAGGGAGCTTTTAAGCCGGCAAGGTTATCAGTGCTTTTCCTGTCAGCCTGTCATCGTCTCCTCAGTGTTTCCTTCGCTCATGTCCCAGCCTCACTGGTCAGGAACTGGTTTAAAGGCGGGTTTTTGTCCAGTTTAGTCAGCCATCGTGTCCCAGGTCAGAAACGACTTTGCAGTGTGGTTTTGATTTGCTGTTTGTGGGAATATAAGACGATCATAACACGTTGACTTCTTCTTTGTCTGCTTTATTTTTGGCAATTCAAATTCATTTGTTTATTCGTCCTGGGTGCAGTGCTATGACATGCATTCATGTTTGTAGTAAACCTTACTTTTTATGACTTTTACAACTCAATATCTTCTATTATTTTTTATTTATTTTTTTATTTACAGTTTCTGAGATGACTGAGTCCTGCTCTCCTGTAGAACACACTCTCATCTGGTTTCTTATACATCTGAATTATTTATTGAAGTTATCTCACTCAATCTTTAATAATGATGTTTGTTACTTTTCTAATACTATTACAATTTTTCTGATGGAATATATATATATATATATATATATTTATATATTCCATATATTATATTTATACATTCCATATATATGTGTGTGTGTGTGTGTGTGTGTGTGTGTATATATATATATATATATATATATATATATATATATATATATATAATACATTAAGAATTCACAAATATAATAAATTATTCAGTAGTTTTGAGGCCCTTCCGTTACAAAATGAGTAATTTGCATAGTCAGTAAGGTTAGTACAGGTGACACGGTGTTGCAGTGGCAAGTGTTGTTGCCTCACAGCAAGAGGGTCACCGGTTTGACCTTTGGCTGTGTGGAGTTTGCATTCAGGTTCCTGCCCACAGAGGAGGTTAAGTGGACACTCGATATTGACTGAGTGTGACAGTGAATGGTCGTCTGTTGACCCTGTGATGGACGGGTGACCGCTCCGTGGTGTCCCCGCCCCTCTCAGCCTATGGCGGCTACGATTGGCTGCAGCCACCTTGTGACCCTCATGTGGAGGTTAAATCTGCAGCAAATGAATGAATGAATAATGTTGTTATTGTAAATATCATGACAGCCGCTGAAGCCTTAGAGTAGATCAACAAGTGGGAATGGTGTTAGTCATGTTTTTTTTTTGTTTTTTTTAGCAGGTTCTTTAAGGTTAAAATCCCTGTAAAGTTGCCGTAATTCCAGTGTGACAGAGGATTTTTTCCTTGCTCTGATTCTTTCACTGCATTCAACAGGTGCGCGACACAGAATTCCTCCACAGTGCTGCCTGGGCTCGGCTTATTATACTAAATATCTCTATACATAATGCATTTGTTCAAGTCCCTGGTGTGTGTGTGTGTGTGTCTGACTTAATTCTGCAGAAAATGAGGCTCAGCACTGGCAGAGGTGGACAGCTCCTGTCTGGTCTGATGTGAAAGGAGACGTATTGATCCCAGCAGGCTGTGGTTAGAGGCCCCTAATGCATTTACACTCTGCTCTACTCCCCTCTTCACATTCTGTTTGTCCCTCTTAATTACATCCACGCCATAACGGATCCATACAAGTCAATTTCTCTACCCCGCCACCACCCCCTATTCACCCCTGCGCCCCCCCCGTCCTCTGGGATCCCAGGGGTATTTTCTCTAACGGCAGTGTTTGTCAGGCCGCTCTGGTGTTGACATGGCTGATGTGTTTTTAGTGTGCAGTGATGTGTTCGTTCAAAATGATTCAAATGAACCAATCATGTGTGGCCGCGTTGAGGAGGGAACACCCACAAGTTATTGGCCGCTCTGCTTTGATTTGTTAAATTAACATTGTAGACGATGAGGTGATTCATGCGGGTCGAATACACAGCGTTTGCACACAAGTATCGCGTGAAATTTACAAAGTAATGACACATTTTTCTTGACACACAAAAGTAACAAATGATGTTTAATGTTGTTCTTAACGGTCATTATGGGATAACTTGGGATCTATCTAAAGATAGATAGATCAATAAAGTATCTATCGATCTATCTGCCCCTTTAAAAAAGCTGATCCACGCAATCAGTGCCATCACAACTGATATTTTGTCAAAAACATTGCTAACATTCATGCTAGCAGGAGAAAATGACGCAGACAAAGGATGTTAGCGTGTTTACCCCGGGGTTTTCATACCCAGTTATTTCAACACAATTTTTCAAAAATACTTCCCCTATGATAGTAATGCAAATCGGTGAAGTATTCCTTTTTAGCTTTACGTGCATGCTCCGAGTATTTTTCCTCCGTTTTTTTTTGGTGTATTTCTGTGGCAGCCTTACAGCGCCACCTACAGGCCTGGCATATACCACAGTGTCATTTGGGAGTGTGTATGAAGACATTTCTTGATGGCCATTTTATGATGTGGATTAATAGGAACGTCGGGGCTCAACAAAGAAGTGTGGAGATTGAATTAGGGATAAAAGTATAAGGAACAGGAAGGGAGGCAAAACTCTGCTTTTTTTATTGTCGTGAAATACTGTCTATCACATCAAAACAATATTTTTGTTAGCGTAGGACTTAAAAACGTGTCTTCCTTCCTCCCTCCCTCCCTCCCTCCCTCCATCTCTCTTACAGTTAGCTCTGATCTTCTTGACAAATCCCACCCAGTCTCAAACTCGTAACCCCACCTTCACCTCCTCAGAACTGTGTCTTCCACTCCAAGTGTACTCTTGGATTTCTTGCGCAGCCCTGACCTCTGTTTAACCCCTCATTCTTTAGAAGAGCGCTGCTCTTATGCTGCAGATCACGCTCGGCAAAAAGGAAAAGGTTGCTGCAAGGGGGGAAAAAAAAGACTGATAATTTAAATTAGCTCCACTTATGAAACCATGGAACACACATTCAGATGACTAAGAGCAATAACAAATGAATCATTGTAGATAAAAACAAACCCAAGTTTCTTTCCATGTAATAAAACACATTAATGTCCCATGTGACTAATATCTAACGGGGAGATAATGGTGTTAAGGGGTTGTGCCAGGGAGATCTGTGATCTTTGTCTGCCTGTTTAGAAAAGACATGTAAATCTTCAGAGAATAGTCTTAAAATGTGACACAGGAGAGAGTCAGATAAGCGGTGCAGGGAGTGTGGGCCGGGACAATGAAACGAGTGCTTACATACCGCTCTGTTTATGACAGTCATCATTCAAACGCTTAACCTGACACTTTTAAACACATTCGTTCTTGTGTGTATTCAAAGTCGATTGAAGAAGAAGAAGAAAAAACAACTTCATTTGTCAGTAGGGGGCAGTTTAAGTTCTGAGAAGTTCCATAGATTTGAATTTACATAAGGTGCAAATGATATTCGGTCTATATATCGGTGCAAGCTTGTGACGTAGGTGGTACAGTATGGTATGGTTTGGAATGGTAAAGCCCTGGGTCAGGCTGACGTTTCCACTGAGGACAGTCAGGTGTGCGCTGGGCCCGATGGCTGCGGCAGGGAAATGTGTAGCATTGTAAGACACAACAAACAATGGAGGACGTAGAGCAGCTTGTTCTTTTTTTTCCTGCTCAGTTTGTCTTTGAGTTAGTTACATAGCTTTTCTGTCAACTTATGAACTTATGAACTTATTACACACCAGTGTTGAAGACACACAAGCTGAGCGCAGGAGCAATGGGCAGCACTTACCTGTGCCCGGGAGGCAATGGGGTATTAGGTGCCTTGCTCAGGGACACCTCAAGCACAATTCCTTTTGTCTTGGTCATTGGCTGTTGTGGGAGAAGCTGGTCTTGTAATGTTACGCAACGTAACGTAACTTGGCGTAGCATGACATAACGTACCGTATCCGTATCGCAACTAAACGCAATGTACTGGAAATTGATGCAATATACCGTAACTTGACGCAATGTACCGTAACTTGATATAACATACCGTACCGTGACGTTTCGTAACTTGAAGTAACGTATTATACCGTACCTTCACGAAACGTACCGTAATTCGACGTAATGTACCGTACCGTAACTTGACATAACGTACCGTATCTTGACGTAACGTCCCGTCAAGTTACTGTACTGTAACTTGACATAACATACCGTAACTTGACGTGACGTCGAGTTACTGTACTGTAACTTGACATAAGTACCGTACTGTAACTTGACGCAACGTACCATACTGTAACTTGACGTAACGTATTGTAATGTAACTTGATGTAGCATTACCATACTGTAACGGCATAACGTACCCGTGTAACTTGGCGTGGCGGATTTGTACTGTAACTTGGCGTAATGTACATTACTGTAACAGTAACGTATTGTAATGTAGCTGGCGTGGCGTATTGTACTGTAACAGCGTAGCATTACATACGACGTGCCGTTACTGTAACTTAGCGTAATGTACCGTACTGTAACTTACGATATGACGCTGCAACTTGACATAACATACCGTGCTGTAACTGGCGTAATGTATACCGTGCACTGTAACTTACAGCGTAGCGTATTGTACATAACTTGACCTGCCATTACTGTAACAGTGACGTACGCTGTAACCGACACTTGCTGCCCGTACCTTCCTGGCGGCGTGACGTATTGTACTGTAACTTGACGTAATGTACCGTACTGTAACTTGACGTAACGTATTGTAATGTAATTTGACATAGCGTACCGTGATGTGACACAATGTACTGTAACCTAATGCAATGTACTGAAACTTAATGTAATGGAAATGGCCAGGGCTGGTCATTTTAGTGCTATTCTGCGTTGAAACAATAAAAAAAGTACTGTACCAAACTGAACTGTTCCAAAACACGGCTTTAATGTCTGTGGTGTGTGTGTGTGTGTGTGTGTGTGAGAGTGATTGATTAGGATAGAGGATGGAGTCGGGACACATGTCAGGAAATCATACTGCATTTAAATTGATCAAAACTTCACTAACTGTAGGAAGTGACGTCACCACCAGGTTAAAAAAAAAAAACATGGGTGCAAATGTGGTATCTCAGGCTATAGTCACAATACTACAGGCTCTACACGGTCTACAGACATCCTGCAATCCAAGCTCAGTGTACACGAGTTTCCCAGCTGGAAATTCCAAGTTCTGACTAAAAATTGAACGCAAGTGTGTATGTGTATGTACTTACAATAAAGTTATTGTAAGAAGTGCAAGTGCTCATACATTGCTGTGAATTCCATTAAAAGGCCACTGTGGAGCATCTTTGTACAGATCCAACTATTTTAAAAGCAGAGTAACGAAGGTCGCACTTTAATGTGACCTCTCTTTCAGTGAAGCACATTTTTTGCATATCAAAATAAACTTCTCTATTTCATCTAAAAATGTTATTGGACAAGGAAGAAACCTAACAAGATAAGACTATATATTGTGTTCATATTGTTATTGTTTTGTCTGTGAGGAAAATGAATGTGGGCCATTTCTGTTGAGTTATTACACCGCACTTCCCCGAAATCGATCTTAATCATTGTGTCACAACTCTTCTTTTTTTTATGTCTCTTATTTACTGCTCGTGGAGGACAGACGTAGATGATTAGATCATACAGAAAAACAAACGGAACACAAGCAACAACAGAAGGTTCTTAAAGGAACGTAAATAAACGAACGTACAACTAAGTGTGTCCAGCTGCTGTGGACTCTTTTAAACGGCTCTGAGGAATGGTGACCCACTTTAAAAGATGTAATATGTAATATTTCTGCGTTAAAAATAACCCCAAACCACAAGATTAATACTAAACCCTGTATTGTGTTGAGTAGTGTACACTCCATAGAAAGTCATGTTGCTGTTTAAAGTAACAGAGCATTTCATTATGGTTGTCACCTACTTGACCCGCTCTGTTTTAACTAAATATGCCACAATATTCTGTACCAATAGTTTGTTAAGGATTTAAAGTTTGTCTGATAAACTGTTGTGGAGTTGTTAATGTCTGTGTAGACACATCCAGTCTTAAAGTCCCTAAAAGAGAAACTTAAAGTTGAAGTCACTTTTTTTATATAATATTACTAAAGTAAAAGTCTTAAAATATATGACATTTACTGTGCTTAAGTATCAAATACATTTTATATCAGGAAATGACTTTAAATAATTAAAAATAAGGAGTTACTTCTTTCAACTTGGAGGTTGTGGGTTCAATTCCTGGCTCTGCCAGTCTATATGTGTCCTTGAGCAAAGACACGTAACCCCATGTTGCAGCGTGTGATTGGGGTGAAAACTGTCGTGTAAAGCAGCTCATCAAGACTAGAAAAGCTCTTTATAAATACAGACCATAATAACAACTCTTCTTCTTCTGATTTTATTTGGTAGCAACGAGTGACAAAGAGAGTTAGAGGAAATGTAGTGGAGTAAAAGTACACAATTTATTTAGGAAACGTAGTAAAAGTTAAAGTTGCGAGAAATACAAATAACAAAGTATACAGATACGTGAATTTTGTACTTAAGTACAGTAACAAAGTATTTGTACTTCGTTCCACGTCCACAGATGAAGCAGCAGAGCTGAGTAAATGCTGCAACTCCTTATTTCCCCCCTCTTTACTTCAGATTTCCTCTCAGTTAATCATGAATGTTTTATTTATCGAGGCAAAAAAAAGATAAAGATCATGTTTTCAGGACAGTGATACTTCTCTTTGTACTTTGTGTCTCAGCAGGTTTTACAATCCAAGCAATTTTTAAGAGAACAAATAATATGAAAGCAACGTTGACTCTGTTCCAGAAGAACTTTCTGAAAGGTCCCAGTCGCTCTGAAGTCAATGGTAACGATACTGATTCACTTTCTTTTATGGAAATGAGACCCCGCCCCCATCTGCATGGTTTCCTCACAGTCAACATGGGTCGGTGGTGGTGTGGCGTGGTCTTAAGTGGTCGGACCAGGGAGTTCTGTCCCGCGGCCCATCCGTTGGCTGGTTCCTAATCCAGTTAGGGTTGAGGGGGGTCTGGCGTTTCCCGTCTTGGCTCAGCAGGCTGTTGCTAAATGAGGTTTTCACTCGCCCCGGGGAGCCAAACTTTAATGGACCCTTTCAAATAAAATACATACATGAGCAGAGACAGAGACCAGTGCAGGGAAGTCTGCTCCGGTCAGAGGAGAAGGACCGACATCAGGCAATCAATCGATGAATCACATGGAAATCTGAGTGACTCACAGATAATCAATAACAAATGAAACAAACTAGTTCTGTTGAACTTATTGTTCATATTGCAATTGTATATTTTTAACTTTGTTTACGTCCCAAGTGAACTGTGATTTCGTGATATGGGGAGGAGTCATTACTATAATCTGCAGTCTTACCATTTGGCCTTTAATCGACCTTTAATTCTGCCCTAATCCTGTGATTTTACCCTAACAAATCAATTGTCGTAAGCATGACTTTTAAGATGAATCACAGCAAACTCTGTGGTTTATTAATAAATTGATTTCAATCCTCAGGCGTCAGTTTAATTTACTACCTTCTTGAGTCATTAGAGGACAAAAATGTCAACTTCCAAACCGCGATAAAAACTTTACAGATTAATATTGTTTTCTTGCTTTTTCCGCATAAATCTATTAAACAACTTCAGCCCTGCTCAAAACTACCAAACATTCAATCATTTTGAGCATTTTAACCATTGAAAATTGAATATTTGGAAAAAAAAGAGTTGTTTTCCACATAACACTTAACACAAAAAAATATTAGCATCATGTAATCAGACTGGTATTTAAAGGGTTAAAATTCTTGTTATAAAATATTATTCAATATATGATAGATGGTAGTACATTTTAAGTTTGATGCTACATAAAAACTGATAATGTATCAATATATAAAGTCAATATTTTGGCTAATCTTCCCCAAAATTCCCCAGCCATCCAACATTTGTCATATGGAAAATAACTCCTTTTTTTATATATATATATAAATAACAGTGACGTAGTAGTAGTTTAATCTCTAATGTTTTTATAACAATTTTTGAAAGTGGACATTTTTGTCCTCTAATGACTTAAGAGTATGGTAACTACTCTTATGGTAGTATGGTAATTTCACTACTTTCCTTACAAGAAATTGTGCCACATGAACTGAACTGTCATTTGAAGAGTAAACATTTACAGGCAGCCACAAAATTAAAGCTTTAACAGTCCATTGTGTAGGAATTATTGACATCTAACTCCATCTAATCTGACTGCAGATTGCAAAAGACGACTCTGTTCCCTTGTCAGGGAACTATGGTGGCCTTCATGTACCAGAAAGGATGTCATTTCTGTTACTTTGCATTTTCTGTTTGGGCTACTAGAAAATGGCGACCCCCTCACAGCAAGGCCCTCGCTTAAAGTACTAAAAACATACTTATTCTACGGCACCGAAAATCAATCAGTCTTTATTTTGAAGTGATTTTACACTGATACAATCATACACATGGGTAGAATGTTCCATTTCTGCCCATAAACCCTCTGAAATGTTTCACACTGGACCTTTGAGAGACTCAAAATGGAGGCGGCGGAGGTTTCCGTACACTTCCTGTTGCTTCTAATACCAGAGTGCTATTGTGCGCATGATATTTATAAGCTGTAGCCGCTGCCACTGCTCCGTACCCTTTAGTACGGTTAGAAAATAGCTCCGTCTTATATTCCTGCTCTCCCTCTGCGTCACGCATGCACACAGTCACACAAACAAACAGCCCTCCACTCCACTTCACTCCACCCTTTCCCACTGGGTCCAAGGGATGGGCAGTGGACTAAGGGGAAATGAGGTAACACACACCCACACACACACACACACAGAAAACACAGTGACAGTGTAGCTCCATTCAGGCGTCTGTTCGCCTCTGTCCATCAAAGCTGTCAATCTCGCGGTACGTCTCTGTGCCCCCCCCCCCAGACCTCGAGCCACCTTTTAAGGCCAGGAATATTTGGTCCTGCCAGTTGCCATGGAAACCATCCAGATGTTGGTCTCTGATTAGCTGGCGACGGTCAAATGAAATCAGAAGAGGTGTGATAAGATCATGGGGCGACAGGGACTGGGGGGAGTAGTGGCCGGGAGCAGGAGCGGAGGGGAGGGGGGAGGAGTCCATAGGAAGTCATATAAAAATGGGGAAGGTGGGGTTTTGAGAAAGGTTTACACACACACATGAAATCCACAGGGGACGGCTGTTTTTCACCCGTTTTCACTTTTTGTAATCTTAAAAAAAAAAAATCTCACAGAACCAAACAGTCGCAGTGTGTGTTTGTTTTCTGAATTAGAAGTGTGGGTCATGCACACGCACCGGGAGTGACAACACGCCACCTTTGACTCTTCCATTTTCTCCAGGGAAAGTCAAAATGGAAACAAATGAACTCCACCGAGAGTCTGATGTTGAGTGATGAATGTTGCGCTTTTGCTTATTTGCAGGAGTGAAAGTGGGTTGTCACGGTGATAGCATCTTACTTGGTACGTTTAATCGAGCTAAGGCTGTACGTAGTCCGACTAAGACAGGCAATCGGACTACTTGCAGAGTCCCAGTAGAGAGAAGAAAATCAAATTATTGGCCTGTAAGTCTGACTCCGCCTCCGTAGGTGGTGCTGTATCTCTCTATAAGCTAGTGTGTATTGAATCAGCTTCCTGTTACCCTTTATATCCCAGAAATACAAGCAGTGAGATGGATGGTGCTGTGGTTCTCTTCTGAACGTGCTGTACGTACGTTAATCATAATACAAAGTAGATTTTGGTTGCTGTGTTGTCCAAAGAAAGACGCCGCCACACTTTAAAGAAAAGGAACAAATTAGAAAGAAAATGGAAAGGGGATTTCGATCTCAATGGGTTTTTGCCCATTGCTTAAATAAAAAACAAAAAAACTAAAAAGATCGTCTCCTTCTACTTCCAGGTCAAAGAGAGGAAATTTTAGTGTTCGCGCAGAACTCCAAGTCTGACTCTATCTCAAAATCGGACTATAAATCACATTATTCAGGTATGTTAGTCCAACTAAGACGATGTCAATTTTAGTCAGACTAACATTAAGAAAACTGAATTATTGTCTTAGTCTGACTAAAGTTGGACTTTTAACATGCATGTTAACACACTGAATGAAAAGAGGGGAGAGTATCTGCCTGTCAAACCCACATGTTGTATAAATATTCTTTTACATTCGTACAGTTTATTGCTTCTGAATCATACGGGTTCTCTTTGGATCCGTGATGATCCGTGACTAACAAAATACCAGGGACCGTCTATAAAACTGAAATATTCAACAAAGTGGCCCCTTCGTCCTATTGCTGTAATCAGTTCTCAAAATATGGCAACGTTTCATTTTAGTGGACGTTTTTTTAAGCATAAATGAATATGAAATATTTTCAAAGTTAAAATAACTGGATTTTTTAAAGTGATGATTCAGAAGCTAACAAGCTGCACATTCAAATGATTCTTGAACCTTGTCTCCACTCACACGAACCATCAAGGCCATAAAAAGTATAAGGTACAAAGTCATTTCTTGACATTTCAAATTGTTCTGGTGCAGTCTTTTTCTTGTACTTGTACCCAAGTAATTGTCCTGAACCACTGAGCAAGGTACCCGGTTCCCCAACGCTGGTCCCAAGCATGTAAAAATGGGAGGGGGTTGCATTAGGAAGGGCATCCGGTGTAAAATAAAAATAATTTGACAAATCAAATATGTGGCTCACTGAAAAAGCAGGCGATCCGCAGGGAGAGGCCAAAAGAAAAAAATATCAGAGAAATTTCTGAAGCCTTTTCCTGCATATCAAAGTTTGCAAGTGGACCTTTTTGTGCTCTAATGTCTTAAGAGTGTGGTGAATTTTTCCCCACAGTGTTCTGTTGATCTAAAAAAACCAATCAATCTTTATTTTCAATTGATTTTACACTGATACAAACATGCACATGGGTAGAATGTTCCATTTCGGTCCATAAACCCTCTGAAATGTGTCACACTGGACCTTTGAGAGACTCAGAATGGAGGCGGCAGAAAAGGAAAAAAAAAAAAAAACCTAGAAATTTCCAAACCCTTTTTCTTAAACCATCACAGGAGAATATACAACACAGTCAATTCAAAAACATGGATGTTAAAAACCTGCCATGACCAAACTGTCTCCAGAAAACATGCTTGGATGTTGAATGTTGATTATATTGTCCCAGTGTTACAGTGTCAGCTGCGGCTGGACGACCGTGTGAAGTAGTTCACAGGAAAAGGAAATTAACAAATGAGCTACAAATGTCTTATGAATGCAAATGTGCGTGTTGCGTTCACTGTCCTTCTCAGCGTTGTAATTTACCAAACTTTCTTACGATTACATTTCTCAACATAGCATTAGTCGTAGCATAGCGAGATAACGACCCCAAACACAACAAAGGAGTTCATCAGGGACGAGATAGTGGAAGCTTTTCGACAAACAACTGACAGCCTAGAAGAGCATCACAGCAGAAGAATGCAAACGTCTTAATACTTTGCAACTAAGCATTAAGGCTTGTTCACTTTGTTCCAATATTTTTACTCACATAAAAATGTTATATAAGGGCACTGTATAACTGCGTCGCCTCTCCTCCGTTCACACAGGGAAACCCTGACGTATCCCACTCTGAATTTGCAGGAAATGTTGTGCTTTTGCTTTTATTTGATTCCGCGATTGATAATGAGGCTGCTTCTCCTCTCCTCTCCTCTCCTCTCCTCTCCTCTCCTCTCCTCTCCCCTCACCTGTCCCGCAAAGTACCTAATCGCATCCAAAGTCCCATTTCCTGTCAATGAAATTACATTAAACATCTCCCTTTAGGTCCTTGTCCAAAGTGACCCCAAAGTCACAGTGACTGATAAGGGTGCTAACTAGGTAAAGGCTGAAGCACTCACCCCCAGTGTTCGGTCAGTGAAAGAGAAAAAAAAAAGAGGCTACAATGAAGGGAATGCATGGGAGTGAGGCTCCGCCCCCTGCTCACTC
The DNA here is from genome assembly GCF_019176455.1 of Solea senegalensis. Classification (NCBI taxonomy): domain Eukaryota; kingdom Metazoa; phylum Chordata; class Actinopteri; order Pleuronectiformes; family Soleidae; genus Solea; species Solea senegalensis. The sequence goes on from NC_058024.1 coordinate 2,389,452, forward strand.
CATTTTTCCAATAAACTCGGAGCAATCTGATCAGCGCTGCTTTAAATGGGCGACTTGATGGCAGCAGGCTGCATTAGCCGCTAGTGTTCTCCCAATCCGATTAGCCGGAGACAGTGACAGTTACCAGCCACACACACACACACACGCACACGCACACACACGCGCACACGCACACACACACACACTCAGACATAATGCATCTCTCTGTCCACTTGGTCAAGTGAAGAATAAACTTAGATCCGTGTGACGCTGCCGTGTTTGTGTATTTCACGTTCTCTGACAGCGCTGGAATATTATTTTATACCTTATGGAAGATTCTTTTTTTCTCATAATTATTATAATGTACTCAGACTTTTATTTTCTTTGGAGGCAGTGACTTTGACATCGACATGTTTTTGGTAAAGTGTCCCTTTAACCCTGTAAAACTAAAGTTTTGGAACTGAGATGTTTATTAAACTTTAAAACAAATTATGTATCACAAAATATAACAAAATTGCCATATTTTGATTATGAGATATTTTTTGTAATATTTCATTTTTTGGCAACGTTTAATTTTTAATTTTCTTTTTTTTTAATTGATCGTGTTGATAAGATTTACATTTCAGAAACCTGCATAGCAAATATGATACAGATGGTTTTATAAGGTTAATCATCACAACTCAATGCCTGACCCTAAAACCAGGTCTTAATCCTGACACACACACACACACACACACACACACACACACACACACAGTGGTGGATGGAATTACACTGGGTATGAGTTTAAGTTTGCAAAAAACAGAGGAAAGAAAGAAAATGAGTTCACAGAGAGAGAAATGTAGAGGAATTAAAATATAAAACTCATAGAAACTATAGAACTCATGTCTTCTGAGCTTTTAGCTTCATTTGAATTAAAAGTGTCACATCTGTTTTCAGCTCATTTATCACGTGACCATCTATCAGGTTCACACATACACCGGTGTAAACAGGAAGTTTGGTTCTCTCCTCTTAAGTCGTTTTGCTTTTTTATTTTTTTTTAAATACAAATTACAACAATAGTGTGAGAAGTAAGAGCAATGAGCTCCATGACGAGGTCAGACTGACACTAAAAACAAGTGTCAATGTGAAGTGAGTGAGTGAGTGAGTGAGTGAGTGAGTGCATCATCGTCAGAGTGAACCAGAGCCTCGGAGATTTTGAATGGAAACAGACACAGTCATCGTAAATTGATTAGTTTTCGTTGTAGACTTTAAAAAAAAGAAAGGATGAATGAGAATGACTGGGTGTCTCTTTCACACACACACACACACACACACACAGCCGTTTGCGCTGCTAATTGGACGCTCTGAGGCAGATGTCATTATTGTTGAGCCGTCAGACACTTGATGTTTCCAAGTTGTTGTGCAGTCATTTAGGTGAATTAGCAGCTCCTCCGGGGGCAAAGGTCACACCCCCGAGGCCATGGTATGTGCCTGTGTGTGTGTGTACAGATGTGTGCAGGGGTTAAGTGTGTGTGTGTGTGTGATTTATGCGTGTAAAAACGACTCTCCCCCGGCTCTTTCTAATGGCTCCCCTGCTTTGAGGACGGGCCTTTTATGGTCATGTAATTACCCCTGATTGTTTTTATGTACACAGTGACGGCGCTTGCTCTGCTGACGCTCTGCGCATGTCTGACTCAAGAATCTGGCAACCCGGCCGCTAAGTGCAGCAGGCGCTGTCGTAAAAATGACTGCCATACCTCAGAGAGGTAAAGACCTCTTTCAGGGCAAACTGGACTCACAGCAGAGGGAGAGAGAGAGGGAGAGGGAGAGGGAGAGAGAGAGGGAGAGAGAGAGAGAGAGAGAGGGAGAGAGAGAGAGAGAGAGAGAGAGAGGCCCCTCGTGAGCTTATCAGGTAAAATAAACCTCAATGATGCAAAGTACTGCTTGGGTTATATGAGAGTGCATGTGTGAGGTAGAGATTGTGAACTCGGCTCCTTATCGCAGGGGCGAGACAGAGGAGTGAGACTGTACTTAACAGATTTAGACGCTCACTGAAGCTCAGCACCTGGATGGAGAGAGAGAGAGAGAGAGAGAGAGAGAGAGCGGGCGGAGGAGACTTGCATCTCAGGTTACAGCAGCAGGACGGGACGGCCCACACACAACAGAGGGGGAAGAAGAAAGAAAGAGAGGAGGAAAAACATGGTCAAACTGTATTAGAAATCCTGGTCCTGCAGCTTTTTCAAGGAAAAAAAAGAAGAAGAGATTTAAAGTTCCAGTGTGGGACTTCCATCGCCCCCCTGAGGACGTTTGAGTAATTACCAAAACACTGCCGTCGCCTCTACATGACGTGTGACTGTATATAGTGAAGCAGTACAGAGGAGGCTGTGTCTGCTGCTGCTGCTGCTGCTGATGCTGCTGCTGATGCTGCTGCTGTTAAAATACAGCGGTGTAAATAGGTCGCCCGAAGTCAGAGGCAGATTTATTCCCAATAAGGTCAGATTTGCTCTGTCATCGTCCTCCTCTTCCTCACATAACACTTCATTAGATGAAGATGGAGCGACAGATAAACTCTAATTATTATTATCTAGTTTATTAAACTGTTTTTGTTATTTGTTCCATTTGCTACTCACTCTGGTCAGAAATTCTCAGCTTTTGTCTGTTTTTGCCACCAGAGGAAGCTAGCGTCGTACACGTACCCCAGTTTGAGAACCCCCGGGGTCCAAACCGAGCATCATCCCTGACCTTAACCATGACCTGTGGACGCCTAACGCTAAACGCAACCAAACCATTAACACTTAATCTTTGCCTTAAACCTAACTTCGTTCCTCAGAAGTGAGGTTCATTCAGCCTCATTAGGACCAGGTTTTGGTCTCTAAAACAACGTCAACAGTGTTTATGCCAGAAAAAAAAAGGTAACAAATACACAACATTCATAGTGAGGACATTCTTTGACATAATGCATTCCCTAACTCCTTACCCTAACCCTAAAACCAGGTCTTAACCCTGAAAACCCAGACCCATGTATATATATATATATGTATATATAAATATGTGTAATTAAAAGTTATCCACCACAGCTTTACAGTGCGGCTTTAATCTCAAACGACTGTGCTAAAAACAGACCAGCAGCTGTTCTTCAGTGTTTTATGTAGGAAACCTGTTTCCGTGCCGCTCCACACCTGACGCCTTCAGATCCTGCGTCTGATGATGAACCGCGGATCAGCCTGTTCATTTAGGCCAGATAAAAGCCTCTCGTCTCCGCTGAAGGTAGATTACTGTGGCAGCAGCATTTCTTCATCTTTTGATCTTTTTCTTTTTTTTTCACTGCTGCATCAGTTCATTTGCATGTGTCACAGATACAGCGTTATTTAGGCCACTTATTAATGAGAACAGGAGCGGATTGTAGATGCTGAAACCTGGAGCAGATTAGCGCGGTTTCCTCACACACATTTATGACCACACTCTGTGTGTGTGTGTGTGTGTCTGTGTGTGTATGTGTGTGTGCATGTTCACGTTCACATCCCATAATACTGCGCGTACATTCACAAGTAAGGAGTGTTTGTTTTTCTGCTGGTGGAAGGTGTGAAGCATTTCGTAGAAATACGTAGACGGGTGTAAAATAGTGTGTGGACGTGGATGTGAGCTTGTATTATGACGCAATAAAGATATTTATGATGATACTACACTGAACTTCAGAGTCAAAGATGACACATCGTTCACAATAACACAAACATGTGCAAAAACAGAGAAATACATCAGAAATCCACTAAACAACGAGCTCATATGTGTGTATATATACATATATGTGTGTGTATATTTACATATATGTGTGTATATATACATATATGTGTGTATATATGTGAGTGTGTATATATATATACTGTATTTACATATATGTGTATATATATACATATGTGTATGTATATGTGTGTGTGTGTGTATATATATATATATATGTATATAGACACACACACACATATATATATATATATATATATATATATATATATATATATATATATATATATATTATATATATACACATATAGTCTATTCTTTCAAGTTTTTGTTATAACAAGATATTAATTGGTGGGCCACATGTAATCGATTGGGAGGGCCACATGTGGTCCACGGGGCCACCAGTTTGACAGCTCCGGTCTAAAACATCATTAACTTTGCCTGTAATTGCGTATATTGTAGACTGGACACACCTGGATAATCATAATATCTCAATGCATATTCATTCTTTTATGGCTTTTAATTTCTCTGATTTCAAAAATGTTAAAAACGTTGGGTGACGTGTGCACGGCAATGCTTTGCTGGAGTAGAAAGTACAGGTAATTTTTTTTTTTTTAAAATATCTTGTGGCATAAAAGTTAATTTTAAGACATGTAATATTTCTGCATTGAAATGTCTACTCTTTGTCCCTTTAAGGGAAACTAATCTGAGCAGTGTGTATTTACATTGGCTAAAGATGCTTCCAAGGCTCTTTTAAATCCATGGATACGTTGTGATGTGACTGTCAGTGGATGTGACAGCCATGAAAACAACAAAGCTGGTGTTTGAATATTCACCATGTTTGAATATTCACCATGTAAATATAACACCTTCATTTGTGACCAGGTAAAGTTAAAGGACAGTTATCAGGTGTACCTAATGAAGTGGCCGCTGAGTAACACGGCATGCGCGCACACACACACACACGGCGCGCACGTTTGGACTCTGAACGTCCTCTCAGGCCTCGGCCCGTCATCTTCCCGCCTCGCCGCGGCCGATACGGCCGATGTGGACGTGTACTTTGTCCAGATCATCCGTGAGATGAGATGAGAGGAAGTGCGAGGTATTGTTCTTCCTGTGGCGCTAAGCCCCCCGGGCGATTACGCTGTCAGGAGGGAAAACTCAGCGCCGGCGCCGACTGCCACAAACCAGCACTAAATCCAAACTGATCGCAAAAGAGGCCGATTTTACACTTTAGATTCCTCCCGTCTCTTAATGCGGCCGATGAGGCAGAGGATCCTCGCCTCTCCCTCATCTTATCCGCCGCTGCTGTTCCTCCTCAGCCGGCGGCGTCAGCCCCTAAGCTCGTGCTGCGGGGATAAGACTCAACGCCTTGTCAGGCCAGATCAATGTGATTCTTACAATGCGGTCCAAGAGCGGGGCCCGTTACAGCCGAGCGTGGCTAAACGACCCGGCACAGCCGCTTCCCTGAGCTCAAGCACCCGCGCGGAAGTCACTCTCACCAAAAACCCAGATACCACAATCGAACAACAATCTGGTACACAAGAGCTGTCAACTGCATCTCCTGAATCTGACAACCTCACACATACCTGTGCTATCTCTGCCCCTCATCTCTCTGAATACCTAATTGAACTCCTCCATCGGTTATCTTATCTGTTTGGTTTTTTTTTCCAAAAACACTCCTCAGGACAGTTCTTCAAATTCCTCTCGATGTCAAAGCATTTCTGTTTTTTTTCCCCCTGCAGCCAGATCACCTGAGGACACGCCCCCTTTATCTCACTCTGTCACACACGTGCGCACGTGTGTGTGTGTGTGTGTGTGTGTGTGCAGAGGGAAGAGGTTTAATTTAGTGAGGAAGAATAATAATAATGATAATTGTTGTTGTTGCCCTCCATTTTATAGACGCGTACAAAAAGCTCCCGTGACTCCAGTGAAGACGGTTGCATCAGTTTTCTAAATCTCTAAAGACAAATCTAATCAGTCTAATCTCTGTTTCACCTCAGCTCACCTCAGTCATGTGTCCGAGGATGAACAAGGCCTCAAGTGACTCACGCTAGATATTTCTTTTGTTTCCCTTTTGTGTCTTTGCACTGTTTCTGTTCAAAAAAATCACTGTTTCACTCATGAAAACACTGTCAGCGTTACTTTAATTATTAGCTCATTGAAGCTGTTCTTATAAAACCGAATACATCTCTAAACTGTGTTCAAAGCTAGCGTAGTCGCGCGCACACACACACACACACACTGCGACACGAGGGAGTAAACGATCAACAGCACGTTGAACGGCAAGCTCGGTTAATCCTGACGCAGCGCTTACCTTTCTGTAAATGAAGTGGTACGTTAGACTCACGTCGTGTCGTCCCACAGCAACGTTAAACTGTCTCTGTTAGTAAGTTATTGTATTAAGTGTCCATTTCATTATAATATCCAGATTAATCATAAATAATTCAACATGCAGATGAAGTTCTGTCAAAGAGGACTTAAAATGGACTGGAAGTAATCGTTACTTTCCCTAGTAACTAGTTACTTTTATAATTTGTAACTCAGTAACTAATTCAGTTTTGGGAGAAGTAACTGTAACTAATTCCATTTTAAAAGTAACATTTTCAACACCGATCCTGAGCCAAATCACAACATAGCAAACAACTTCTTTTATTTCCAGCCATAATCTGCATTCATTTAGAATTGGTAAACTAATCTTCCACTTGTTTTGGTCGACCCAAAAAAAGTCTCCCACGTCCCATCTGTGGGTCCCGACCCAGTCTTTGGGAACCTCTGTTTTTAAAGCATACTTAAAGTTGCAGTTTTGAAGAAGTTTGGTTTTCACGAGGCTTTGAATGTGGGGAGGGAGCGGCTGTAGGGGGTCAGGTGTTCGGTGCCGTGTGGAGAGACGCTTGTCATCACATGAGAGAAGAGAGGCTTCTTAAAGGGGGAGTGGTCATGTTGCAGGGAGGGGAGGGGCTTTGTAGGTCAGGAGAAGGACAACGTTTTAAACAAAAACGCTGCCATTAAAATGCTTAAAGATGAGAGGAAATGAAGTAGAAGTCCCGCTGCGAGGCTGCACTACCACTGATGGAGAAAGAGGGCGACAGAGAGCAGCTCTCTACATGAATATTCTTTACGAACACTGAAGATCTCCTGCTTTGGTCCCCACTAAATGTATGTTTGGCTCCTCCCATTGTTTCAGAGCAGCGAAAGCTAATTTAAACACATACAAACCTTTTCTCCTTAGTAACTCCTTTTTCTCTACACTGACAGAAGAGACAGACCATAAAATGCTTCATATTATGTTTTTTTTGGGGGGGGGAGTTAAACGTGCCTCCTTTTTCATGCTGCGTCCAGGGTTTTTTTTTATAGACCGCCTGGACGTGCCACAGCGAGACATCGTTATTCTAGTACATAACACAATCATTTTATTGCATTTTGTTCTGTGAAGGATTGAAGAAGAAATCCCTGTAATTGGAAACAAAGCTCAGGAGCAGACCGAGTGAAGGAGAATCTCGTTCTCCATCAGAGCATCCAGCTGCAGGATGACATCCTCCTCCCTGCCAAGTCCTATGACTGATTTCCTGTTTGGGTTTGATTATCATATAGAGCCGCACCAGTATATCATCCCCTCCCTCTCCTCTCCTTTCCTCTCCTTTAGTTTTACGAGTGACAGTCGGGAATAAAGAAGAGCGTAAATCTCTGGCGGTAATAAAGCTGCTGGAGCCAATGTTCCCTGCTAATGCTGGTTCTTCTCATCACAAATTTGTGCATTTTACAAGACAAGCATCAAGTGCCTCCACTAAGTCATCCTCAAGTGTCGGCTCTCAATCCCGGTTTAAGAGCACGGGGAGATCCCGACTCTTGGTTTGACTCAAATTCAACATTAATGATGCGTCCGTATTGTAGTGTTTTCAATTAAAACCTGTGATTTGTGTCCACATGAACATTTTTAGCTTCATTTCAGAAGTAATACGTCCTTCTTCTGTGTGATTGTGTCGCATGTAGAGTCAAGTCGAGCCGAGTCGTGCCAGAACTGTATAATGGGAAAGACATCGTACACTGAGCAGTGTAAACAGGAGGTTGATTCTCCTGTGCAGTTAAAAAAAACACAAAACCAGTTTTGAACAGTTTGGTTCAGTGCAGTAAGAATCGTGGTTTATTTGCCTTTCCGTTAGCAGAGTAATCGCTGATTGAGCGACAGAAAAACGACAATCCTTTTATGATTGGTGTAAAAACTTGTTGAGACAAACGGCCACAAACTGAGCAACAAACAAACAAGCTGCTGGACTTCCTCCTTTGTTGTCTGTTGTGTCACGTCCAATGTCGTCGCACCGATAGGCGTCATGCTGCACGTCCACCAAGCACAGTGTGTTTACAGTGTATTTAAAGTGTAATTTACAGTGGATTTAAAGTGTAATTAACAGTTTATTTACAGTGTATTTACAGTGTGTTTACAGTTTATTTAAAGTGTAATTTACAGTTTATGTACAGCGTAATTTATAGTGTAATTTACAGTGTGTTTACAGTGTATTTAAAGTGTAATTTACAGTTTATGTACAGTGTAATTTACAGTGTATTTATAGTGTAATTTACAGTGTGTTTACAGTGTATTTAAAGTGTAATTTACAGTTTATGTACAGTGTAATTTACAGTGTATTTAAAGTGTAATTTGCAGTTTATGTACAGTGTATTTTACAGTGTGTTTACAGTGTATTTAAAGTTTAATTTTCAGTTTATGTACAGTGTAATTTACAGTGTATTTTCACACGTTTATGTTCACATGACATCAGAACTAAAAAACGAATTATTGAGTTAGTCCAACTAAAACTCAGGATTTCTAAGTCAAACTAACACCACGTCCAGATGATCTGACTCAGAGTCAAACTACTGCATTCAGTAAAACCAGATTCAGCACGGCCTGCGTGCGTGTGCCACAGTCCCCGCCCCCAACTCATACCTGGAAATAATAGATAAGCCAGTACACAGAAAAAAAACAAAAAAAACCCACAGCAACAGGGTGTTATATTTGTGTACTGATGAGGAGACTGATGTCAGCTTAAGTTAAGAGATTGTAGGAAGAGAGTTTTTGAACCCCTGTACTTTTTTTTTTTTATCAGGAGCAGAATCTATGCATTTTTAAATAAAAAAAACACTGCTGTGGGGAGGAATTTTGCCTCGGGCACTTTCACTTCTCACTTTGGTAAAGTTTAGGCAACAAAGGAACTTGGTTAGGTTTAGAAAAAGATCACGGTTTGCTCTTTCTCAACATGAACCACGAGCGAGGGCTTACTCGAGGCCTCGAGGGCAAACACACACACACACACACACACACACATGCTGCTCCCTCTGCCTGACCACATTCCTGTAAAGGGCGATAATGAATCTTAGCCAGGAATCCGAGTCTTGTGGTGGTAAAGCAGCCTGTGGCAGAACTCCTTCTATCCCCCAATAAAGTCATCTCTGCATGGGTAGACAGGAGAGCCCTACACCTCTCTGACCTCCATCCATCAGCCAAAGGGGAGAGGCTGCCTCTGCTCAGTGAATGGATCCTAAATCCATCACACACACACACAGACACACACACACACACAGCAGCATCTAACTTATTCAAGAACCTACAGGTGTCAAAACATGCACTTAGCAGCTCCGAGCGTAAAGCCCGCAGTTATCTAATCAGTCAGCGGTTAGATAATGCTGTCAAGTGGTCGTTCCATTCAACTCCCGACTTAACACTTACAAATCCCGCTTTTCCACACTAACTTATACAAACGGCGATGTCATTCGAACTTTTCACTCGGTAATATATGTCATTTGTGACACGTCATCATGTTGACTTACCATTCAATAATACACCTGCTACTTTAACTGTGAGGGTGGAGAAAACGCTGCTGAAGCCATTTTAGTTTGAAAACTACGTCTGGACGAGCAGGAACAGAAACCTTTGAAAATAATGACACAGTTACCAGCATTCACAGCAATTCATTACTTTTATTCTTATAATTAAAATCCTTACACTTATTTTTCACTTTGCTTACTTTTTTGGACTTATCTCATAATTCTGACTTTTTATCTTGTAATTTCGACTTTTTAATTTTATAATTTTGACTTTTATCTCATAATTATGACTTTTTATTTTTTAATTTTGACTTTTTATCTCATAATTATTACTTTTGTCTCATAATTAGGACTTTTTATTTTATAATTATTACTTTTTATCTCATAATTATTACTTTTTATCTCATAATTATGACTTTTATCTCATAATTATGACTTTTTATCTCAATCCATTGCAAACTGATCACAGGAACCACATTTTAATGCCAGGTGTATGGGGGCAGTTAAGTCGGTCGTACACACAGTCATTGTACAGTTTTATAATTCATACCCATGAGCATGTTGTTACGCTTGTGTGTGAGAAACACCATGAAGTGCTATCAACCGGTATTGTTAGCGATGTTAGCGAGGGTTTGTTTTTTGACTCCTCCACTCTGAGGCGACGGATGGTGTAGTGGTTTGCATGTTCTCCATATGTGTCCCTGCGATGGACTGGCGATCTGTCCAGGGTGTGACCTGTGACCCCGCCTATCGCCCTGCCATGTCAGCTGAGATTGGCACAGCCGGGGTATGGATGCAGCCCCAAGTCTGTTCAACAAGACAGAGTGTGGCAGATAAGAACAGGAAGTTCACCAGGACAGAGTCATGCTTTGGCGTCTGTGTCAGAGAGAGCGAGAGAGAAATGTTTCCTCCTGCCGTGACCGGAAAACCATTTTTATCTAAAGGATCAAGTGATAAACAACAAGAATGACACTAAATATTATTTTTAACAGTGGCCTAATATGACCCATGACCTCACACAACTCTACAAGGAGGAAAATGGCTCCCCGGAGAATCATTTAAAAAGAAATGGTCAGATTTGGCCAGTTGGTCCATGTTGGGTCAGACAAACACAGACTTTGAGGGTTACTACGGTGTCAGAGGCCACAGCCTGGTGAGCAGGAAACCCCTCCCACACGCGGTGGAGCAATGTGGGTTTTTCTCGATACGTGAGGACGTGGACGATGTGACGCACACACACATGTCATCACTCCCCACGGTTGATCACAGTCTTTTTCTCACAGGGGTGGGACTGTGGGAACCATGCTGTCACTTCCTGTGCCCGCGGGCCTCGGCCAATCATCATCAGATAAGAGCGGCGGCTCGGCCAATCGGAGCCGGCGCTCGGCTTCTCGCGGCGGCGCCGCGGACACGATAAGGACATAACTCGCCAGGGAAAACGTCTTGATCTCAATCGTTCCCCCCCTTCAACCTGACCTTCTCCCTCCTTCCCACCAAAATAGTTATTTGGAGACAAGGTTTCTTTTTGTCTTCCACCCCATAATTACACTCCCTTTCATCTGCCCCCCTGTTCCCCTTGACCCCCTACTCTGGGGTCAGTGGCCAGGATATCCCACTCTCCTCAGGCCAATAATGTGCCTTTTAGGGTGGATGAAGAGGGGCATTCATGCCAGGGCAGACAGGAGAGCAGCGAGTAGAGTAATCACTCCATCTGTCCCAGCTCCTGCCCAAACACCCAAACATCTCGCCTCGCTCTGGACATCAAAGACCTGGACCCGGGACTGCAGCCTCGGCTCGGGCACAGAGGGGAGACTGTGTCACCAGCCAGGGGGGAAAAGAACAGTGGTTAACCAACGCAGTGGTGATCAGTGTGGAAACCCCCCTGAGACTTTAAAACCATCACATCACCTCACATCTGCTGAGGAACCCAGATCACCAAAGATTCAGAGGGTTGAGCGACGTCCGCGCGACTGCGTGTTCGCTTGACTTCCATAAGGTTGTGTCACAATATACGCGAGCCACATCCTGTGCATCGTATGCTCTGCACGTTAATTACTCGTACGTATGAAGAAAACAGGATATGGAGACAAAGTGGGCGAGAGATGGAGAGAAGGATAAGGTGGAGAAGATGAATTTGTGGTTGCCCTGAATGTGTCTGCGTGACGGTCTAGAGAGGGGACACCACGTCTTTTAATCTGATGATTCACTGATGATTTGACATTTAGAGACTTGATGTGACGTAACCGCCCTTTCAAATGAGTGTGATTTGAGTCCAGATCCTAAAAGGACACGGCGAAGAAGATGAAGAAGAAAAAGATCTGGATTCATAATTACACACCTGAAAATACGCTGTTTATATTGTACTACTAGTCGTACTGATGACAAATGGTTTCCATGAGGCTTTGGCCACATGTCGTGCTCACCTACACTTCTCCAAATAAGAAAATAAGTGTCTGCAATTCCTCACACACGTACTTGATGTTACGCTCCACTCCAGTCGTGGCAGATTCCTTTAGATTAACCCTCATTTGTATGTCATTGTATTCTTTAAGCTGTGGATTATAGCGGGGGATCTTGGTGCGTAACCTCGAGCAAGTGTCCATTGTCGGCCTCTGGAAAAATAAGAACCTGTGACCGACTGAACATGTGGAGATTCACAGCATCAGAGCAGCAAAACACAGTCAATTCATAATAAACACGTTATACAGAAAGAAATCATTCATTTAGTGTGTATAGAGCATGATTGTGAGACCAACTATGATACGAAACTATAACGTAGGCGCTTCGCTCACAGTCGATGGCTGATTTTTGTGGCTGATAAGAACCAATCACAAAGGAAATGTGTGTCGCTGTGAAACGTCTCTGTATTTCAAACGAAAACACGGCCAACTCTCCATGTTCCACGCTCGGAAACACACTAGATTTACACTGAGACGCGCACTTAACGCACACAAACCCACAATGAATGCCCTCAAACAGACAAAGTCTGCTCGGCAACGAGACCTCGACCAGTCACGCGGTCTGTGGGCGCGTCGCGCAGGTCGTGTCAATAATGTCAGCGTGTTACACTCTTGACGCAAAGTGTGAAAAGTGTCTTGAAACCGCCTGGAATCCTGCAAACCCAAAGGTCTCTGCACACACCTAACATGTTTTTTATTTCTATATTTTTAGAGGTGTAGAAAATGTGAAAAGGTGCAAAGATGTCAGGAAACAAAGGGGAGAGTGAGGTCACCGTTATTCAGCTTCTCTTTTTAGAGTTTACCACTTTAACGCGATGAGCTCCTCGAAAACACACAAGACTTTAGGGCACAGATGAGCATTGATCATGAAAGGTGACTCTCGTTCTTTGGCTAAAAAGGTTCTGAACAAGGAGATAGAGGAAACTATCGTGTTAATATTGGTCTGGTGTTTCTGTGACGCTCCAGAATGACTTAGCTAGCCCTTCTCTGCATTGATCCTGATATTTACATGTAGGCTTTTGTTTTTGGGTCATGTGCAATAATTCAACGACTAAAGTTAATTTTGTGGTGTTTTAGTCCGTCTTTGAGAAATTCCAGTTGTGACAGTTTCTGAGATTTGTATGTGTGTTTGAAAAGTCTTATTTTAGTCGGGCGTACACAACAAACACTGATGGTGACGGATAATAGCGAATTAGCTGTGGTTTTAAAATGTCTCTGTGGACAAAAAAAACACACCACAGACAATATAACAATACTACGTCAGGAAACATGGTCTCTGTCTCTGTCACCAGCTCTTTTTTCCAATTATCTTTCAAATTTGTCCATTATTGAATGTTGTGGTTTTAAATATCTATATGGAGAAAAAACAAGACCATAGACTACACAATAGTTGTGTGGATGCAGGAAGGAATTTGCACTTAGCCACCCAGAACTCTATATTTGAATCTTTTGAATGAAAAGTCTTTTTGTTGTTGGACTAACACACTGACGGTGACTGATCATAGATCATTAGCTGTGGTTTCAAATGTCCTAAAAAAACAGACCATAGAATGTTTACTTTGCCATTTGCAAAAAAGAACTCAAAAAAGTTTGAATGGAAGTCTATGGGAAAACCAGTTATTTTAAAAGTCCGATTTGAGTTGGACTCAAACAAAAATTAGACTTCTATGTAAACAGAGTGACTGATCATAGCTCATTAGCTGTGGTTTTGAATGTAAAAAAAAAAAGTAATTTGCAAAAAGAGCTCTGTTTGAATGGAAGTCTATGGGAAAACTAGCTATTTTAAAAGTTGTTTTATATGTAAACATACTGCTGGGGATTGAGAATAGCTAATTAGCTGTGGTTTCAAATGTAGACAGAAGAAAACATGGCAATAGAATATATACTTTGCTGGTTGAACTCTGTTTGAATGGAAGTCTATGGGAAAACCAGCTATTTAAAAAGTCCGATTTGAGTTGGACTCACACAAACATTAGATTTGTACGTAAACACAGTGATGGTGACTGACGTAGCTGTGCTGATGATCGGTGCTCAGATCCTACGTGCTGGACGTTTAAATGAAAACACAACATAATGATCCAGAGGCCGCGGTGCTGCGGCTTCGTCGGCTCGGCCCGTCCGCCTGCAGCCTCCCCGCCTTCAGAGTTCCACTGTGATCAATAGCTGGATTAATTACTGAAAGGGTGGGGGGGGGAGGGGGCAGTGCAGGAGAGCAAGGGGAGGGAGGAGGTCGTCAGAGCCCCGGGCAGGGGAGGGTTTCAGAAGGTGGGGGTTAAGACGGTGCTGACAGGCAGGGAAAGCTGGAGGGATTTAAAAGGCGAGCTGGAGTTGGAGCTGTAAGAGCTGGAGAGGGAGCTTCCATACATACCTCCCTCCACCCTACCCCACCCCGGGTCACCTGGCAGCACGCAGGGCGGCGGGCCGTCAGATTAGGATCTGAGAGGGGGAGATAACGAGTTTATTGCCCCCTGGACAAGGCTGTTGGAGCCAGGGATAGAAGGAGGAGGGCAGGCCAAGCAGGCTGGGGCGGGAGGGAGGCTGGATGGTGATGGTGGTGGAGGAGGAGGAGGAGGTGGAGGGTGTTTGTTTGTTTTAACCTGGGGAGATCGATGCAGCCAGGCAGGGTCTTTATGAAAGAGCGCCGCAGCAGGGCAGTAAAACACAGACGCAGCATGGTTAGAATACCATGTGACACAGTGCTGCTGCAACAGTTACAGCGGCTCATCCATCACACACACACTCACACACACACACACCTGCATATACTGTGCATGTGTTCACACACTCGTGTGCATGTGTTCACACACTCGTGTGCATGTGTTCATACACTCGCGTCTCTGTGGGGTGAAGAAAGCAGCGGCACCAATCGACGGTCGTGTGCTCAGTGAGGATCATGTTAAACAGCCCTCGCCTTTCTAATGTGTGGCTCGGGTAAATTCACGCGTGGGAGTGTGTTAAGAATTCCACCTTCTCATTGATCAACACCGGTGCGTTCCCGCGCGCGCGTTATCTCCCGAGTTATTGGAAATGGGATAAGCCCCCGATTCTATTCCCGAGCAAACACAGAGTCACGCAAGAAATCTATATGTATTTTCACAGCGCTGTGATCTGCGCTCCCTGGATTCTGTGCACGTCTCAGCGAGCCTGTATTAGCTTTGCGTGTCTGGCCGCGGCGCCGCAGCAGAGATAAGGGCCCAAGCGGATATGAGAAATATGAAAAATAGCACCGTGATAGGATGATCAGTGAGAATGAGCAGCAGCGGCCGCGGTGACAAATGGCACCGAGAGCCAAAGAGGAGAGCGATGCAGAACGACTCCGGAGCCAAGGACAGAGGGAGGGGTGGAGACGACCAAACAAACGCCTCCAGAATAAACTCCTGTCGTTTGTTTTTGCTCACGTTATCGTTCTGGTTCTTCTTCTTTATTTCTACTCGTTCATGTCTCTGTGGGGTCCGCCGTACGCATGAGAACACATTCTTAGAAGCTTTTTATTCAGTACTTATTTCCTCTGTGCTCCATTCATTCTGCCTTTTCCTGACATTCTTGTGTAGATAGATAGACGGTTACAGCAGCACGTATGAGATGAGTGTAACATATAACAGTAAAATATTACAGTAGTGACAATAAAGTGTAAAAATGACATTTGTGCGCTTCTGATGTGCAAATAATGAGAATTAGAACGCAAACAGGTAAAAAATCTGAATCAAAATGTGAACGAATATGATGTGAAACCGACCGACACTGATGCACATGTTCTGTTTGTGTATCAGCGACATGACCGAGAGTCACTGTCGCACACGAAAGACACAATAGGGTTAATCTTTCATTTTATCATAAAGGTTTTTTTAATATGCTGCAGCGCGGCTCCTGTTCCCGCGCTTCAGCGCGAACGAGGCACGAGTGCATGGAGCGAACTTTACGACGTCACAGTAAAGTTCTCTCAGTTTTAACTCCTCACACAGAGATGAGATGACAGGAAACAGACGATTGGAAACGAACAGACATCTGAGAAATGACACGAACACAGGCACCCCCACACACACACATTATCCTCAGCACACTCGCGCACTCAAAAGGGTTTTCGGGGCCCTGTGGAGCGGCACGCGAGCGGCCCTCTGTCAGCTGTGTTTGCAGTCAGGCAGGCGAGGGGCGCCGTTGCAACTCCGAGAGAGAGAGTGGCGACCCAAGTGAAATGGGGCGGGGGGGGAGAGGGAGGGAGGGGAGGGTGCAAAGGCCAAGGCCTGGAGAGGAGAGAAAAGAGCAGCCACAAAACAGCTTTACTCCAGAGAGGGAGAGAGGGAGAGAGACACTCACACACACAGGCGGGGGTTGAACAATGCCCCTTCAGCTGCAGGTGCAATGGCTAAAGCTGTGTGTGTGTGTGTGTGTGTGTGTGTGTGTGTGTGTGTTGTGAGCACTCTCTTTTTTGTGTTAATTGAGCTGATTTGTTGTCTTTTCTGTTCTGCAAGTTTAACTCACAGCTGATTAACATGTGGCCTTTTGGAGCTGCTGCGTGTGTGCGTGTGTGCGTGTGTGTGTGTGTGTGTGCGCTCACTGCCAGTGTGAGCAGAGTAATGACACCGCCTCACAGAGAGCGCTAACTCGATTTGCACTTGTATGGAGAGCGGGCGGCGGAGCGCGCTGGTTAACACGTCTGAATAAAAGGCTTTATGTGCGACGTGTCGTACAATTGCGAGTGCACAGAGGCGTCGCTCAGTCTCTGGGTTAAACAGCATATTCACAGGATTACAGGCGTCACACCAAAGAGCTGCACTGCAATTATTACAATAACCAGGCAGCCACTGTGTTCAGCGCCGCCGTGACACTATGATAAGCACTGACTTTTGTTTTTACTAATAACGTTCAAATCTATAAAGGTTGTAAGAAGGTTGTGACAAAGTAACATCAGGAAAACACAGGAGAACCTCGAGGGGAACCTTCAGGGAACGTTGTCACAACCTTCAGGGAACGTTGTCAGAACCTTCAGGGAACGTTGTCAGAACCTTCAGGGAACGTTGTCAGCTTGGATAACTTTGTGACTTTGTGCTCTAGCTTCTTTTTATTTACATATTTTACCAATGTTTCCTTGTCGTATGTAAACATGTTCTGATGATGTCATCATTAACTGCTGCTTTTCCATTTGTTCTTTTTTGCACTTCCAGTCAGAAAATGCCTCCCAGAGAGTTTGTGGTGCAACACACACCAGAGTGTGCGACCTCCGTGGGTGAGTGGAAATAAGTTTACTTCTTTGTTGTTTTGGTGAAGTTAGCAAATGTCGAAGAAGTGGATGAATTGTTGTTGTTTTAATCAAAAAACACGGATCAGAGATTATGGATGAATGAATGAAGCCTATAACGCAGGAAGGAATTTGCAGTTAAAACACCAGGGGGCGACTCTGCTCACCGCAAAAAAAACTCTGTTTGAAAAATTAGCTTCTTCTCATTTTCCTCATGAGTTTTTGGTCTCTTTACTATTATTATTATTATTATTATTAGTAGTAGTAGTAGTACTATACTATTAGTACTATTATTGTTGTTATTGTTATTATAAATAATAATGACAGTAAAAAGTATTATTATTGTTATTATTATGATTATAATAATAACAATAATAATGTTTATTTAAAAACACCTTTCTGTCACTCAAGGTCACTTTACAGTAAAATACACATAGTTAAAAATACAGTTTAAACAGATACATGCAGTCTTTCACTATAGTTTAAGATCACTCAATGATGTTCCTGTTTAACTGGTGACTGGTGTCATTCAATGGTGGCAGAATCTCAAAACACCAGTTCAGATTCTTATTGGTGATGTATTTTTCCAATGATAAACATAATTTAGATTATTGCACAGCACGCTGCTGGATTAGTGTGTTGCAGCCTAAGCCGATAAAAAGCTGCATGTATTACAGAGCCATGTGACCTGGGAGTGAACACAGAGCAGTTTAAACTCGGGTTTGAACCACTGAGAACAGGCTCTACATGTCCCCAAACTGAAGAGAAACCGTCACTACCAGCGGTCCACACTACCCCGACGTTTAAAGGCACCAAAAGGGAAATGATATTTATATTCTTGACTACATTTTCACCTGAAAACTGCATTATTTAAGAGGAGGCCGTGAAAACAAACCCCGTAGAATCTGATAATGCATCTGCTTTTTATCCACACGGCACCAGTGCTGTGGAGGCACTGAAATGCTCCTGAATACTTTCTAAAATCTAAGAAAACAACTTGTGCAGCGTCTCTACAGTCAGTGTAGGTGTATCAGTCTGGACGCACATCAGTTCTGAAAAGAAGCTGAAATTCTCGTGTGGACGCAGACATTTTTTCTGAAAATGCCAGGGTTTTTTCTGTTGTTTTTTTGAATGAAAACTGAGTGTGGATGTAGTTTGTGTTAATGGAACCTTTTTGTCCATAGCTGCTCGTTGGCTGATGTGAGTTTTCAAACCTAAACTGAGCTAGCGGCATTTTCAAACGTCTCAAAGAACAGGACTCACTACCAGCTTATTGTTTTTTAATACTTTAAAGTTTGACATCAAAACACTTTGGCGGCGACTGCACTTAATGAGATTTTTGGGGTCCTGACGCCGACGGTCTGTCCCTGACAGAGATGCTGACGCTCAGACCTCGTGCGACTGCATGACCCTGTTTGGACAACTGGTTCCCATCGCCGCCACAGGAGGACCGGGCCAAGCAGCCCGAGGGCGCGGAGTGGCCGGTTTCCTCAGCGGTGAGACACGCCGGGGCGAGAGGTGGCCGCGTACCACCCACCGGCTTCACAAGGGTTTGTGTTGGGAAACGGGGGCGCGTCGACCCCGCGCTTCCACACAAACACCATCGAGGCACCTCAAAGTGAAAAAGGCCTCGGGGCCGTCAGCGGGGGGCGCTCAGCGCGGCACAAACACAGAAACATGTGTAAGGCCTTAAAAAAGACAACTCACTTCACAGAGGTGTGTGTGTGTGTGTGTGTGTGTGTGTCCCACACCTCCGTCCACCCCTTTCACAGGAGATTATTCAGAGAGAGAGAGAGAGAGAGAGAGGAGCAGAGGGTAAAGATGGGGAACCGAGATACAGAAGAGAGTGAGCGAGGAAGATGAAGACGGAGAGAGAGAGATTCCGCTCTCCACCCCTCTCCGCAGATATTACTGCTTAATTAAAAGGGCAGCATGTGCTAAGTATTATTCCAGCTGAGATCTGTATCTTCAGCCTATGTAATAAGATCTTCAGCAGGCTTACAGCTACATTTTCAAGCAAATTTCCTTTCTATTCTCTTCCTCGTGGCCTGTGTCTTGTGTTTTGTGCAGTTGCAGCAGTCTTGCCGCGCGTGTGCGCCTGAGCCGAGCGCGACTGTTTTGCATGTTAATTAATGTAATATTTTGTACACCACTCGGGAGCATGTAAGTGTTCTCTTGAATGTGTTCCAATTAAGAAACGTCCCCCCGGGCACAAATTAGTTTTGGACACAGTGAAAATGTTCCCATATTTTTACATATTCAGGAAAACACAGAGGACGTGAGCGCACTGCAGAGTTTTCTTCTCCCCGCACGAGTCTGTTTTTACAGAGTAGCCTCACTCTCTTCCTGTAGCTGTCATCCTCAAAGCCATCTCCCCGCATCTCCATCTGCTCCGCGTCCCGACGATGATTCATGTCTGCTGCTAATGCCGCAAATCCTAGAGATGGTGGCCGGGGTTTGGGGTGTCGGGCTGCCTGCTTAAAAACCAACATGTCCAAAACCATTAGCAGTGTGACAGCATTATTGAAAACATGTGCAGAGCGGCAACATGCTGGAGAACACTGTACACAAATCACCTTGAGATTAATCCAACGTAGGTTACATCCAATAAATAAATAAATAAATAAAAAAACCACTGTGCTAATGAGAGACAACAAGTATGAGAAAAGACAGCTGTTACAAAACTGACATTATTCATTCTGCTCTGGATTTCCCATCGGTCCACACTACCCCGACGTTTAAAGGCACCAAAAGGGAAACATTTGAATGTTCTTGACTACATTTTCACTGCAAAACTGTATTATTTAAGAATCGACACAAACAGAGGAGGCCGTTACACATGAAAACAAATTCAGTAGAATCTGATAATGTATCTGCTTTTTATCCACACGGCACCAGTGCTGTGGAGGCACTGAAATGCCCCTGAAAACTCTCTAACATCTAAGAAAACAACCGTGCATGTGAATGCTTACTGTCTATACAGTAAGTTTAGGTGTATCAGTCTGGATGCAGATCAGTTCGGAAAAGGAGCGGAAATTCTCGTCTGGACGCAAATATATTTTCTGAAAATGCCAGGTTTTTTTAAACGAAAACTAAGTGGTGTGGATGTAGTTTGTGTTGGAATGTTTTATCCATAGCTGATAGTTGGCTGATGTGAACTAATGAGGAAGTCATCATTTTCAAAAAGCCTCACTTTCTGCCCATCCAGACTAAAACACAGCCCTGGAGTTTTCAAACATAAACAAAGCCAGCTGCATTTTCAGACGTCTCAATTTTCATGATTCTGAAAATGGAGAATGAAAAATTTACACAAACACACAGTCATCTTATTTTCAGAGGCCTCACTTTCTGTCGATCCAGACTAAAACACAGACCTAGAGTTTTCAAACAGAAAAAGATTAAATGGATTTTTAATTGGAAAATGACATTGTGTGGATGCAGCATTAGATGAGGAAGAGCACTGTGTTTTCATTCGTGAAGCGCATTGAGAAGGCTCAATGGACGCAGATCAGTTCTGAAAAGGAGCTGAATTTCTTGTCTGGACACGGATATTTTTTTTATGAAAATGCCAGTTTAATGAAACCTGAGTAGTGTGGATGTTGTTTGTGTTAATGGAAATTTTTATCCATAGCTGATAGTTGGCTGATCTGAACTAATCGGGATGTCATCATTTTCAAAAGCCTCATCTTCTGCCCATCCAGACTAAAACACAGCCCTGGATTTTTCAAACGTAAACAAACGCCTCAATTTTTTATGATTCTGAAAATGGAGAATGAAAAATTGACACAAAGGCCTCACATTCTGTCGGTCCAGACGAAAACACAGATTTCAAACAGAAACAGATCTAATGTCTTCATTTTCATGACTGTGAAACGCTCGTGTGGATGCCAGGTGAATCTGGAGCAGAATTCATTCATTTTTAAATGGAAAACGACTCAGTGTGGATGCGGCCTGAGATGAGGAAAAGCACTGTGTTTTCGTTTGTGAAGCGCGTCGAGAAGGGCTTCATAAATAAAGATTATTATTATTATGTTATTGTACGAGTGATTTCCACACAATGCACAACACTCCCATGTACACACACACACACACACACACACACACACAGTGAGCACTGCTGCCAAGTCATGCATGTATCATGTCTAATGGAGAGGTGGCCATGAGCCGCATTTTGCATTTTCTCCAAAAGAGTGGCTTTGGACTCACATTCAATCATCTGGTAAATTAGTTTAATCCTGCAGCAAATCTGTGCCCCTCCTGGGACGTTTCCAGAGGTGTCAATCGGAGATAAGGCCTGTGTGACAATAAAGCCACCAAACCACAGGAGGAGGAGGAGGAGGAGGAGGAGGAGGGGGGGTGGGAGTGCTGGTCTTTTACTCTCCCATACATTCAAAGCTATTTGATTTATGGGAGCAGAGAGAGAAGAACAGCCATTTTCTTTTCCATTTAACTGCTCCAGAAAGGATGGACACAGTGAGGTCAGTCCGTGAGCCGGACACACTCGTCTCACCTGGAGCAAAATGACGTACAGTTATGTTCTGAATGTAAAGGATTTCAGCCGGGGAAACACGCCCACGAGGGACAGTAACAGTGATTTAATTTTAATTAAAATCACTGTAAATGTGACAGAAAATGTCCACAATAGGCAACAGTGAGGGGCTTAATTTCATCATAATAATTGGTTCACGTCGTGGCTCAATCTCCTGACAGCGGCTCCACAATAACTTCAATTGTATCCCACGTTAATAATGACTTCTTACGTGTGAGGCAACATGGTTTCAGCTGTGATTTACAGGCACATTAATCAAAGGGGGTAAACAAACAAACAACTACAATCACACACACACACACACTGGTTTTCTACAGTACAGCCTCAACAAAGCGTTAACTAGTTAATGCCTCATCCTAACCAGTTCCTCAGAAATACGGGTTGTGCCTCATTAGGACCAGGTTTACGGGTCCTCCATGAGGACTTACTGGTCCTGACAAGGTCAGTGTTTATGCCAGAAAACAAGCTCCTAAAGAGGGAATGAGAACAAGAACAAACACACACACACACATGCACACACTCTGTGGATCACTTCTGCCCTCTGTTGACTCTGAGTGGGACTGCGGCCTGCAGAGACCAACACACACAGGATGGAGAATATTCTTGTTTTCACCACAGTGTTTATAGTTTTGAAAGAGTCAAAGTAGAAAATTAATTCATGCACATTTACAGGATTTCAATATATATATATACTGAATATATATAATACATTATCAGTATTATTAGTTGTAATTGTTGTTGTTGTAGTAGTATGTCATTTATGATATATATATATATATATACATATATATATCATTGTAGTTAAAATTCAGAATTTTAAGCTGCAAATAATGATATATATAATGATATATATATATATATATATATATATATATATATATATATATATATATATATATATACATCATTGTAGTTAAAATTCCGAATTTTAAGTTGCAAATAATGATTCAAAAGTACCAATACTATTAATAATAACATTTATTAACATTTTAAGGGTGCTCAAAGATGCTTTACAGTCAATGAAAGGTTATAAAACAACACACAAGATGAGTTTTGATGAGGGTGAATTTCATTTGGTGGTTTCCCGTGTCATAAAATCAGAAATAGAACAAATTCAGCTGCAGTTTTTTTTTTTTCCGTTAACATCACTTTATGTCTGCTTCGTGTGCATCGCCATGATGGAAAAACTTCATCGAAGTTTCCAGCGGCAGTGAGTGAGTGAGTGAGTGAGTGAATGAGTTAATGTGCAGCAGAATGGCATGACAGAGCTGTGGCAGACCCGGGTGGTTTAACGTGAGTCATTTTAACATTAAAACAAGTGAAAAAAAAAGAAAAAAAGAGCAAAAGAGGAAAGAGGGAAAAAACTTCAAAATGCTCTTTGAGGAAAACGAGATCACAGGCTGCAATTATATAATTCTTGTCAAGTGATGGCGGTGATAGCGCAGGAAGAATGCACACACACACACACACACACACACACACACACACACACACTCTGCTATCACTGTACTCACAGGGACCTGTTTTTACCACTTTCTTTAACCTTAACATCACAAATGAACGCTTTGATTTCAACGTCTATCAAAAAAAAACACAAAAAACTTCAACCTCAAACAAAGTTGTTGGACCACATTATCAGACTCCTGGTTTTCAGACCTCACAAACATAGTAACTCCTCCTCCTCCACACACACACACACACACACACACACACACACACACACACACACAGATAATCTCCAGTGGGAGAATACTGGCTCCTTCACTGCATTTTTAAATGTTGGAAAGTTATGGGGGTCACTGTGGGGTCAGATATAAGCGTGTGTGTGTGTGTGTGTGTGTCAGGCCCTGAACACTGGGCCCCTCATAAAAGCACTTCTTCCGATTTCCTCTTTTCTTTTTTTTGTTTTTGTCCATTTGGTTCCCTCTCTTTCTAGTTTATGATGAAAGTCAGAAAGCCAAGCGTTCCCAAGTGGTCACTGATGCCGAGTGTAGATTTGAACTCACTCTGTGTGTGTGTGTGTGTGTGTGTGTTGAGCTATGGCTGTAGCTACGACTACTGTTCTGTACCAGTGTAACGAATACTAATAATATAAGTGTGTCAGACTCCGCTACACCAGGTGGCGATATGTCCACTTTCAGCTTGTTTGTGGCTCGCCAAGTCTTTTTTTCTAACCGGCCTTTAACGTCTAAATATTTGAAGTAAATCCTCTGTTGTCTTGTTGTCTTCATGGTCTTATGTCTGTTATTATTTCCAGGTGAAAACATGACAGCGGGAGCCGTCGGAACACGCACAGGGCACTAGGACCTGGGGGTCACGAGCGCCTCGTGTGGTCAAGTAAGTGAGTAAACTTTATTTCTGTGGCACTTTCACGCGGCACAAGACGAGACAAGGGCAAATTTAAAATAGCACAGCAATTAAAATACATCCCATAAAAACAGAAGGGTCCAACTGGCGGCCCACGGACCACATGCGGCCCGTCAATGGATTAAATCGCGTTACAGCCCTTTAAACCCTTTAACCTGAGATGATGGAATAATAACAGCATATCCTACATAAATGACACTGTAAAAATAATTATTAATAATTATAAAATGTGTTACATTCTACATTAAACGACACAAATAAGTCGTCAATGTTATTACTGGCTTCATTTTAGATTTATTTACAAATGAAGATTTATTTTGCATCAAAAATATCGTTCCGTTTGAAAGCAAACTCTTTTACTTTGAAATTCTTTTGTGTTTGTCTGTCTGAACAGTTGTTTTCCTCTACATCGCCCCCTCTTGACCAGACTAAGGCACTCATTGGCCTCCAGGTCATTCGAGTTTGACACTCCTGCATAAACACAAACATGAAAACCTAGCCATCGTCAAACCTCTGGTTTTATATCGAGATTTAAGACCCGGAGAGTGGGTTGTTAGAGGATCACAGATGCATTGTGGGGCTTGTCCATGAATTTATCTAAATTTTAAAATCAATACCAAAATACCAATACCAATACCCAAGATATTTCGCAGAATTTCAAAATAAAAGAGTTTGTTTTGATAAGAAACAATTCCAAACTCATTTATGATGCAAAAGTCATTCATAAATAACAAAAAAAACCAACTAATTAATAATAAGTAATGGATTGACGTTAAGTGTCAGGTCCCGCGTGACAGCATGTTTACCAGAATCATGTGACGTTTCCTAACGTACGTACAGTCAGTGTTTGATATTTCACACGGACGACGACGACGTCACGACCGCAGGATAAAAAAAAAATTAAATAAATCAGGCGTTCACGCTGAGGTGGCTCCACATCTCAACATCTCCCGGTTTACAAAACCCATTTACAACACACAGCTCAGACGAGGAAACAAAGGTTCCAGTCTGAGCCGCAGCATCCATCCAAACACACACACACACACACATGCTGATGCTGGGGCCAGGGGGTCTGCTGCTGCTGCTGCTCCTGCTGCTGCTGCTGCTGCTGCTGCTGCTGCTGCTGCTGCTGCTGCTGCTGCGACGTTCCCAGGGAGCCTCACTGGGCTGATGGAGGCACTTTGTCTGAAGCCGGGGCAGACTACAGCAGACTCCAGAGGAGATGCCTATCAGCTACTGGCTATGCTATAGCCCAAAGGAGAGAGAGAGAGAGAGAGAGAGAGCGGGGGAGAAAAAGAGGGAGAGGTGGAACTACAGTACAAGCTCCTGAATGAAAAACACAGAAGACAGAAGCAGAAATAAAAACTCCAAGTTTGCCTTTAATGTTTGAAGGCTGTATCGGGTTAAGATGGGTCACAGGAAGTAGTGGTTTCCTGCCAAATATTGACCTTTTTTTTGTTTGTTTGTTTTTTACTGTAACAGTCGAGCGATCGGGATTAAATCCCCTCAACGAGTGAATTGAGTTAAAGAGCCGCCGAGCCGCTCTCCATTGACAAAACTCTCCCTCTGGCATTTGACGTGGTGCAGATAGTGGCGGCGGCCGACGGCCACATGCACGTGTTGACAGGCGGAGTGATGTACGGCCGAAACTGAAGGAGACTCGGTGACATGCTGGAGGGCAACAGGGAGCGCGACCTCCTCCAGGTGTGGCCCCGCTCTCTCACAGCAGCCAGGCAACCTTCCACGCTTCCCTTTAATCGTTCCTCAATGATCTCTGACAGCTTTAAAATAAATGACGTGTAGAGTTCATCGTTCACTCTGACAGGTATCGCAGCGATAGGAGCAGGAAACAGTGGGAAAAATATGGGAATAAATGAAATTCCTTAGTCGAGCACAGCTTTGACTCTCTGGATTTACTTCCGCAGAAAACTTGTTCTTTGGTTTAAAAAAAAAACAGAAACGGCACCAGATTAGGAGAGCGATAAGAGCTGGGCTTAAAATTGCTCTAGGATTTCTGCAACAGAGACGTCCACGAGCTGTAAGACTGAATCAAAGTCAGCCCTTTCCTCCTCCTGCACTCATAGGTGACCGCACGCCTCACATGTATGTTTCCATTCAGCTGCAGTTGTTGCCCCGAGGCTACGTGTTAGCATGTCAAACGCCATTCAGAGTCCCGCCTCCCATCCATGAACCTTCAAATGATCAAATGTTTAAACTGACGGAGCGTGAAACTGATTATCAGCACTTTGTTTCAGGTGTTGTTGTTTTTTTAAATCGCTTTATAAATAAAGTTGGATTGGATTGGATTTTATTTGATCACACCAAGAGTAAATAAATAAATTATCTTTACAACTCAATTTCTTAAACCCCAGATATTTTACTGAACAGGACAAGAAAATTCTCATTTTCAATTTCATCAAGTTCACACATCAAACACAGTCCGTGTCCTGCTGGGATGGCGTTAAATCTTCATTCTGCTGACTTCACGCTCCAAAAGTCAGAGGTCAGAGGTCAGAACTGGGCTTCACCTCCGAGTTTACCGGCACAAGAGGTTGGAAAACCTCTGGTTTAGCACCAGTTCAGTGAGACTTTCACAGTCGTTACACATTTTTGTCTTTGTCAAACCAAATCACAACATACTTTACTTTATCTCTGCACAAAGTAAGACAACAACTTTTACACTATGAGCAAACACTACACACCAGTGGAGAGAAAAGTCTCTGACAGAACCAGACTCAAAGATGTGCAGCCATCTGCCAAGACAGGTTGTGGTGAAAGGAAAAGGGGGGGCGGGGAGAAAGGACAAGAGGGAGGTGAAGAGAGAGACCAGGAGCAGAAATACAACAGTCAGGACGGGACAGATCTCCATCGGTGACGACGTGTTTACAGAACGAGCAGCTGCAGAGAAGACGTGGAGTTCACGCTGAGCGGCAGTTTAAAGCCGGGGCGTGAAACTCAAACGACCTGGGGGCCAATGAGCATCTAGTCTGGTCACGAGGGGGCCGGTCGAGAGAAAAACAGATAATATGAGATATTCATGATGATATGAGACAGAATTTCAAAGTAAAAGAGCTTGTTTTGATATAAAACTACGTTTACTTCACAATAAAAAACCTACTTATGATAAATAAATAGAACGTTTAGCAAATACTGACGAGGATAACTGTAATTAGAACAGCTTAAGTTTTAGCTGTTTATATAAGTCTTATAAATCGCCTCGCTGACAGCATGTGGCCCGCAGGCCTCCAGTTTGACACCCAACAAGCACCACCATCGTTGTGTTGATCCTCCCGCTACTTCCTGTTGTCTTCTGGCGCCACTTCCTGTGTCTCACCTATGACTCGTCACTGGCCGTCGGCCTCGTGTGTTGGTCGGTCGTCGGCACACACGCGACCCGTTTACATCAAACGTGTTTGGCCGACTGCGTCTGAGGCCCGGGTTCCGGTCTGTGCCTGACTAGTGCCGACTTGAATAACCTTGTCGTTTGTCCCCGACTTCACGTGTTGTTGTATGTTTTAAAAATCTGGTTTAATTGGCGACTTACTTCAGTTTCTAAACGTGCTGGCTGCGGCTCAGTGTAGACACATCTCATGTGTGCTGTCTGCGGCGTGGCGACTTCTAACTTACAGCATGAGGACATGAGGGGGAGGGCGGGGGAGGAGGGGGTGGACTGGAGGGACTTGCACCATGACCCGAGGATCTCCACGGCCTCTGTCAGCGGAAAATTAGATTACAACGCTCTGACCGGGGAGTGAGTGAGACGGGGGGCGTCAAGAAGTCTAAATATGGAGGGCTCAGTATGTCCATAATGACTTTATACAAGTGAGATGAACAGAAACAGACTTATCTCCTGCTCGCCGTCCAGACTGCGTACGCCGGCGGTGTCGAGCCGCCGCCGCCGCGCCTGCTCACCGTACCTCGCTGTGACGGCCGAGTGTTTTTGTCACGAAGGAGCCACCGAGACACACGAGGAGGGAGGAAAACATAAAAACTCAAATCTAACCAAGATGAACTTTCATTGTATTTATTTATTTACTATGTTGATGGAATTACAGGATAGTGCACATTCATGAATCAACAAATCAGCAGCGAGCATCCATGTTAATGTGCCTGAACTAGCCCAATTGCTAAATTGCATCCGCAGTCCTGAGGCGAGTTCTATAAACCAGACAATCACACACACACACACACACACAGAGTTCA
This sequence comes from Solea senegalensis, assembly GCF_019176455.1. NCBI lineage: Eukaryota > Metazoa > Chordata > Actinopteri > Pleuronectiformes > Soleidae > Solea > Solea senegalensis. The sequence continues at coordinate 2,417,788 of NC_058024.1, forward strand.
ATCAAGGCGACGCTTGTTTTTTTGTTTGTTTTATTTCAGAATATAATTATCATAAATAAGGCACTAAAACTTATTACTAGGATTTCATTAATGGAGTAAGTCGATGCTTAAAACTAGATTTACCATCATTAAAAATAATCTTTATTAAAACGTTACATGGCGAAAACATAGACAGAGACTTTTAAATGTTCTTATAAGAAAAGAACAATTTCTTTTTCTTGGAGTGGAATTAAAATGTATTCATTCTAATTAATTTCTTGACGTCATAAAGTAACTTTGTTGTTTTTAAAGTTGTTTTTATGAAGTTAAAGGTTGTATGTGTCGTGTAAGTAAGACCACGCCGTTTTCAGTTGTTGTTTTTTTTTAAATGAGGACCAACTTTTTAAAGATAACAATTACAAACCAGTTCATAATATAAATGTATAATAAGAGTTCATTTGTGCATAAATCTGATCTGATCTGACCATTTCTTCTGCCAGCTCTGTGACACCTCATATTATTGTAAACCGAGGGGTTTGTTTGGTAAATGAATCACAACTTTATTCATGTAAATAATTTAAAACATGAACACATAAATCAATAAGTTAATTGAGTGTCTAGGAAAAACTAATGTACGCAACATTTTCATTTGAATATGTTGTCCATTTTTTAAATGTAATGTTATTGGAATTTAGCACTGATATGTATATGTATATACATATATATTATATATATACATATATATATATATATGTATATTGCAATACATCCATAATAAAATAAAAGTAAAAAGCTTATATATAAGTCTTTTAAGTTTAAAACCACAATGAACTAAACTTCAGTGTGTAACTTCCCCACATTTCCTCACGATAATAACTGATATGGACTGATTTAATAATGTTTTAAACCTTATCATGAAGCCTTATATTTGAAAGAAGATTCATTTATATTGTTCTGATTTAACGCTGGTTGTTTGGCGTCGACGGCTTGTGAGGAGACAAAAACTACAACAGTTGGGAAATAAGAACACGTCTCCTTGGACAGAGACTGTGGTGACGATCAGTGGTGATGAGAAAAGAGCCGGAGGCTGGGGGGGGGGCGGGGCGGTGCCGAGGCGATTTGGTGATGGACAGAGACAGAGCAGAAAATTGAAGTACATGTAACATGACACAAATTGACAAAAGTATTTAGCTAATGATTTATTATTAAACAGAGCAGGCAGCCCTCCGCAGCACAATCCCCAGCCTAGTCCAGGCTCCGGTCCTATTGTAGGGAGATGCAGAGGCAGATAAGCACGGCTGTAATGGCAGTCAGATGGCAGGTGGGCCGGCCGAATCCGGGGTTAATCACTGCTAAGTGCTGTGGAGAGGGGAGGACACGGGGCCTGGTTGAAACACTGTATCCTTGGGGGCAATGGGAGGCCAGGTAAGTCAGCCCAGGTAAGTCACCTCGGCGGCCCAGGGAGACAGCTGGACTCTCACACGGCCCGGCTAATGGTGTTAACTCCGGAGAGTCGCCACGATGATACGTTACATCAACACACACACACTCCCCTCCCGGCCCGCTCGTTCAAACCATGTTAGGCTCTTTTGTAAGTGCTCCATCCTGCCCTCGTCGCTCGGAGCATTTCCGAGTAACACAAGTGATTTAATCTGTCTGAGAGGAAGGAGAGAGCGCCGTGTAACCGAGTCACACGGCACAGACTTGCGGGTCCAAGCGACTTAGCGACAATTTGCTAAGTTTTTCTTCGCAGAGACGCATGAAATAAAAGCCTAATGTGACACATATTTACAAGAGAATATAAAAGAAAACACCTAAACCGACATACATTTGCCTTTTGTTTCTCTCTGCTTAAAATCCCACTCATGTTTTACCTGGAGTGCCCCCTATTGGTCACTGTTTCCATAGCGAGCTGCTTTAGCCTCCGGCGGATATCAGACTACATGAAAAACTCTCCCGCCGCAGCATGAAATGCAGGCTGCTGTGCGTCTAAACAGCGGATGACAAACCCATAATGAAGGCGGTAATTGGAACAACATTTCAGGTCCACTGTGCACGTCTCGCTCTGGTATCCCTGCCGCCATCAGGCCCTGCTCCCAAATCATTCCCAAACGTCCGGCAAATCAAAACAAAACACGGAGAAAGGAACACAACTTTACAGAGCAGTGACTTCTGATGGGCCATTTCTGTTGGAGACTGCAGTCTGCGTGGAGGTGGGCCGTTCACTGAGTGCTTAACATGAAACAGGCTGCGACTCTGGGCTACGTTCTGCCAGAGCCAATGAAGGCATCAGTGCAACGTGACTCTGACACAGCTGCGCTTCCCCCAAAACCTTTCATTCGGGGGGTTCCACATTTGAGAGATGACAAACAAACATTGAAAGTGTATACACACACAGAATGACGCAGGCGCTGTGCACATGAATATTAAGTACACCGTGATAATGTGATGGCCTGGTTACGTTTATGCAATTCCTCCAAATGCAAAATGCATCGAGGCAGAGTGTGTTTCCATAGCGCCGAAAAAAACACACAAGACTGCACCACAATCCATTAATGATACAGTGACTGTTTCATTCATGATGTATCAGAACAGGAACACAGTGTTTATGGTTGGTGGTCTTGACACTTGGTCAGGTCGAGGTTCAGCAACATCCCGTGCCCCAGAGAATGAGGTCAGCTGACTACCTGAATATACTCAATGACCAGATTATTCCATCAATGGATGTTTTTTCTTCCCTGATGGCGTGGGCATATTATTCCAAGATGACAACGCCAGGATTCATCGGTGCTCAAATTGTGGAAGAGTGCTTCAGGCAGCATGAGTCCAGACCTTAACCCCCATTGAGGATCTTTGGGATGTGCTGGAGAAGACTCTCCCATCATCAGTACAAGATCCTGGTGAACAATGAACGCAACACTGGACGGAAATAAATCCTGTGACATTGCGGAAGCTTATTGGAACAAGGCTCGTCCTTTTTGTCTTTTCGGTGTTTTTCTATGGCAACTTTTCCTCGAGCATCAACGTCACAGCGACAAATAGTGCAAAACCAACCAAAGTCGGCCTGACGACTTCTGTAACTGTTCAGAATGAAAGGATGTTTTACGTTAGCGGCAGCAGCAGCAAAACCAGCCTTGTCAGTGCGCAGCCAACACATGGAAGTTTTTTAACCGACGATTTATCAGACATAATGTGATCAGCACAGCTTCGTTGTGATGATGGCTTTTTTGTCTGTAACCTCTAACCTGTTTCTGTCCATCCTGGGTGATGGATCCCTCCTGAGAGTCCTCACTCGATGTCAGGTTGTCACTTGCTGTACAGACTGAACTCTGACTGTAAAGCCCTTTGAGGCGAATTGTGTTTGTGATGTTTGTGATGAACCATAGATATTATGGCGTTGGAAGTCGAGCTGCGTTCCAGTGTAACAGGGCATTTAAAATCCAGACTATCCGTCCTAAATCCAGAAGTATGGCTATACCTATACTCACAGGTATTGTTTTTATTCACATTGTCTTTAAGTCTTTAACTCTTCCCTGACTACCAGCTACAGTTCCCCCCCACTATAATTCTTGCCGTTTTTTCCCCCAGTTCACCGACAGTTATTGCCACCAATGAAGCCAAAAAACTCCGGTAGTACTCCTATAGCTATCAGGCTTCCTGTAATTTCTTGTAAACATTGTTAAAAGTTTCAAGTTCACCTGCGCTTTTTTGCCACAAAAAAGGTCACAGAGACGTCAGATATTCCACCAATAACGCCGTCTGTCCACACCGCGCCACGGAAAATCGGCGAATGTCATGCAAGATGTGAGCTAAGCGTGATCACGCTAGATTTCATCGGAAAACAAACGAAGCGAGGCGGCAAAGCGACCGCTCGGAAGGCTCAAATCTCTGAATTTCAATCACATTCAGCGAAGTTACCGGGCAAAACAGGGGAGGAGAAAAAAATAGGGCGTCTTTAGGGTGTCCTGCCTGAAAGTAGGACGTCTAATTTCTTATTATTTTCAGTACTACTGTACTACGCCTGGACGCCCTGTTAGCTAAAAGCCTGTACTTTGCCTGCGCGCCCTGTTAGCTAAAAGCCTGTACTTTGCCCGCATGTCCTGTTAGCGAAAAGCCTGTGCTACTCCCTGTTAGCTAAAAGCCTGTGCTACTCCCGCGTTAGCTTGCACCCTGCTAGCTAAAAGCCTGTGCTGCACCGCGCCCTGTTAGCTAAAAGCCTGTCACGCCTGCTAGCTAAAACCTGTGCTACGCCTGCCGCCCTGTTAGCTAAAAGTATGTGCCTCTCCTGCACGCCCTGTTAGCTAAAGCCTGTGCTAAAAGCCCTACCCCGCGACGCCCTGTTTGCTAAAAGCCTGCTAATGCCCTGTTAGCTAAAAGCCTGTTTTAGCCTAAGCTAAAAGCCTGTGCTACTCCTGCACGCCCTGTTAGCTAAAAGCCTGTGCCTTGCTGCACCGCACCTGTTAGCTAAAAGCCTGTGCTGCGCCCGCGCCCTGTTAGCTAAAAGCCTGTGCTGCACAAGCTAAAAAGCCTGTGCACGCCTGTTAGCTAGCTAAAAGCCTGTGCTACGCCCTGTTAGCTAAAACCTGGTCCCAACAAGAGCCTCATGGAAAGACTGTTCTAAGCAGTGTTTGAAAATCAAAGCTGCACAAAATGAGTCCACCTCCATCTTCAACACACACACACACACACACACACACCTTCTAACCCACATCTATACTGCAGCGAGCCCACTCCTCTGCCCGCTCCCATAAAATGGAGTCATCGTAAACAACAGATGAAGTCGTCTTGTTTTAGACGAAGAGGAAAAACCCGAGAGGTCAAGTTGAAAGCGAGAGCGTTAGTTAAATCATCTGCTTGTTGTAAACAGTTGAGGGGGAACATCTATCAGCCGCGGCACGTGCCGCTGACAGTATAATAATAAGGTAGCGGAGGCTGGAAGCGTGCGCTGAAAACAGATGAAGAGAGACACTTCTCTCCAGGGAGAGCAAATGAAGAGAGAGAGAGAGAAAAGTAGCTCATCACCTCCTCCATCAGCGCGGTGTGACTGAACACAGTAACACTGCACACCCTGTTCATATCCACAAGGTTACTGTTCATTGTTCACAGTGACCCGGTGGACATGAGTGACAAGGTGGTTCAGCGCCGACTCTGCGCCGCTGTGCAGATAATTACCTCATGACGACAAAGTGAACTTTGATGTACAGTCCGACGCCGCCGCCGCCGCCGCAGCCACCGCGGAGCTTTAATGACCTCAGTGCTGGAGCTTCTGTGCACGTCTGTGTAGAAAATACCTGCACACACACACAGTGTGTGTGTGTGTGTGTGTGTGTGTGTCACACACACACACTTTCATAAACACACTGCGGCTTCAGCCAGCCAGTCGGCCCTGATGTCAATCAAGCGGGTGTCTAATTAAAAGTAACAGGAGGAAGCTGCTGGGGACAGCAATTGCTATCAGACTCCCATTTTCATATGAATGGCCTTTTTTTAATTAAACTCAACAGCTAATAAGCCCCTGTATCCAGACCATGTAGCAGTTTAAGAGACAAAGGAAACACACACACACACACACACAGAGAGAGAGGGTGCAGAGGAGGAGAACGGGGGATGAAAGGTAAAGACAGAGGGATGAATAATGAAGAGTCAGAAGCAGAGTGATGCATTGCCTTTGAACCTGTTGGCTCCCCTTTGTTTGCGGCGGCGCGCTGCCAGTGGCTATTGTCGTCAACAAAGTTTGTTTAGCGTCGGCGGCGTTCAGGAACACACACGCACACGCACACACACTTTGCCTCTGCCTTGAGATGGGGGACGAATGAAAGAGGGGAGAGTCAAAGAGAGAGCATGTCGCGCTATCTCTTTTTCAGATGTAAAGGAGAGTCTACAAACACGTGTGTGTGTGTGTGTGTGTGTGTGTCGTCCCGCAGCTGAAGGCTAATTAGACGTTTGATTTGTGTCGACTGGATCAAACATGAGCAGTAATAAAAGTCAACCAGCTGCGTTTACTTAAGGCAACAAGAGGGGGAGGGGCTAAGAATATTTTACTAAATGATTGTGGATTATCGAACAATGAAACAGTTCAAAATTCATCCATCCATCTTCTGCCGCTCTATCCTCCACACGAGGGTCGCGGGTCCCAGCTGACATGGGTCAAAAAGGCGGGGTCACAAACAATCATTCACTCTCTCACCTACAGTTTATTTACAGGGTCCTAATTTACCCTAATCCCCAAATCTGCATGTTTCTGGACTGCAAGAGGAAATATAAACAATTCTGTCGTACTTAAATGAATGGAGCAGCTATTTGACGCAGCGTACGCGTCTCTGATATTCAGACTCAACAATGATATTTTAGCAGCTTTGTTCACGCGCCAGACGTAATTAATGTGCTGATCCTCTTCCATGTGAAATTAGCGAGACGCACTCAAATGTGCTGTTTCTTTTCAGCGCGTCCCGCCCTTCTTATATCAACAGTGCATCGCACGGCTGCCAAGATGTGTGGGTGAGGAGAGAGAGAGAGAGAATGTATAATTCCTATACTGCTAAGATTTCTGCGTGACAGAGATTATAGCTCGGTTCTAACAAACACGACAAATCTCCATTTTCACAACCTTTTACAGCAGATAAAGGGCGCTGGATCCTTTTTCCCCCCTGCACTAAATCCCAGATCATCTTCTCCTCAGTGATTCAAACCACCCAGCAGGCTGCTTCTAAACGGCTTGAAAGCGAGCGCAGCGATAGCCGGCGCCGGCGCCTCAAACGAGCGCCGCGCGCCCGCCGCCGTGACACGCGCTCGCCTCGCTCATTCTCCCCGCTCTCTCTCTCTCTCTCTCCGCGCTTCCCTCGGAAAAAAAAAAAAAAAAAACTTTTAACATCGTGACCCCGGAGAAACATTTGCAAACTATAACAATAAAATTAACTTGTAATGAGCAAAATAATTGCACTTCAAACGCGGCGCGGCGCTGCAGCGCCCGCTCGGGAAGAAAGGCTTCCAATTTACAGATTACATGGCTCATGACGAGCCGAGTTCAAAACACAGAGAAATTGGTTGTGAAGTGAGAGAAAGAGCGGGCCCTTCCCAAAACGACTCCCAAGCATTCTTTAAACTTGTGTAATGGATATGCTGCGGGCAACCGGGCGAATTTACCATGCAAAGAATCTCCATTCTGCACGCAGCACTTCAAAGGCGAGTAGGAACTGAGTTTGTGGGAGCCAGTGGGCAAAGGCAGAAGGGGGGACTGAACTCGGCGACGCACATTTGTCTCCCGGAGTGACAGAAATTGGCGGGGGGTGTTAAAAATGAGAGATTTAGCTGATCTAGGGCAGCGTCGTGTAGCGCACTCAAACACCACCACGGTGCTTTCCTCAATCTTCAAAAACAGTGGAAATTCATAATACTGAGGGGGGGGGAATGCTGAGAAAGTTAAAAACAACAAGATGAAATGTGGACGCATCAAAACTTAAGAGAGAAGTGGAGACATTTTTCTCTCCTCGACCCAGAGAGTCAGTTAAAGAAAGACAGAGAGATAGAAGATAAGGAGATAGAGCGCTGCAGAGACTATAGGCCAAACTGCCGCATGCTATTTTTCTCTATCGAGTCTCTTATGTCGTGTTGGTAGAGGAAGTTGGGGGGAGGGGGGGGCGAGAGATTACATTAGAGATGATAAAGTGACCAGTGCCATGCCGTGTCTTACATCAGATACACGCGGCACAACACAGGAGATTAGACCGAGGCAAAAAAAACACCTAAAACCCAGATACACTCTGGACTGCAGTGGACAGCTGATATCAGCACACGGCGGAAATGTGTGCTTTTACCAAAAAATACAAAAATACGTGATGTTCTATTCAGCTACGAGCCATTCAGTGCTCCCAAGTCGTCTGTGTAAGGGAAAAGTGTGAAAATAACAACGTTAGATGCATTCAAATTTCAATCGTTTTCAATAAAACAGGGCGATTATTTTAGGGATGTGACGATAACGATACTGATATCTACAGAAACCCTCCCTAACCTGCACTGAGGGCTTCATCCTCACCTTTCCTGACCAATCCTGTGTCTTTCAAATGGCGTCGTAGGTTCGCTGTAGTGTGTGTGTGTGTGTGTGTGTGTTAGGATATGTTGCTAATGGGTGTGGTGTCATAAGTTCATTCTGAAAACTGAGGTAAATAGATTCTTTGTGTTTAAGTTTTTTTGTTCATTTAAGATAAATAATAATTGTGAGAAAAATTGTTCATTTTTAAGTTAAACGGCAGCAGCAGTATGAGAGTGAAGCCTGTTTGCAGTTAGGTACGTTTGTAAAGAGTTTTGGGTTGTTGTTTTGTGGCATTTATCCTCTCTTAAATTAAATTACACGTTTGTACCCAGCGATGTAGCTTTATGTACCCAAAGCATGGCTTTGACAATGCACCTTAAAGGCACTTTAAAGGCAACGGTGCTTTGATACCAATCTTTAAAGGCAACGGTACTTTGATACCAATTACAACAATGAACAGATAAATAGAATGATAAATAGCTTTGCCTGCTAGAAAGTTCTACATACACTGCTGCACTTTTTGGAACTTTAAGTAGATTTTGGAGCTTTAAGTAGAATTTGGAATTATAAGTAGAATTTGGAACTTGAAACTATAAATAGAATTTGGAAGTATAAGTAGATTTTGGAATTTTAAGTAGATTTTGGAATTATAAGTAGAATTTGGAAGTATAAGTAGAAATTGGAAATTTAAGTAGATTTTGGAATTATAAGTAGAATTAGGAAGTATAAGTAGATTTTAGAATTTTAAGTAGAATTTGCAACTATAAGTAGAATTTGGAACTTTAAGTAGATTTTGGAACTATTAGTAGAATTTGGAAGTATAAGTAGATTTAGGAATTATAAGTAGAATTTGCAACTATAAGTAGAATTTGGAACTTTAAGTAGAATTTGGAACTTTAAGTAGAATTTGGAATTATAAGTAGAATTTGGAAATTTAAGTAGATTTTGGAACTATTAGTAGAATTTGGAAGTATGAATAGATTTGGGAATTATAAGTAGAATTTGCAACATAAGTGGAACTTTAAGTAGAATTTGGAACTTTAGAATTTGGAACTTGTAAATAGAATTTGGAAGTATAAGTAGATTTTGGAACTTTAAGTAGAATTTGGAACTATACGTTGAATTTGGAACTTTGAGTAGAATTTGGAAATTTAAGTAGAATTTGGAACTAAGTAATTTGGAACTTTGAGTAGAATTTGGAAATTTAAGTAGAATTTGGAACTATAAGTTGAATTTGGAACTTTGAGTAGAATTTGGAACTTTAAGTAGAAGAGGCCTTCAGTCTGATGATGTCATATTTTAGTGTCGGCTCAGCTGAACCTCGTCAGAGCAGGAACTATTATCACTGATGGGCGAGAAGTAAAAATGACAAAGCTTCACATTCTGCAGTAATAGCTGTGCGATATGAATACTTTTCTTTTCTACAGCATTTAAGAAGAACAGAAACATCACAACACTTAGGTGTATGAACACATGAACACACTGAACAATCTTCATCTGTGTGTCTCACGGGATCGACATCACTGAAACAGCCTCAGACGAATGTTTCTTTAGCTGTTTGACAAAAAAGTCAAAAAGAAAGAAAGTGAAAGACGTTTTCTTGGCTCATTTCTCACACGTTCACCCTTTCACTCGTTCGGCCGCTCCTCCGTCTCTCACTGCCTCACAAGACAAGTCTCCCTCTCCTGTTCTTATCTGATGGGAGCGCTGCCACTGTTTGCATTAAACACTGTTTATAAGAGGTTGCATATGTTAAAACATTAAAACGCACATTAGAGAACACACACACACACACACACACACACACACACAGACGTAGGTGTACTGACAGCTCCAAGTGTTCTGACCTCACTAAAGAGCTCGGCGTCTAACGTGTCGTCCATTTGTTTAAATAAAGCTTCTGCTTTTGTATTGACAAGGAAACACACACACACACACACACACTTATGACACAAAGATCATTAACTTTTGCCTTAATATTTTAATGGTTTAATGAAAGTTAACTCGTTTGTTTTAGAAAAACAAGATTAAACTACCCTTAACCCACACTTAACTTCTTTGTTTTGTAGTAACGTTAAATAATAAATATATATGTATATATCTGCATATACATATATAATAAAGTTCAAAATTAATAATATGATTAAATAAACGTTCAGTTTTAATATATGAACGACTTCCACTAAACTTATTCATCAATTTAGTTGGGGGAATAAATAAGATTACACTAAACTACACACACTTCAAATCTTAGTTTTGTGATAATGTGACGATCACATTAATAATATGATGAATTAAACCTTTAGTTAATATATTAAAGGCTTCACCTTCACTCATTTACTCATTTATTCTTGGAAAAACAAGAATAAATGATTTGTTTTGTTATAATTTGACGTTCACATTAATAATATGATTCATTTAAACACTCAGAAGCTTCAACTTAACTCATTTACTCATTTAGATATAAAAAATATTGTAACAATGTAATAATTATGAAACAAAATTACAAGTACGATAATACAGATACATTTTATTATTATTAGTATTATTATTATCACAGATTAATGTCACACATATGGACTATAAGTAGATTTGGGAACTTTAAATAGATTTTTGAAATTTAAGTAGATTTTGGAACTTCAAGTATAATTTGGAATTATTAACACATTATTACATTGTTATTTTAAGTACGTTCAAATATGAACGTAAACGGATGGAAACATAAAAACCTTAAATTGTGACTTCAGACGTGAAAGGGTAAAGTGTATCGTTGTTTCCACAGGGACCGTTTAAAGTGTGACACACACAGAGTGGAGACAGGAGCAGAATTCAGCTCGCGATGAAGTGAATAAACTTCCTTTATTTTTCTGCCATGGCAGCAAAACACTTACGACCAACAAAGCGAAAGAGTGGCGCTAATTTCTGCGGCGGCCGTTTACACAAACCATTAGTCTTTCCATCAGTCTCGCTTCATTTTCACTCCGCCCCTCCTCCCAAGACTCCACCATTTATTGTGTTCAATTAAAATTCCACCATTTGTTTTCTCTGGAAATTAAGTTACTGCTGCAAATTTACACTCATTTACTTAACTTGTGCCAACTCCGGGCTCCAGCCACTCGAGAAAAAGCCTCACTGTTTGTTTAACATGCAACGTGAACTCTGTGACTTTTAAGTCAACCCTCCCTCCCTCCCTCCTCCATCACCTCTACTTCTCCATCCCCTCTCCATTGTGAGATCCTCCCTCCTCTTCATCAGTGATCAGTGATGATGGGACACGTTTCTTTGTTGTTGTCAGCGAGGAAGACTTTGTGTTTGTTATTGAAAACAAAGGACATCAAAAGTGTTTCTTGACAACGACAGATCTCAAAATCAAGGCACGAAAAAACAAGTAATGATAGAGAGTGTGTTGGAAAAAGTACTTTATATAGTGTTGAGTGTAAAAGAAAATAAAAAACAGTATAAACTAGAGTGCGGCAGTTCCCTGAACTCACTTTTTAATCCGCAAAACCTTTTACGAAAACTTTTTACAAATCACCAAAACGGACGTCAAAATTAAAAATGACTGACTTCCTGTTGTGTTGAGTTGAAACCATGGTTACGGTCGACTTTTTTCTTTAAAATCTTCCCACTAAGTTTGGCGAAATTCGGTGGAACTCAATTTTGTGTTTCGCCCTCAGGGGGGCGCTGAACTCCTTCAAAAATGACCGTAAAGACACGGATATAAAATAATAATCTGAAGGAATAACGATAGGTTTGGTTTCGGCCTCAATTGACAAACTGTAAGACCTGATTAGTCCAGACTTAGGGATGAGGTGATACGATACTTGGTATGTATCCATCCATTTTCTACCACTTTATCCTCCACAGGAGGGCGCTGTGCCAATCTCAGCTGACATGGCGCGATAGGCGGGGTCACAGGTCACACCGTGGACAGTTCACCAGTCCATCGCAGGACCACACGTGAGAGTGCTAAACCACTACACCGCCCGCGTGAAAATAATGGTTAGTTGTGAGTGAGTGAGTCGCCCCCTGGTGGTTTGGTGGTTAAATTCTTCTTTCCTGGTTAACTGTCAAAATGTAAATGAGCTGAGTCATGTTGTGAGCGGGTTATTCCTTAGTCAAGGGAGAAGAATATTTGGAGAATTATGTCCTTGAAGTAGCAAAAGAAGTGGTTTTCCTCTTAACTGCTAAAGTTAAAGAGACAAAGTGTCTCTGTCGTCGACGCTGTCAAACACAGACAACACAGACTTCCTGACCCCGGCCACTTCCGGGTCACGTCTCCATAGCTCTCCCCGAAGGTTACTCAGAGTGCCAGCGGTGTGTTCACATGACCCCCCCCCACACACACACACACACACACACACACAGCACATTCCTCAGCACTAATATCGTGAAGGCCTCTCACCACCTTCCCTCTCACACTCACGCTTATGTCACATCCGACTGTGTTTGATGTGTTAGAACATCAGACTCCGCGTCAGCAGCTGAGTCATGGAGGGTTAATGGAGATGATGCAGAGTTCAGAGGTCGCTGAACGCCGCGCTCTCGTTCTTTACCCACGCGTGACTGGAGACCGCCATCATTAGAGTCGGGGGTTTCGCGGCCGTGAGCTCATCGCTCGTTTGTCACGTCGACAACGTTGACGACGACGACGGGTGACTCGTTTCTCAGAGATGAAAGATAGACGTTTAAATGTCACTCTGTTGAACTCATGGAAGCTAGAAATGGAAAAAAAAAGAGGTAAAACTTAAAAAGTATCCTCAAAGTAAGTCGAAATTATGAGATAAAAGTACATAATTATGAGATAAAAAGTTCTAATAATGACATAAAAGTACATAATTATGAGATAAAAAGTTCTAATAATGACATAAAAGTACATAATTATGAGATAAAAATTCATAATTATGAGATAAAAAGTCAAAAATATGAGATAAAAAGTCATAATCATGAGAAAAAAGTCATAATTATGAGATAAAAAGTCAAAAATATGAGATAAAAAGTCAGAATTATGAGATAAAAAGTCATAATTATGAGATAAAATGTCAAAATTATGTGATAAAAAGTTTTAATGAGATAAAAAGTCTTATTTATGAGAAAAAAGTCGTATTATTATATAAAAAGTCATAATTATGGCAGAAATGGCTTCCATATGAATGTGATGAAAATGTTGGTTTATTTATTTATTAAAAGTGTTTATTTGTCGGGACAATGTAAATTAACCTCAGCCTTCTTCTTCTCTTTAGTTAAACCTTTGTAAAAAAAATGAAATGTAAAATAAAACTTTTGAAATGTCTCTGTCCAATTATGATCTACATTTTATTTTTATTTTTATTTTCGTTTATAGTCATGAAAACGCACATAATTATAGAACATTTCAAATTTCTTCCACATTTTATTATCTTTCATAAATTGTATTTAAACTCTGGGAATGAACAATAATGTGTGTGATGTTTTACATATTTGCATCGATGTGAGAAAAGCTGTGTGACTGAGAACAGATTTATAAATAAATATAATAAATAAAAGCCTGAATTTAAAATGGTTTTAATGAAGTATTTAGTTTTTTTAAAAACCCTAACCCTAACCCATTTAAAAAAAAAAATAATAATAATAACAATAACTATAATATAATAAATAAAAACAAAACTCACTTGTATTTATTAATAATAGTTCAGAATAGCAGGCAATTTATGAATTTTTACTGAAACAAATAAAGTGTGAGGTCAACTGTCACCAGTTAATTATCTCACTTTATATTGAACAGTTATTGCGTTAAAGTAAAATTGAGAGAACTCTCAGTATAAATGTAAATGATTAAATAATCACATTATTGTACACGCAGTGCAAGATTTGTGGACGTGATAAGATAAATGTTTTCCAGCTTTTTCTAAAAATTGGTAAAACAATTGTTATAATTCATTGGTTAAACATACTATCACATGGTGGGAAATGTGTAGTTTACATCTTAAATAAAATAATATTAGGGCAAACAAAGGAGTTAGGCTTCAACGACTCATCAATCAAGTGTTTTTTTTATTTTGCAGCTTCTTTATTGTGAATTAAAAAAAAATAGACCTTTTATAAACGTCATTGTCGAAATTTCTCGACATTTTATGAAGCAAACAACTAATCAGGTCGTCGTATTTTGTCACATTTTCACTGTGTGAGTGGAGTGGTGGTCTCGAGAGGTCACGTGACCGTTTCCCACCGCTTCCCTAAAGCGATGCGACAGGAAGCGGCAGCTAATGGACGATGATCATGAAGCTCTCTCTGGTTCTGTTTGCTCTCATTTTCTTCATCGAGTGTGAGAACACAGAGCCTCTCGCCCTCTGGCTCACACACACACACACACACACACACACACACACACACACACACACAGACGCTGATATCTGGACTTTGTACATTACACTGTTGCCTGGCTTTTTTTTTCCCCCATTCTGAGGCTTTTATTCCTTTTAATTCCGCGTCCATAATCGGGGCCGTTTCCCATGTCGTCCTGCTCTGCTCAGTCTCCAGGTCTCTATCTCTTCACTCCCCTCTGATTAGTGCAACTTGAATGTGAATGAAAATTACATTGAGAAAGTTTCCTCTGCGGAAAACTATCAATAAAGAGTCGGTTTCTTTGAAGCGGGAATATCTCGGTCATTCAGGGCCGCGGAGGACGAGCGGCTTATTAGAGCCTCTGAAAACTTTTACCTCCTCTGTTCTCTTTCTTCTAGAGTTAGATAGCAGAGTCCTGTCTCCCCGTCTCACAGCACCTGTCCACTCGCACTCAGACGGAGGCCAGAATGGACGAGAGAGAAAAGGACGGGTCACAGGCAATATGGCCGCCAATTGTTTGAGCGTGTTTGAGAGACAGCCAAACGAGACAGACCCACCGCGCTCGGCCAAGACGGAGCTCGCTGAATGGTGTGCGCGTGTTTCGGGGGCAGCAGGGACGAGAGATGTCGACATCTTTTCTTTCAGCGCGCCCGTCGCCATTTGCATAATTTCCATTCCCCACAAGCAACAAAGAAAAAAAAAGAAGACCCAAATTGACGAGGTAACAATGGCGGCGTGAAGGGTCGTCGCGAGGGGCGGGACTTTCCAAAATCAAGGTTTAATATTTTGTCAGGCCCAGTTCTGGAAAACACTACTTTTTTTTACCTTGCCAAAGCTCAGTCAGACGACCGCTTTGTCTGATGTGATGTCTCACGTCATCAAAGAAGAAGAAGAAGAAGAAACAATGGCTTTCCTTTCACTTGTCACTGTCCATTAACTTAAATGATAAAGGCCGTCGTATCACATGATTAATGTGAGATGCATCGTTTACTAAAGAGCCCACGGTGTCACGTCGACAGACAGGAAACACGCTTGAAAGAGTTCTGAGTCACAGAAAGCGCAGCCTTGACCACAGGAAAACACACAACCCCAGTGTTAAAGACACAATATGTGACATTTCTGCAAGAATCAAAGCAAAACATTTCAAACTGTCTTTACATTCTTCAAAATCTATATTTCTGGACCTTTAATGACATTTCATTTATTC
This sequence comes from Solea senegalensis, assembly GCF_019176455.1. Lineage (NCBI taxonomy): Eukaryota > Metazoa > Chordata > Actinopteri > Pleuronectiformes > Soleidae > Solea > Solea senegalensis. The sequence continues at coordinate 2,433,327 of NC_058024.1, forward strand.
AGTTTACCTGCTCTGCTGTGAAACATCAGTGAGGAAGAAAATATTTGGTATTACAGTTTTGTTTTTTGTTTTTTCGTACTGATGAGTAGACCAAATTTACACCAGTAATTAAATCATTTAAAGATTATGGTTGGTAGGAAGGCTAAATGAGATAATAATAGAATCTCATCTCACCGTACCAGTGTGTGAAGTACATGTGAGGAAGAGGAGGATGCATGAGTATAAATAACCTATTTACACCTCTGTTTTTTAACGTTACGGTGTTACTTCAAGACCTCAATATTTCCTCACATGGTACTTAATAACAAAAGGTTGGAGAACCACTGGTCTAGTAGAAAGGGAACTGGGCTTGTAACCGGAGGGTTGCCAGTTTGAATCCCAACAGATCAAGGTCCCCATGACTCCTCACTGAGGGTTTGATATAATGACTGAATTCCCCTCTTGTGTTGGTAAACCAGGTCAAGGATGGTACAGTGATCTCTTGGGACTGTACCTGGTTAAATAAGTCAAATAAATCAAATAAATCCAAGTCCATTTAAATGGAAGCTCAACATTAACTGTGTCCAAAACATGCGTGTTCAGAGACCTAATCCAGAGTTTGTGTGCCTCATTTTCCTGCCTCCGCGTGAACTGGAGGAAGTTCCCAAACTAGGCCAACAAAGGCAGACGACGGGGAAACAGAAATGCAGATAGTTCTGCTCGTCGTATTCAAAGTTTGTGTGAAAGGCCTGGTGGTAACGGGGCTCCCGGCTGGCAGAAAGGGGGCAGGTGTAGAGAGTGATAGGGCTGATGTGAGGACGAATGAGCGCGCAGGCAGGCAAAGATGGATGATGGATGGTGTTGATACAGGAGGCAGCCGCCCCGGCTTTATCTAGGCAGCACAAGCCAGACCTGCCGGGTTGATGGGTGAGCTGTCAGCCTTTTGTTTATGGACCACCACCCATCTCCCATCTCCTTTATGCCCCCGGAAGCTGAGATCACTCAAAAATAGCTACCACTTCTCCGTGTGTTGTCACGAAATGTGGACAAAAAAAATAAACATCAAAATGAATTGTCGTCATTTTTTTTTTAAATGTCGATAATTGCGTCTCCACAGAAACAGAGCAGAGGGAAGACGTGAGCTTAATCCAACCGTATCCCCACGAGTTGCATGCTTCCAATTAACGACCGGTTGGTTTATCAGTCTCCAACGATGATTGCTGTTTTTAATCATTTTCCTTCTCTACACGGTTTCTTCCACTCTATCAGTTCTCCCCACTCTTATCATCTCACCCCCTTCCTCGGCGCTCGTCTCGCTTCCCTCCCCGCTCGTGTTCGCCGCTGCCTCCGTTTCATCACACACACGCCGTGCGGCCGCACTCCCGCGCTGCACGCAGCATCACACAGGCACCGCGGCGACGTCTCTCCGTTTGAATCGCAGCGTGCGTGGGAAAGTTTGAAATCTGCCGATGGCGTTTTATTCTCTCGCCGCTGAAACTTCCACAATCCATGATTTTATTTAGTATTAAGGAACAAGCATGTGATCAAGAAGCAACCTTAGCCATAACTCGTCCTAACCTTAATCGAACAACAAGTCAAATCTTAGCCCTAAACTTTACCGGTTCCTTAGACATTAGGTTCTGCCTCATTAGAACCCGGTTTTAGTCTCCATGAGGACTACTGGTCCTGACAAGGTCAGTCAGTATGAGCTCAGGTCGTAGTTCGACTGAGTCAGGCAATCGGACAACTTGCAGCGTCCGAGTATACTGTACCTGCGTAGGAGAAAATCCATTTATTGGCCGTGTACATCTGACTCCGCCTCCGTAGGTGGCGCTGTATCTCTCTATAAGCTAGTGTGTATTGAATGGGCTTCCTGTTGACCTTCACGTCACAGAAAAACAAAGGTGAGATGGACCGTGCTGTGGTTCTGCTGCTGCTGCTGCTGTTGCTGTTGCTGCTGCTGCTGCTGCTGTTGCTGCTGCTGCTGCTGCTGCTGCTGTTGTTGCTGTGTGATTTCCAGAAACAAGTCTGACTCCTGCAGGGCTACATGCAGGAGTAATCGGACTATGAATCGTATTATCCAGGTATGTTAGTCCGACTAACACTAGCTCGTTTTTAGTCAGACTAACGTGTTTATAGAACATTAAGAAAACCAAATTATTGTTTGAGTTCGACTAAAATCTGACTTTGAACATGCATGTAAACATAATCTAGAAATGGCCCTAAAGAGGTGATAAAACAAGTGCATGTGTGTGCGCACACACACACACACACACCAGCGTTCTTAATGAGGACATTCATAGAAGTAATGCATTCCCCAGTCCCTTCTCCTAACCTTGACCAACACAACTACATGCCTAACCCTTAACATAAACCAAATACTAACCCTAAACCAGGTCTTAACGCAGAAATTGTCCTTGCTTCCATTGGTTATGAATAATGCTTTTGGGGTTATCGTGAATGTGGGTGTCCTTCGAAGGTTTCCTCTTCGTCAGATACTGCATTGATTTCCATTCATTTGAACAGCCTGAACATAACCCAGTAATGCCTAACCCTAACCGTAAGCAGGTTTTGGTCTCTGTGAGGAATACTGGTCCTGTCAAGGTCAGCGTTTACACCAGAACAGGTCCTAAAGAGGTGACAAATACAAGTCCACACAAGTGCTGTAGTTCTGTGTTAAATAAACGCTGCTGCTGCTGTGTGCCGCACACCAGACCAGGTCCTAAAGAGGTAACAAATACAAGTCCACACATCACACACCTCCACCCCGTCTCCCTCCGCCCTCCGCCCGACAAGAGGTGACTGAGCGTAACCATTATAGCGCCGTGTCACCTTGTTATGAGTCTCTGTCAGTGTGAGGCGTCGGGTAAATTAAAGAAGCTATAACGGCCGCTCCGTCAGCCGCCCGTCACCCCTCATTTATTACAGTGCCAGCGGAGCGGAGGGATAAACCCCCTGCATCAGGTGCACAGATCGATCAATGTGACATTTCAGGTCTCCAGAACAATCACGCGAACAAAGGCAGGTGAAAGAAGACGTGGTTGGTTTACAGCTACAGTTGTTCCAGGATGAGTCATGATGAGAAGACGCCTGGACACACTGTCCCCGCCGCTGTCCTGAGCCAAAGACTTAAACTTCATCTAACTTCCTGTACAGTGTGTCAGTGTATTGATCTGTGGCCCAATGTTCAGTTTGATCGTAGTGTCTCTATTAAGCCTCTCCCACACCGAAAGAGTAGCAGGCGTGTCTCGGATTTCTGTTCCCGTTGCCAGTGGTTGGTCTGACACTTAATAATTGACGTCATGAACGTGCCGTAAAAAAAAACAAAATGAATTTGCATCTCTCTGAACAAACAAGGCAGCATCCAGAGTGTTTGATAGCACAAAGCGCCTTAAAAGACTATCCAGTCCTCGCGATGCTTGTGCCTGAGGCCAGAGACGACCTTGGAGCCTTGGTCCACCTCGCCTCAGACACTAATTACATCACCCGCCAAGCTGCTGAAAGACTCGGACTGACCGAGTCCGTATGAACCGTATGGTGTCGGCACGTTTAACGAAAAGGTATTTTGTGACAATAAAGGTTTGGACCTTAAAGAGGGACCTTGAAGCTCCACCAGATGATCTGCTACAGGGTTGGACACCATCGCCAAAGTGGGTCGTGTGGAGCAGTTTTTCCCAGAGGTTAAGCCGGGAGAACTGGCCCCCCCAGAGAAGATGGATCTACTGATGCGTCGAGTGGTGTGCATCCAGACCTCTTTGAAGAAGTCGAGGTGACCACACAGCACTCGAAGACACACTTCGCACACTCCATGAAGGCAGCGGCCGTCAAAGTTGAAGAACACTTCTGTCCCTTTAATGGTGAATGGGTGAATTTGTGGCACTGATAAAACAAAAGATGAATGTGCGTTATTGCGTTGTGCCGGAAATGACACGGGAATGGAGCCAAGTCTCAAGTCTGACTCCTGCATGAATCGTATTATCCATGTATGTTAGTCTGACTAAGACTAGCTCGATTTTAGTCGGACTAACGTGTTTACATGACATTGATAAATCCAGAATAACAGTCAAAATTTGACATTTAACATGCATTTAGGGTTACCCTAACATAAACCTGATACTAACCCTAAACCTAAAACCCAGAAAATGACCTTGCTTCCACACACACTCTTCATAGAAAACCTCCAAAACAGAACTTTCTACATAGGATTACTTAACAGCTTTCATGAACACAGCATCATTTCAACAAATTTCTTCACACACACATAAGCTCCGCCTCAAAATGACTGTTTATACCAGGCCTGTACTGTAGGTGGCGCTGTAATACACCAAACACTTGTTTACTCTAAACACAAGAGTAAGGGTCAGAGAGGTGAAGCTATGAAATCGTTGTTTTCCCCCAAAGTTGTGTATTTCTCATATACATAAAAACACAAGGGTGGCGTTTGTAGATATCTATCTATCTATCTATCTATATATATATATATATATATATATATATATATATATATATATATATATATATATATATATATATAATATATTATAATATATTATAATATATTATAATAATGATAATAATAATAATAATAATAATGGGCTATTTTAAGGTGAGGTCAAGGTCTTGGCAAATTAATGGAAGCGCTGTCCTCACAAGAATAGTTAATAGTGCAAACCTGTGCGTGTTTGCAGGCTCGCTGGTTCCATGTGAAGTCCCCGCCCACTGGTCAAGGTGTTATTGAGAGCGCGACTGTTATCTCTGTCCGCGAGGTTTGCCCACCGCCTCAGCGGCGGGGAGTACACCGGCACTTCCAATCCCTGCACTGCGAGCAGCGTGTCCCCGTGGATTGTTGCTCGCCACCTCCTCCTGGGTGGGCTATAACTCATCTCCAGACGGGGGGGGGAGAAGGAGTCTTATCTCAGTTCCCCCCCCCTCCACAGGCCTGAACCTCTCCTGCTCTGTCTTAGGGGAAAAGATTTTGCGGTGCCCCGGTGTGTGAGTTATAGCCGGGGTTAAGGGGGACTGAACGCGCCTGTCTGTTTGCGTTGTCTTTATAAATCTGCGTCTGTGTGGGCAGAGGAACGCGAGGCTGCGGCGTGCGTGCGCGCGTGCGTGTGTGTGTGTGTGTGTGTGTAACTGAGATCTATTTAACATGCAAACAAAGCTCCGTCAAGCTCATCTTAATGTGTCCTGTCCCATAAGGTGAAACACTATTGTCATAAGTTATTTAATCATGTGAAGGGCATCGTTACAGTTGCATCTCAGTAGAACTCCCCCCTCCTCCTTACACACACACACACACACACACACACCTCCACCCGCCTACCCCATCCCCGCCGCCTCTCTCTGTCATCTTGGCCTATCAATCAAAAATGTATTAAGTCCAGAGTCGGGCCGATCAAAGGCAGAATTCCTGGGAGGAGAGCAGATAAGGCCTATCTCATTAATAAGTGCTTTACCATCGCAGGGCCCCGCGCGCCCCGCCACACCCTGCCTGCCTCCCTTTGATATCTAATTATCCATCCGTTTCATTCTGTCAGAGAGGGGAGGAGAAGGACGACTCGCAGTGTCATTACATGCAAATACTGTTGCGTGCCTGCGTGTACGGAGATCTGGGCCGCGCCGAAACACGGCGACATGCGGCAGATCCAAACGTGCAGAGAGTGGCACGTGTAAACAAATGCAAATGAGATGCTTTTTGCAAAAAGGGGGCTTCGTACGACGCCTTCTCGCCGAAAGGCTGTCATGCACACAGTGCAAGCCGGGGATGGAGATGGAGAGAGTGTGTGCGGGTGTAAAGTGCGGCTGAGAATCTAGAGGCGTCTTTTAGGCCTCTACCTATCGTTGCAAGACGTGTCTTCAACCAGACTCAACGCTGTAGTACATATGCCATTGGTTTTGCCCCCAAAAATGAACGTGGATGAAAAACTGAAGCGGATTCTTGCGGAGAAAAATGGTGCAGTAAGTTCAGGGTGGAGCTCGACCGGCTTCAAGTCTATTCTCTCTTCAAAGCTCGATGTCTTGTTCAGACAAACAACGACAAACTGAGCAGAAAAAAAAGAGCTGCTGGACGTCCTCCGTTGTTGCGTTTGATGTTGTTGTTCGTTGTCGCATGATGTCACGCTACTTATCTCTCTGATGAGGCCATCAGGCACAGCCCACACCCCGCCCACCAGGTCAAGGTCCTGCTCTCAGTTTGAAACGCAAGCTTGACCCGAGACCTCACCATTCCACAACGCACCGTACTGTACCAAACCGAGCAGTACCATGATGGAAACACAGCATTTGTACCCTTTTCAGGCCAACTGGTGCATGTGGACATGGGCTGAAGTGGGCAGAAATTCCCATAATAGTCTTAGGGTGCCCTCACATCAGCCCAAGCTCGGCCAAATTTGATTCTGGGGCCCTCAACCCCAATACTAAAGCAGTACATGACATGATGCTTAGTGCATAATGAAATGTTCCATTTGGGCCCCCTGGTGGTCACGGGGCCCTAAGCAGGCGCTTAGTCCACTTATGCCTCGGGCCGGCTCTGCACCAGCCCTTCCTAATCGAGCAGGAGTGCATTTGCTTGAAAAGTCCGGTTCGTTTGGGGCGGCGAACTCTGGTCCGCTTAAAAATGTAGCTCTCGGGTTCGCTTCAACGCAGGGCATTGTGGGTAAACACAACCAAAACATACACTCGTGTAGAACGACAGCCGGGAGAAAATGGCTGAGACCGTAGTTGCAGCGTGATAGGATTTGATGCAGCTCCATGTGTTTTTCTCCTGGACCAGTTCTCGGTGCAGCGCCGCCTCAGGCGAGGAGGGGAAGTTGTTATTCAAAAGGTTGTGTAAGTGTGAAAGTGTGAAAGCAAACTTGGACCAACTGAATGTTGCAACCCCCAACTGAACGGAGTCTAGCAGAGACACGGGTGGGGCCCCCATGGGTACCCCAGAAAAACCGACTTGGGACCCCTTATTGTCAGCCTGAATATGAACCTTCATGGGGCTCACATGGACCTGCTGACTGGGTCTCTTTATCTAGCTTAAAAGCCAAGATCACGCCAAGGTTCCTCGCAAGCGGGTGACGGAATGATCCGAAACGGGCCGCCGCCGGCGCCATAACCGTCCAAGACGCGAGGCTGATACGACTGTCTTGAGAACGAAATATTAAAACATCAGGGTAAGATAGTGAGACGATGGGGGACAATGGAAGGGGAGCAAGGGTTAAGAGGATTTTTAAGAAAGACTGATGGACAAAGGAAGAAGAAGAAATGAAGAAGGAAGGGAGAGACAGACAGGAGAAATGAGAGAATGGGAAACGGGAGGGAGAGAAAGAGCGGGGCATTCTTTTCCCTTCTCTCCTTGGTTTTCTGTAAGAGTAGCTCAGGAAGATAAGGCTAAAAGGTCCGTCAGTCTGTTGTGGAACAATCCGTTCTGTGTCTCTGCACCTTTTTCTCTTTCTCGCTCTCAAGATACGGCCTTTCTCTCTGTCTAATGGCACAACTCAGATTTCTGGCGATGCCTCCCGCGATACGGCTCATCTCTGGTGGCATGGTTTACTGACATCACTCGTCCGATACAACGTTACCCACATGCCACAAAGAGCCAGAACAAGCCTCCGTGTCTGACGTGACGGAGAGAAAACTCTGCGAAAACACTTTGGGCTAATTGTCTATAAAAGAGCAAAAGCTTCAATGTGTCTCATGTTCAAACCGGTGTCATTTATTGATATAAAGGAGCACGGGATTCAAAGCTGCAACAAAAGGGATGAAATTATGTCTTCTGTTCAAACCCTCGTCCCTAATCGCTCAAAGCACAGCGAGGAGACAAATACAAAACCCAGGAGGATTTAGAAGAAGAAAAACACACACATGGGCCTCAAAGACTGCCGTCCAATCCGGTGTCGTCTTTTAAAAAGACACCTTCATCTTCTCCACGTCCACACGAGCAGAGACTTTCTTCACCAGGAGAAAGGAGGCATGTCAAAGACGCGGGTCACAGTGTTTACAAAGACGACTCCTAATCCAAACGCAGCATCCCCAGCTTTTTATTCCCCTCGTTTCATGGGATTAGAATTAAATAAAACATAATAATAATAAGGAAAAAAAATTCATTTATGCCTGAATAACTTATTTTCTGTTTTTTTAAGGCACGGCTTTAACAACTCTACAGAGGAAATAATTAAAGTCAAAGCAGCAAATTAATTTGCTTGACTTTAAATTTCTTTCTTTTTTTTTCACCCCTGAAGGAATTTTTTGATGCAATAAATGAATATTATCCGAAAAAAGACGACACAGCGTCTCTGTGTAGTCCACACACACACACACACACACACACACACACGAGTCAAGATCTGCTCTCTCTCTCACTCTCTGTCTCTTTCACTCTCTCTCTGTCTGTCTCTCTCTGTCTCTCTCACTCTCTGTCTCTTTCACTCTCTCTCTCTGTCTGTCTGTCTCTCACTCTCTGTCTCTCTCACTCTGTCTCTCTCTCTCTCTGTCTGTCTCTCTCTCTGTCTCTCTCACTCTCTGTCTCTTTCACTCTCTCTATCTGTCTGTCTCTCTCTCTCTCTCTGTCTCTCTCACTCTCTGTCTCTCTCTCTCTGACCTGTTGTGAAGCCGCCTGAGGGTTTGAATAACTGTCTGGTGCCAGGCTGCCTCACCCCAAGGCCTTATGGGAGATGAAGAAGAGGTCACAGAGGTGGGGGCTGCATGTGTGTGTGTTTGTATTTGTTACCTCTCTAGGACCTTTGTGATGAGCCACAGTTTAAGTTTATTTGAACTGTGGTTCTGTAAAGGTCAGGGAGCAGCAGTGTATAAAGTACTTGAAAGCGATACTTGAGCAAAGTATCTTAGCAGAAAATTACTTGTTAGAAGTTAAAATCATCTTTAAGTAAAAGTAAAAGTAAGTACCTGATGTTTACTGTACTGACATAAAATGTACTTAAGTATAAGAACAAAGTGAGCAATTACAATTTTGAATATGACATTTATTGTGGCTTCTTGACAATAAAAGCATAATAATAGTTACAGGCGAACAACTTCAAACGACATGAAAATGAACCAGAACAAACTGTCTCTCTCTCTCTCTCTCTCTTAACCTCCCTGTGTCTGCTCGTCTTTTTGAAACAGTTTGAAACTTTTGGAGTTTGTGGAGCTTCTCGACCTCACACTGTGTTTTAATTCAACTAAGACATGAAATCTGTGGTTTGTCTGCGTGAGCTCGCTGAAAAACCCAGCGCCCAGAGTGTACGTCAGAAACCCGGAGACGGGAGACCAGAGACTCGGTGCCGGACGCTGTGTTTTAAGTCCACTTGGAGCCGGAATCTGCGGCTAACAACTAGCGCCAACAAACAGACATTATGTCACCAACTCAACTTTTATTTTGTAGCAATGAGTAACGAAGATGTTGAGGGAAATGTATCGGAGTAAAAGTAAAAGTTATCAGAAATATAAATAATAAAGTAAAGTGCAGATATGTGAAGTACAGCAACAAAGTATTTGTACTTACATTACAACACTGGGGAGACTTTGTTTTTTTGTCCAAATGAAAGGAAGTGGATGAGTGTCCTTAGTAAGACATCCGTACAAACCTGTGTGTGTGCGTGTGTGTATCTGTATGTATATGTTTCTGAGGTTCACACAAACCTGTCTTTGTGGGGACATTTTGTCACAATTTAAAGGGCTTTCTCTTAGGTTAAGTCTGAGGGTTTTAGGGTTAGGCATTATGTCGATGTGGTGTTCTCACTAAGATATAAAAACTGTTCTTGCACGTGTAACTCTATGAGGACCAGAAACAAAACCATGGGGAGTGAGGACATTTTAGCTGGACCTCATGTCTTCAAAGGGTGTTTTTTCAGGGTTAAGATGTGGTTTAAGAGTTAGGACTGGGTTTAGGTTTGGGTTAAAGGTTAGGCATTTAGCATTGATGGTTAAGGTTAGGTATTAGGGTCCTCACTACGACTGCTGCGCAAACACGCGTACATTTGTCCTTATTAGGCTGTGAGGAAAAATGCAGCACTGTAAGCAGATTTTGGAGTTTGGGTGTTTGGGGTGAAGCATCCCTGTGAGTGTGAGGGTGCGTGTGCATGTCTTTGGCCTGGACAGACCTACAGACAAGTGTCAGCGCCCTGAAAGAGGGGAAGTGTGTGTCAAAGGAAAGACAGGGTTCCAGGTGGAGCGACAGATAAGTGTGTTACAGTCAAGAGGATTACACAACAGATCATCAACAGTAACAGAACATGACGCGGCAACATGTCAAATTTGCTTCCTTTTCGGGACTCATTCTTCTTCTTCTTCTTCTTCTTCTTATTATTATTAGTAGTAGTAGTAGTAGTATTAGTATTGTTATTATTTGGCACCACACTGCTATATGTATAGACCTATACATATGTATATATACATATATGTATAAGTATGTGTGTATATACATACATACAGTAGACACATATGTATATGTATATGTACGTGTGTATATAAATATACATACATATATATGTACAGTATGTATATTTATATATACATATATGTATATATATATATATATATATATATACATATATGCTTCCTTTGTGTTCATTCTACATTCATTTAAACATCAACACTACAAGCGTCACTATGAAGATGAAGATGAAAATGTGATTCACTGCAGAAACAACATATGAATATAAACAGACGGTGAGGAGAGTAAAAAGCTTCAGCCTGCAGCTCTGCTGGGGTATGAGAGAACACCTTTAGACCCACAGGCAGATGAAAGAGAGGTCAACCCATCCCAGGTCTGACCAGGGGCTGGAGGGGCCGCCTGCCTGGGTGGCTCTGCCCGTAACCCCGCGGATGAAGGGGTCTGGTTGTGATTTGGTTCAGCAGAGGCTAAGACACGTTGGACTCTTCCTCCGTTTTCTCTCTTGGCCGCCGTGGGTTGTGCAGAGGTGACGGAGAGGTCAGGGGGGCTCCAGTCGACTGAGCCCTGAGGGGGAATCCTGGGGAGGGATAGTAGAGTGGTGGATGGGTGTGGGGTGGTGGTGTCCCTCAGGAGCCTGGCCCGTCCCAAATCAAAACAAACAAACAGAGTGCTTCTCTGATGTAATCTGCTTGAACTAAAGCCCTCCAAACAGACTCCTATACACACACACAACAGAAGCACTGTAACGTTCCATTTACACGTCAAAAAAACTGGAATGAGACTCATTTACATGGATACAATGAAGCTCTTGGGATCGATGTGCTCTGCTTTGACCTGGAGTTTGGCCCTGACTGACTCACTATTACACAACACTTTTACATGACGTAGGGAATATAATTGAATTATTGCGTGAGTCCAAGTAAAACAGCACTTTTAAAGCAGCACAATGCAGGAGTTCCACCTTCAAATCATGTGTTCGATGGTACGTCAACTTACAACCGGGTGAAGGTCCGCTCTGTCTAAGCCTGAGCGGCGCTGGTGTGGATATGGAACTTGATCGTGTGTGTTTTCTTGGAACGTGCAATTCTGTATGCAACCTTGTAGGAAGCTTGCTGTGCTTTGTTGTTTTGTTCCTGCTTTGGGTATTCATGAAGTTTCCTCTTGAATAACTCGTGGTGAGCGGTCTCCAAGTGTCCGTTCAGTTCATTAGGTTTGTTCTGAGACACAACGCGCAGAGAGGTCTTTCTTCATCTCCTACCACATTCACCGTGAGTCCGAGACTGAGCTATGAGATATGATCCAAACCTTGTTGTGGTGTGTCATTAAAATGAGTCCGAGTTACCGCGAGACCAAAACTTCCACCTGCTAAACTTAAGTTAGTCCCGCCCCACAGTTCACGAAAGTGTCCACGAAAAGCTTCAGAAGTTAATCCAAATAAGTCAAATAACACGTTTCTGACAACACTCCCTCAGTCAGGTTCTGATAGTTTTGCCTGACAGAGCCTGTGTTTCAGCTGAAGGACGCAGCAGATACACTTCACCTGACGTCGCTTCTGTCCATGAGAACAAATCAGAGGTTACGTACTGCAGCTTTAACCGTCGGCAGTGTGTGTGTGTGTGTGTGTTTGTGTTTACTGGCGTCCAGTCACGCTCGCGCACACCGGCAGGGAACGTGATGAGGATTATTTTAAGGCCACTGCCTGGGAAAAGCAGCCTGTTTGGCTCTTTGTTTTCTCGCCTCGTGTTTCTGTGTGTGTTGAAGCTCCGCCGTGGGCTTTTTTTAGGCCGCAGACTAAACTTCTCACCGCCCCAAACTGTTACCCAAACACAATGCTAAACAGAATCCCTCTTCCTCAGCGACGCTCTCCCACCAATCCGCCGCGCTGCCTCTCTGTCAGCTGACCCCGGCGGGACAAGATGTGGGCGAGATTAGACCAATCAGGGGTCAGGCCGGGGTTATCACAACCGCTCGGAAAAACGAAAACAGATGGCGAGCGGAGCGCGGCACGTCTCGGCGTCTAGCGTCGGCGCTCGTCTCTTTTCTCGGGCACTCGCGTCCTCCCGCTCCGCTGCACTGGAAGAATGTCAAGACTTAGTTTTGGTTTTGAATTCTGGGTCATGTTTGCTTTAGCAGAATCATGTGAGGATCAGCGAGTCAGCGAGGTGCACGAAGCCACACTCCATGAGATGAACGTGAGAAATCCTCTGTATGTGACATGGGGACAGCAACATAAAGCCCAGATACAGACACAGGGAGCTTTTTTATTGTTTTAATTCCTAAATTTTATATTTTACAAAACATTTTTAATTATCTGAATGTTATCCGAGCGTTTATTATTTTAAATAATGTACATTTTTCTGGTCCGTGATGGACTCGTCGCCACATGTTACTGAAGACAACTCATCAGAAGGTCTTCTCAATCTCAGAGGGGCGTGGCCTCAGTGGCCCGGTAAAGTTTGTCCTTCAGCGTGGCAGAAGGACAAACGTTGGTTAGGCACAGGTTTACCTGACCTCAGGTAGAAACATCACCCTCCATCACTCACGTTGGGTGAAATCAAACCTTCACAAAAAGTGGAATTTTGAAGCAAAAGTTTCCGCCTCGTTGTGTAACAAGGTTGAGGCGGAAAACCTTGTTACAAAGGACAAACTTTACCAGGCCACTGAGGCCACGCCCTCCGAGATACAGAAGACCTTCTGATGAGTTGTCTTCAGTATCATGTGGAGAACATGTCTCGGTAGAATCCTCGTAGCGTCTGGTTCACCATGTCATGAAACATGAAGCGTGGAAATCATCGGAGTCATCAGACATGATGAGGGATTGTAAGTTGCATCGATTTTGATGAAACTGTGTGAGTTTGTTGTCCTTGTTCTAAAGTGAGTCATTGAATCTTTGGACGTCAGCCATGTCAGATTTTCACGAAATCAAGAACAGATCTTTGAGGCCTTTAAGGAAAGTCAGATTCTCACAGATTTCAAATAATAAATCCTTTATTTTCCGACAATCGTGGACGTCTCCAGACACATTGGAGTCTCCCCCATTTAAAATCCTAAGTATTAAACATGTTTGATATTTTATGACTAAACAGCGATTGGGGGGATGTTACATACTTTTGTATTACAACCATAAATGCATACTTTCTTTTGTGTTTCTCTGCCTAAAATATTGCGCACACACACACCAATTCTGAAGTCACGTGAGTTTCTGTGAAATCCCTGGAACCTCCTCCCTGAAGTCGTTTTGATAAAAACGTTTATAACATCAGTGACAAAGTTGTTGTGTCTGTGGTCTCTGGAGGGGAAAAAAAGTCACAATTATGAGTTAAAAAAAGTCATAATTATGAGATAAAAAGTCATAATTATGAGATAAAAAGTCTTAATTATGAGATAAAAAGTCATAATTATGAGATAAAAAGTTGAAAATATGAGATAAAAAAGTCATAATTATGAGATAAGAAATCATAATAATTAGATAAAAAAAGTCTTAATTATGAGTTAAAAAGTTGAACATATGAGCTAAAAAGTCATAATTATGAGATAAAAAAAGTCACAATTATGAGATAAAAAGTCTGAATTATGAGATAAAAAGTCATAATTATGAGATAAAAAAGCCTGAATTTTGAGATAAAAAGTCATAATTATGAGATAAAAAAGTCTTAATTATGAGATAAAAAAGTCTGAATTTTGAGATAAAAAGTCATAATTATGAGATAAAAAAGTCTGAATTTTGAGCTAAAAAGTCATAATTATGAGATAAAAAAGTCTTAATTATGACTCTATTTTTGATAGTAAACATCATGAATTTACCCAAGGATCCATGTCGCGCAGACAACAGCAGCATCATGAAAATCACGTATTCACAATAGTGTTGACGTTAGTGTTGCAGGGTTAAACGCAGACCTGTATTAAAGTGGCCTTTTGCCCTGCACAGCATCACCGTCGTCTGTTAGTCTGCGCTTTCTTTTTTCCCCCCCAACATTTGTCTATTTTTGCATAATTGTTTGCTTGTTTTCCTTATTATCGCTCCATCTGAAATTCAACTCCCCTCTGTGGTAAACATTAGGCCCCTCTCAGACTCTCTCTCTCTCTCTCTCTCTCTGTCTCTCTCTCTCTCCAACTTGCACCTAGACGAGATGTAATTGTGACCAACAGCGCCGTGACAACGAGGACACGAGACTTTCGTCACGACGGAAAAACAAACAAACAACACAGACGAGATAAAATGATTGAAATATGTACAAACGTCTTATCACAGATGGTAATTGTTTCCGTGTGGGAGGGGAGGGGAGGGAGGGGAGGCTGAGGGGAGGGCAGCGATTCATGTGAAGGGAGGGAGGGGAAAGAGGAACTTGAGAATATCCTCCCTCTGCCGTTGGCCTGCGCCTGACTTCAGAGCTAAGCCTCCTCTCAAGAGAAGGTCAACACCAGGTTCAACTTTTCACCTCAGCAGCCCGAGAGAACACACTAAATACCACGGATTACGCCGCGGCGCGCTGCAATATCACGCGGCCTTTTCCCTCAGAGCAGCCACGCACGGCACTTTTCAATTCTACGAAATTCAGTAATGCACTCTTCAATATGAAGTAAATGCCACAGCGCTGCGTCTGTTGCCAGGGTTAGGGGTTATTCAGAGCTTTTTGTTTGCAGTGATGTACAAAACTAACAAAGACAAAACAAACACACATACTCACAACCAGATTCATAACAAGCCCCAAATTAAATTTCAACTCTGAGTAAGAACTGCCAATAAAGTGCAATAAAACAATAGTAATGTATAATTATACTGCATGGTGTTATATTATTATAACACGGATTAACTATCTGGAAATACAAAGATATAGCTTTTAAAATAGATCAAATAGCCACATGACAACTCACTGGCCACTTTATTAGGTACAGAGGACAATGAGAGGAGATATTTGTGGTGTACCTAATAAAGTGGCGACTGCATATATAGGTCATAATGTTTTGCTGTTATAACCTCATGTGAATATGTATATATACAACGTATAAGTGTATATATTTTTATTATTAAGGAGGAATACGAATACATGTATGTATATATTTAACATACTGTACATACAATAATAATATTATAAATAACATAATATAATAAATGAATAATCAGGTACTGCATATATTATATATATGTATTATTAAAAATATGTAAATGTGGGATAAATATAAACAAATGTATACCTACTGAAATTATACATGTTCAGGTACCGACCAAATAATGAATGAATGAATAAATGTGACTCTATGGAGAATGATAAATGTGTATAAACAGTCAGGCAATAATAAAATATACTCATTCTGATACAGTATATATACACATTATATTATACAGGGAGAGTCCCTGTGATACACTGTGTGGGCCACGTACGTTATTATTTTCCTGCCTGTTTGTGAACTAATTCACTGGTTCCAAAGTGTTTTATACTAAGTGACCACCTGAGAAAATATCCAGCGATCCAAGTAACAGCAGGCAGTTTATTCCCTATAATAAGACAATCATCTTCCTCCTCTTCCTCACATACAGTATTATACTTCACACACACGGATAAAGTGACATTAGATTAAGATGGAGCGAGAGATAAAGTGACGCTAATTATCATTATTTTCAGTTTCATTTTCTATGCACATTCCCATCACTTACCGTGATTATATATAACAGCAGAAACCAGCAATTTTCTGATTTTCCTCCAAGTGGTGAATGATGAGGACAAGTGAACTATGAGGACAGGTGAACGATGTGGACAGGTGAGCGATGTGGACTGGTGAACGATGAGCACAGGTGAATGATGAGGATAGGTGAACGATGAGGACAGGTAAACGATGAGCACAGGTGAATGATGAGCACAGGTGAATGATGTGGACAGGTAATGAGGACAGGTGATGAGCACAGGTGAACGATGAGCACAGGTGAACGATGAGGACAGTTGAATGATGAGGACAGGTGAACGATGAGGACAGTTGAACGATGAGGACAGGTGAGTGATGAGGACAGGTGAACGATGAGGACAGGTGAACGATGAGGACAGGTGAGTGATGACAGGTGAACGATGAGGACAGGTTATTAATGAGGACAGGTGAATGATGCTAATTAAGGTCCTTGAAAGAGTGAGAAAGTTAAAGCGTTGGTGACCTTTGACACAGTTCGACTGATACATTATGTGTTTACGTATTTTATTTTGTCAGCACTTTAATTTGTAAATATTTGTGTTCCCTTGTCCTTTTTGCACAACACAAGAGAGAACCTCAACCTTGTTACAAAAGTAACTCAGTAACTTTTACTCATGAGTGCATTTTAAACAAGTGTTGAGTGTGTGTGTGTGTGTGTGTGTGTGGGCTCTGGTCAGGTGTACCTGAACATGGGGCCAGACAGACAGAGAGACAGACAGACAGGTAGGCGGCGGCCCGGCGTCAGTGGCCACACGCCTGTCACGACACACCGCACAGCCGCCACCGAGCCACATACCGCAGCAGCAGCTCCCACACTGCGTGTGCACAATGAACGCTCAGTGCCCGGCATCACGCACCAGCGGCAGCAGCAATGTGAAATATTCACCCAGGAGAGAGAGAGGGAGAGAGAGAGAGAGAGAGAGAGAGAGAGAGAGAGAGCGAGAGAGAGAGAGAGAGAGAGAGAGAGGGTGGAGGAGGAAGAAGAGAAGTTGTAACATGGAAAAAGAAAAGGAAACCAGTCTTGTATAAAGTACCTTAAAGTCATACTAGTCTTTATGGGGATCAGTGGTACAGTGAGTTGTTTTTCAACTGGAAGGTTGTAGGTTCAATTCCTGCCTCTGCTCGTCTAATATGTGTCCTTGAGCAAAGACACTTAAGCCCACGTTGCTGTGTGTGAATGTGTGAAAACTGTATTGTAAAGCAGTTCTGCATAGAAATACAGACCATAATACCAACTCTTCTTATGATTTTATTTGGTTGTAATGAGGAACCAAGAGAGTCAGAGGAAATGTAGTGTAAAGTGGAGTAAAAGTACTAGTTGCTCAAAATGTATTAAAATAAAGTAATGTACAGTTACGTGAATTTTGTACAAAGTTACGTTGTTACCTTGCAACACTGCTTCAAACTAAAGAAAGTAAGTTTATCTTCATTTAACCTGCTCACATTAGTTTAAACTAACATTAACTTGTCCTCAATTGAAGTTTGTTTATTACTTATATACTCCACATATGTATACCCTGAAACTCCACTTATACATACCCTTGAACACCATAAATACATTTTTAAAGTTTGGTAAACTTAATTCAACTTAAGTATTATTTAAAGGCCTTAACCGTTTTGCTTAATTTCTTATATAAGTTCCTTTCTTAGTTTGCTAAATACTTAGTTTTGAATCAACTTAATTCTGTTATTTTTTTTATTAATTATTTATTAAGTTATTAAGTGGAGTCGAAGTAAGTTGTCTTAACATTAATTTGTTTAAGGTGTCCTTAAATTAAGTCTATTTTTATGTTATTTTTATGCCTTTTATTTTAGTGGAATGAAACCAGGTTGTCGTCACATAACTTACTAACATTAGTTTAATTTAACTTAAGTCCTATAAGTGCACATAATTCCTTTAAGTTTTAGTTACTTAATTAATTAAGGTGTTACCAACTTAAGTATTGTTTAAGTACCTTTACCGTTTTCCTTAATTTTGTGATATAGTATAAGTAGTCCTTCATATAACTTGCTCAGATTATATTGAATTAACTTGATTTGTTGTCCTCAATTAAAGAATTGTATTAAAGTCTGTTACACAATTTTAAGTGGCGCATAAGTAAGTTGATTTGTTTAAGGTGTTTCTTACTGAACTCTATGATGTGGTCGTGCAACTTACAAACATCACTTTCATTCAACTTAAGTAAACCCAAAATTAAGTTTTAGTTAGAAACTTAATTTATTATTTATTATTAATTTTTATTGAAACTTTAGTTTTCCTTTAATTTGTGAAATATAAAGTAAGTACAATGTAAAAAAAAAGGAAAAATCTTCACAAACCTTTAATTAACACCTAAATAAATGAAGTTGTGCTATTTTATTTTGAAGTAACTCATTTATTTAGCTGAAGTAAGTTCATTTCTCAAATTGAGTAACTTTGTTAAGTTTGTTCAACATTTTTCCTTTTTTTAAGTGTAACGTGAGCAGGGTTAAGCTTAAATGAACTCTCGTTTATGGACGTTGTTCCAAACTGAAGTCATTTATTCAAAGTTTCTCCACCATTTTTTTTTCTTCAGTGAAACAAACGTGCGTCTCACTTAAAAATGCAATTTCAATTCTGAAATGTGATTGAAACAAATTGTCAAAATGATGTATAATGTGTAATATATGAGACTAAAATCTATATTTAATTAAATGTATAAATGAATTAATACTTATACTTGAATATATTCAAAGATTTGCAGAATTTTCTAAATAGTAATAATAAAAATACTGCATTATTCTCTAATTCCATCACTCGATTGAGATATTGCAGTGTTTTGTTTTTAAATTGACTTTTTTTTTAAGGTAAACACCTCTTCTTAAATAGGTAAAACATGTGAATTTGCACAATAATATCAAACTAATCCCTCTGTCCTTTATGTGAACTGGAGAAGATTAAAGGATTCTTTCAACTGAAGGGATTTTGACTTTAAAGACAGATGTTTCACAGCTCTCTGCTGCCCTCTGGTGGAGCAGGAGTAGACCTGCAGTACAGCTCACTGCACATTCTGAGCCATCCAATTCAAATGTTAATGTTTTCATACACAAACGTAATACAACATGAAGTGAAATCTGTCCAAACACTCATACAGCTCAACTAAACATATTTGGGGATAACAAGGTGAATAAATAACGGTAAAAATGTTTTAAATGTTTTAGTTGTCTCGTCTTTGCAGGGGTCGGACCTTTTTCTGGTCGCACTGCTCCTTTAAACTGCCTTTAAAGTTTCATTTGACTTGATGTTTGAAATGTGTGTGTAGATCTGGAGGATGAACACCTGTGGTCCCATTGAAATACAGCGGCAGGGTTTGTGCTGTCACTAAATACACCAGACTCTTCTGTTAAATATTGAGATTTTAGTCATTTTCCTGGTAATTGTTGGAGATTAACTCACGTTTTTAGGATTGTCAAGTCTTTTTAACTGATCTACAGTTCAGACCAATCTGTGGCCGGCAGTCTGGCGACATCACGCATAGTATCGCCTCAGCTCGCTTGGAACCTCTCCAGAGCAGGTACTTAAAAAAAGGACCAGGTACCAGGTACTGTGCTAGTGGAAACGCTACTTAACTGTGCCGTGCCGAGGCGGGTCGAGTCGAGTCGAGTCGAGTTGAGTAAAGTCGATTAACTTACAACGATCATGCCCCAAACTTTGTCAAATTACCCGGAGGCTTTATTTATTAAAGTGTAACTAAGCCCGTTCTTCTAAAGCTTAACTCCACCCCAACTCCTGATTCTGAGAAAAAGCCAAGAACTGGGCTGAGTGAGGGAGTCCACCATCAAGAAGACACATCAGCATGTTCTGTAACCAGGGGGTTACATGGACTGGGGGGTGGCTGGGGAACTTTCACCGACACCCTGAGTCGCCCGCGCACATCTGGTGTTAATCAGCAAGTCTCACACAAACACACACACACTGCTGCAAAGGTCGCCCTCAAGAAAATCCCTCTCAACTCCTGAACTTCCGACATGACCGGGGTCAACACACTTGCCCTGGATCTATTAGTGCAAACGCCACAGCCATGTAATAACATGACACACACACGTTTGCACACCTATTCTTGTGAGGACACTGCATGCATAACTTTTGGCAATTTCTTTGTTGTTGTTGACATTATAATCCTGCCATGGGTTTTTTTCCCCCCACGAAGAAAAGCAATGTAACATCACAGCCAGCAGGTGGCACTGTGCCCCTTGACGTCCACATGTGAAGTTTTGTGCACTTCCTCTAACCTGTCATTGCCTAAGTAACCCATATCGTTACTTACAGAAGCGCATTGAAATCATTTGGGGGGGGAAACTCACTATTTTTAGTATTTTACTTTCTGAATTATCAAATAGGTACTTGAGAAACCCAGCTCAAAGTAAAACTTGATTAAACTTAACAAGCCGCCCATGTTGTTACCATTAAATTGAGCTCTCAATAAAGGAATGAATGTGTTTATTGATTCAAATGCTCTCTAAACTAAAAAAAAACAACAAAAAACGTTAATTAAATCACTGAAAAATTACCCCGAAAACCATTACATTACTTGTCATTTAGCAGACACTTTTATCCAAAGCAACTTACAAGGGAATTGAGTACAACCTGCCAGGGGTGGAGTTGAACTTGCGACCATGATGTCTTTTGCACTCAGGGTCCCGGTCTTAACCACTGAGCTACCCCACCCCAAAATGACTCTGAAAAACAGATAAAAGAAATTACAGACAATTTTTTTAAGTGAATGCAATGCGCTTCCGTATATGGTTTTAGTAACACATTTTAAATGCAATTTAAAAGTGGTTACCATGCCTAACCACAAGAGGGCGCACCAGCCCTTTACCCACTGTCAAGTGTATGTCCTCTCTCTGACACCCTATTAATGTGTGAGCTGAATGAATATCAGTAAGAAATACAACTTCTAAACCCCATGATTTATCACCTCAAAGCACTGTCTAAGAAGTCGTTCACTTATTAGGAACGAGTCTTGCGTTTTATGTTGGATGAGAGGAGCCGTTTCACCGTGTGAGCCCTCTGAGAGAACTCCGGGTAAGCACGGCTGCTACATGCCGAGAGGCTAACATTGTCATGTAGTTATTGTTGTTGTTGTGTGAACTGCCTTTCATTGAGACACTTTTCTTAAACTAGTCGGCGCTGCATCATAAATGTTTCCTAATGTTTGGACCCACCGCGGTCCTCTCTGAATCATTGTGAACCGTGTAAAGCCACTACCGAAAAGATCGCTAGCTAAGTTAGCACGATGCTAACGCTAATCGCGAGTGGCGCTACTGCTAAGATAGCTCAGATATTCATGATTGGCTAAGTAAGCTAACCTGCCACTAATGGAGTTATTTATATACATATATATGTATATATATATGTTTATAGACATACACATATATATACATATATGTATGTATATATGTGTATATATATATATATATATATATATATATACATACATACATAAGATGCATATTTGTGTTGATCCAATGCCAGGTTGTGATAGTTATTGTTCTTTGATAACTGTGATGTACATTATGTGTTGTATTGCACTGAAGCCCAAGGTTAAAATATAAAGAGTGCTTTGTGAAGGTTTATAAATGCATTCATTCAAGATTCTTTATTATTATGCAAGCATAACAAAATTTCCTCCCGAGACTCTCAGCACACATTGAAATATCATAAATAAAATAAAAGCACTTGTAGAACAATAAAAAGTAGAACAAAAAAAAATGATGTTCAAATAACTTGATGATGGACAACTATCATGGTTAAAATGCCAGGGCTCTCAAGTTTTGAAATCGAGGGGTGGCGGTGGCGGGGTTATAATTTTGTGTCGTAGCCGTTGGTGGCAGATTTTTCAGGATATAAAATCTAAAAATTACAACTTAAAGTAGCCTCCTAACTAAAATAGACTATGCAACAAGGAAACTGTATTTACTGCAACTGCATTGAAATCTGTTGTTTCAAAAAGAAAAGAAACCTCAATAAAAAACAACAGATGATGGAAATACGACTACACTAGTGTAAGGACAGGACATGATAACAGAATAAGCCCCCCACCCCCACCCCCCAATATATGCTTCAAGTTATTTCATTTCAAATGTTAAGAGGTTATAATGTCCATCTTTTTATTTATTGTAGCTCAAGTCTCACGCTCAATGCGAGACTTGATTCAATCCTGTATATCCAGCATCTAGATATGTGTGTATGTATGTGTATGTATACATATATACACTTCTTAACTTCTAATAGAGAAGAATGGATACTTAATTTAATTTTTTTTATGAAAGAGCGCTTTATTTTAATCGTATTTTCTATCTTTCACATACTGTAATAATTACTTTTGTGTGACAAACTTTGTGTTGAATATACTTCCAAACCTAGGAAGAGTGTATGTGTCAGTGGTGTTTTTCTTCGTCAGGCTACATCCACATAAAGGATTATTCTAATGTGACATAAAAACAAGCTACTTTTATTTTATTGGAACCCAGCAGTTATACGGGTGTACCTAATAAAGTGACCATTGAGTGTAGATTTAAACATTCAGGACATCATGATGGGGTTTGCGTTTTATCGATTTCCTGACCTTGTGACTAACAGATGACAGTTGACTGACCGTCGTAAGTGCAAAGAGCAACCAGCCTTTGTTTGTTCACAAGGTTCACAGTTTGTTTGTAAGTGAAATCTGTTTTTTTAATCACACCTACATGTTTGTAAAGACAGGCACATTTATTTGTAGAAACATACAGGAGAGTTTGTCTGCTTTCTGCTGAAAGTAGTCGACTGTTTATTGAAATGAAAGCAGACTGTTGAGTAAGAGTGGGAGCGGGATAGAACCAGTGGTGGGAGCGCAAAATAAATACACTTACGTAATATTTGAGAATGAATGGACAAAGTTAGAAGTCCAATCTTTTGCCAACATCTTGTTTGTGCAACTTTGTACATACTTCTGTTCTCCGGGACTATAGTGCACCAAAACATCATCTTTTCATCTAAAGAAATATTAAAATAAAATATAAGCGTGATTTACACGAGACGACATAGGGAACAGTGGCCTGTGGTATCATGTAAGCATGATATTAATGTTGTGTATTAATTGATTTATTGATTTTTATTTATCGGCTATCGACAAACACACCAGGATCTGCCAATATATATAACACTATATAACAATATATATATTAATATAACACAAAGTTTATGCGTTATATTAACGTCATTACTGTGAACTTTGCACTTTGCACTGTTACTCACTTCTGCCCAGTCGTACTGCTCTTTACTGCTCTTTCTGTAGTGCTCTTTTTCATCTTTAAAAACATTTATATACTGTGTATATATACGTTTACTGTTCACTTTAGAAAATTTTGTATGCTTGTTATGCGCCAATGACACCAGAACAAATTCCTTGTATGTGCAAATCGTACTTGGCAATAAAGCTCTTCTGATTCTGATTCTGATTCTGATATACTGTAACTAATGACTACACCAGTCGGCTACCTCCTTGACTTCTATGCTGGTGCCCTCTACAACTATTTTTACATTTATGTTTCGATCAATGGAGATGATCTATATCAGGGTATTAGACTTTTTGCTGAGTGCTTGGGTCGATGTATATGTGTGTGTGTGTATATATATACATATATATGTATAATGTATACATTCATTCCACACAGAATGATATATTTCAAGTGTTTATTGCTTTTAATTTTGATGATTATAACTGACAACTAATGAAAACTCCAAATTCAGTATCTCAGAAAATTAGAATATTGTGAAAAGGTTCAATATTGAAGACACCTGGTGCCACACTCTAATCAGCTAATCAGTGTTGGTTCCCCTTTTCTTTGAGTGGATGCTACAATAGTTGTGGAGGGTGCTAACATAGAAGTCAAGAAGGCAGCAGTTTATTAAAGGGGACATATTATGCAAAATCAACTTTTTAATCATTTTAATACTTATATTATTTATATACTTATATTTGGCGACTGGAGGCCCTACCAGTCGCCAAAGTGCGGAAAAGTATAGGTGATAAAACACGTGATGTTGAATTCCCTGCGCATTATGACGACAGCGTGCACATTTCACCGCAAATGTTACCACCCCACCAGTAAGTTTAATTTGAGAGCTCCACCTTAGCTCCACCTTGTCCTTATAAAATGCGAGAGTGCAGGCAAGGGAGGAAGAGTGGTATTATGGGGAGGGGCAAGTGTGCTGTTTGTGGCTGCACAGTAGAGCACAGTGTTTTACACAAACTTCCAGCCTCAGAGGATTTGCGTGTCCAGTGGATAAATTTAATATATGAAGTTTGTTCGCACCACTTCACATCAGACCACAGCCAGCGGTCGCTGTATTTAGTCAGTGAACGTATTTCACCGACGTACAAACACACACATTTTTAAGAAAAGTTCAAATTGAGCTCATAACTGACCATTCTGACACGTCCTAATTAAAAATATTTGTTCAGTACGTCCTCCATGGACGGAGCACAGACTCTGGACTGAAATACAGTGGCAGTGTGATGCTTAAATATTGAGATTTTAGACATTTCCTTGGTAATTGTCAGAGATTAACCCAAGTTTTTAGGATCGTTAAGCCGTTTTTAACTGATTTACAGTTCGGCAGTGTTCAGCTTGATCCTTGTGTCGGAGGTCTCGGGAGCACAGACTCAGTCTGATACAGTCACATACAGCGGCAGTAAAAATGAAAAAAATGAAAAGATTTTCATTTTTTTAACATCGTCCAAACAAATAAATCCAAATTCGATTTAAAATTGTTCAATCGCCCATCCCTAGTTAAACCGCAATGTTTCCTCCACCAGCCATGTTTCTGCGTTCTGAAAGGGGCTGTTTTGGCAGGGTTATTGAACTGCTATGGTGCTTCTTTCTTATGGTATTTTGACCAAATGTCACAGGCACGTTCATTAGGACACCAGGGAACTATTTTAACTTGTAGAAATAGGGTATAATATGTCCCCTTTAAGCGGCAGATCTTGGCGTTGTTTGCCAAATATCGGAAAATACATTTTAAAGCCAGTATGCGCCGATAATATTGTGCATCCCAAAATGCTTTTTTTTTAATCACGTCAAGAGAAGTTCCTGTGGTGGAAAATGGGTCAATGACAATGCTCTACCCAGTATATGTTTACTCTCACAAACACCTCAGTGACATATCCACTGACAAAAATTGAACAGTGCTATGTGTGCGACTGATTTCATGTGAAATGAGACAAGCTGCTCCGACTTCCCGCCATTGAAATCAGTCCGCGGGGGGCTCCAGTTGAAACCTCTGACTAGGAACCTCGGAAATTCCGACTTCGGACTATGACTGGAACGCACCTGAATACCTGTTCAACTTCGATTTCTCTCAAAGCACAAATGTGTTGCTGTTATTCATTTGTTATTTTTGTAAGTAATTACAATGGAACATTTTTATTGAATCCAAATTTGTTGTGAGTGCAATGATGCGTCAGCATTTCTACCTCAGGGCCTCCAGAGCTTAGAGCACAGGTCTGTATGTCAACATACGCACACACACACTTCCTGACCCTCCCCCTGGACAGAGAGCTTTTTCCTCAGTACTGAAGTCAGTTAGTGTTCAGTGGACGTTTGGTCATGTCTGGACTGTTGCGTGTTCATCTACTACTGCTGCTGCTGGGCTGCGTCTGCCTCTGGCTGTCCAGTCTGGCCCGGGCAGCTCTGGTCATCTCGGAGGATCATGAAGCTCCACAGGTAAACTCACTCACTCACTAATGAAGTAATTGACTTGAAGGCATATAGAATTTAGCATGATTTATTCAGGATTCCCACACCTTGGTTGACAAAAAATTTAAGAGCTTTTCAAAGACTTTTCAAAAAACTACAATTAATTTAATTATCGATGAATTATCAATGAATCTTCAAAGCCCTAGAGAACATAATTAAAAAGAGCTAAATATTTCACAACGTGTGACTTGTTTTCATATGGACTGAAGAGTTATTTACTGTAGTCTTACGGCAGTGTGGGGGGTGTTTGTTTGTCTGGCACCATGTCCGTTGACTGTGAACTCACTCTGCTGTGTTTGTGATTCAGGTGGCGAGAGGAGCTGCCAGGTCACTGCAGGTATTTGGTAGAAATTTATTCACGCACAGAAATTCAGTTGGCTTTGGTCACACAACTTCAACCACGATATAACTGAAAAAACATTTTATATGTTAAGGACACATAATACACAAGCAGAATCACTTTGTTTTTCTTACAGAAAAGAAGCACAAATGAGGCTACGGTAAGATAATTATGCTTGTTTCAATGATTTGATTCTTAAGGGTCTCTTGTGTGACGTTCGACGGGATCGGTCAATGTGTGGCTTTTTTAATGATTAGTTTGTTTATATGGAGCAAAGAAAGACAATCAGAAATCTTTTTTTTATCATGAAAAAGGCTTCAAACCGATGAATCAAAATAGTTGACGATTAGTTTAGTAATTGATTTATAGAGTAATTGTCCCGGCTCTGCTGATCACACAGTGTAAACATTTAATGGTAGATGGTATGTATTTATATAGTGCTTTTCTAGTCTCCATGACCACTCAAAGATGCTGTACACTACAGTTTTGCCATTCACCCATTCATACCCATTCACTCTCATATAGCGCATCCATTTACTCACACTTACATACTGCGCATCTATGTGCAGAGCTTTTTCTATCACTCATCTTTCCTACCCACTGCCGCCACAGCCGTCAGGCTGTGCAACGTGGGGTCTTGCCCAAGGACACATCGGCATGTAGACAAGCGGGTAATCTAACCCACAACCTTCGAGTTGAAAGACAACTCGCTCTACCACTGGGCTACTGTCGCCCCAACTTTTAATCGAAAGAATGTTTATTTCTTTATGGGAGCAGAATATTTCTCCTGCAGTTGTAGAGTTGTATTTTTTCTAAATGGCTAGAAACACATCTGTGCCAGACTCTGGTGTCAGTATTGGTTTATACTCAAAGACCCATGCGTGGTATAGAGTTATCTCTAGTTAAAATGTACTGAGATTAACTGACCTGCTTCTGTGTCAGGTGGAGGTGCACAGCGTCACCGTGGACTGCACTGTGACGTCTCGTTTCGCCCGCACCGTCATGACGTCCGTGGCTCTGAACAAAGCAAACACCTCCCAGGAAATCTTCTTTGAAGTGGAGCTGCCAAAGACGGCCTTCATCACCAACTTTAGCATGTCTGTGTTTCTATGCGCTCACTTCCACTGTTTCCACACTCCTGCATGTGTGATGACCACCTGTGAAATTGACAATATTTAAGCTCTGTGTCCTCTAACAGCTCTAAAGCAGATATTTTCTTCCTGAAAAAAGCTGAATTTAATGTCCTATGGTGTCTTTGTCCGTCTTTGTGCCTCACAGGGAAATTGAAGGTCGGGTGTATGTTGGGGATGTGAAGGAGAAAGAAAAAGCCAAGAAACAGTACGAGAAAGCTGTTTCCTCTGGACGGACTGCTGGACTGGTCAAGTGAGTCAGTCAATATGAAAATACATAAAAATGAAACACAATGGGGATCAAAGGTCAAAAGCAACAGCTGCATTATATGGACAAAAGTGTTTGGATGCCTGACCATTACACCAACAGGGACTGTAATGAAGTATTCAAATACCTTTGCAGCTAGAACAGCTTCCATACTTGGAAGACCTTTATCAAGATTTTGAAGAGTTTCTATGGGAACTTGCATCCATTCATTCTCTAGAGCCTTCTAGAAGTCAGATACTGATGGTGGACGAGAAGACCTGGCTCAAAATCTCTGTCCCAGTTCATCCCAAAGGTGCTCGATGGGTTTGAGGTAAACCTAACCCTCCAAAAACATGCAGATGTTAATTGGACACTCTAAATTGACCGTTGTGTGTGAACGGTTGTTTCTCTCTGTGTTGGCCCTGCAATAAACTAGCAACCCGTCAAGGGTGTAACCCCTGCCTTTCGCCCGGTGTTCCCGTGACAGTCATGTGGAGGATGAAGCGGGAGAAAATGAATGAATGAAGCTGACGGTGATCATGCCTGTGTTTTATTTCAGGGCCTCTGGGAGAAAGATGGAGAAGTTTTCAGTGTCTGTCAACATTGCAGCCAAAAGTAACGTGACCTTCATTCTGACTCATGAGGAGCTGCTTCAGAGGAAACTGGGCCATTATGAGATTTTAACACGAGTTAAACCCAAAACACGGGTGCAGAAATTTCAGGTGTGTCTCTGCTCTTGGTTTAAATCTCACGTTTTGTGTGGTACACATTGTCTGACAACAAACAGCAGTAATGTGGAGAACAACCTCG
Source organism: Solea senegalensis (assembly GCF_019176455.1). Taxonomy (NCBI): domain Eukaryota; kingdom Metazoa; phylum Chordata; class Actinopteri; order Pleuronectiformes; family Soleidae; genus Solea; species Solea senegalensis. The sequence continues at coordinate 2,461,661 of NC_058024.1, forward strand.
TACAAGGATAGTGTTTTAACCTGATATTTATCGTGATTTGATTGACTCGTGTTGGAACAGTTACACAACTTGACTTGATCAGTTGACCCTTGGAAAGTTGAACATTTCTCACGTTCTGCCAAACACAACTTGAGCAAAGCGAAACAACGGACCCACAATACATTCCAGTGCCAGTTGACACCGCTTTGTTCAAAGTGAATGAGAAGTGTTTTTGGTTATACCTCCACCAAGAGTTACGGTGATTTTGATGATCCTGGATTAATATTTTGATCGTGTTTTTGTGTTGAAACAGATCGTGGTAAACATCTATGAGCCACAGGGCATTTTGTTCGTTGATGCACACGCAACCTTCCTCAGCAACGACCTGCTCCCCCTGGTGGAGAAAACTGTCACAGACAAAAAGGTGAGCAATAAGAAAGGCCTTCAAATATTCATAATTGAACATTTGTTTTATTTCATTTTGTCTTCACATTTACTAAAAAATAAGCTAAACTTGGTGTGTTCATCTCCTCGTCAGGCGCATGTCTCCTTCTCACCGACCATGGAGCAGCAGAGGAAATGTCCAGACTGTGATGGAACGCTCATCGATGGAGATTTCATCATTAAATATGACGTAAACAGAGCAAAGAGCTTTGGGGACATTCAGGTCAGCCGGCAATTAACAATCTCCTAAACAAACACTGTGACATGTAACTGTAGCGCTCGGTTCGCTGATGTTGGCTGGCAAAGCTCCTGAAAAAATGAATGATGCCAGTGTCAGTTTCAAGCTCTAATAGCGTATTTCCACCAGCTCTCCTCGCCACACTGCACGGTTTAGGTTGTATCTCCATGACAAAAAAAGTACCTAATCAACGCGGGCGGAGTCATCACTGCAATGACCTTTTACATGCGACACACACAAACGAGTGACTAATTCATTCAAAATATTGGTTCAGTACATCAACGATGACCAGATCACAGACTCCGTCTGACACAGTCACTGGACTGAAACACAATGGCAGGGTCTGTGATGCCACTTTCTGGTAGTGATCAGCAGTGCTGTCCCTAAAGACTCCTGGTAGTTGTTGGAGATTAACCCACGTTTTTAGGATTGTTAAGTAGTTTTAACTGATCTACAAGTTCGGATGTCTCTTCCTGTGATGGCATTCTGGCCTGTCAGTGGGTTGCAGTCTGACCAATCATTGCATAGTACCTAATCAGCATGCACGACTAAAAATAGTACCTGGTACCAGGTAATATGCAAGTGGAAATGCTCCTTAAACCATGCCATGGCGAGGCGAGTAGAGCCGGTGGAAATACGCTATTAGAGTTCTCTGTGTGCTTTATCACAGACATCTTCAGCTTTCTAGTAAACTTTCCCTCGTTCTGCACTGGAGATCATCACAATAAAAGCATGCAAAATAAACATGGTGCTTAAGTCAATTAGCAATGGAATCTATGGAGTTGGCATCCAGATTCACAGGTTTCTTGTTTGGGGTAAACTTATGGCCCTTTTCCGCTATGGTCCCAGCTCCACCCACGGCACGTTTTAGGTTGGTTTTCCACTACAAAAATAGTACCTCCTCAACGTGGACGGAGTCATCACTGCACGGCTGCATGAAACTGCCGTACAAAAGCGAGTGACTAGTGACTTGTAAAGCAGTTACTTTCAGTGTAACTGAATCATTAGAATCAGTTAATTAAAACTATTTGTTCAGTACTTCCTCCATGGCCCGAGCACAGACTCCGTCTGACTCAGTCACTGGACTGAAATACAGCGGCAGGGTCGCAATCAGCGGTGCTGTCGCTGAATACACCGGACTCCTGTTAAATTTCCCTGGTAATTGTTGGAGATTAACTCACGTTTTGAGGATTGTTAAGTCTTTTTGTTAAGTTCAGCATTGTTCGGCTTGATTCTTGTGTCGGACGTCTCTTTCTGTGACAGCACTCTAATCAATCAGTGGCCGGCGACGTCATGCATAGTATCGTCTGAGTGCACTTAGAACCTCGCCAGAGCAGGTACTAAAAAAAGTATCTGATGCCAGGTACTACGCTAGTGGCAACACAACTTAACCTTGCTGCGGTGGAAACACGCCATTACTTCAACCTGATAATGAGAAAAAGCCAAGAAGCCGCCTGAGTGAGGGAGAGGAAAAGGAAGGGGGTGTGATCTGGTTGTGAAATCTGACTTGTGAGATTGGTTATGGTTGCTTGTGAGATTCTCGGCCTTTAAATCGCTCACAACACGTTTCATGTGGTGGAGAGAGAAAGGCGACGTTGCAAAAATGCCCCGATGTTTATAAAAAGGGGAGGAGTCAGGAACACACAAGACAGAAAAGTGGACTAAGAAAGCAAAGAGCAAAATTCACTTCTTCACAGCAAATAACATTACAAGATACCGTATACATACAGTATGTCTGCGGACGTGAACAGCGTCCTTGCCTGCCAAAATGGTGTTAAATTTGTTGTGTGACTTCGGCTACCAGTGCTCTATAAACTGTGACTCTTAAACACTGTTTGTGATTCTCTTTCCCTTCAGATTGTGAATGGATACTTTGTCCACTTCTTTGCTCCCCCTGACCTCCGCAGAGTCCCAAAGAATGTGGTATTTGTAATTGACATAAGTGGATCTATGTATGGGACAAAGATGACACAGGTGAGAGACTGCTGATGCGACTGTAAAATATCAATGCACACACCTCTGACCCTGTGACTCTTTGTAGACACGAGAGGCAATGTTGCAAATCGTCAAAGACCTCCACGAGGATGACCACTTTGCCCTCATCAAGTTCGGCAGCGCAATTTATACCTGGAGGGACTCACTTAGCAAAGCAACCCAAGAAAATATAACTGAGGCCATTAACTATGTGAAGGACATCGACTCCGAGGGAAGTGAGTGACTTGAGCACCAAACGCTGTCCTTCTGTGTAGGGCTGTAATCAACCAAAGACATTCTTGGTCGACTGAAGCCCTGAAATTTCGACTCAAAATCGAGTAGTCGGGGGGTTAGACTAAAACACTGAAATATGCCAATTCTGATATGATCATGTACTCAAAACTGACCGAGCAACATAACACAGACAAGTTAGCTTACCGCTTTTATATGATTTGCCATGTTTGTAGTCGAGCTGTCATATGCAAACTTTGCATTTGACTTTTTTTATCGCCATTCATTTTTGTAAAATGCTGCCACACTTTGACATGGATGTTAGAGGAGGACTGACTGTTGCCTAAAATGAAACGCTCAAAATTAAATAAAACCACCGGACGTTCTTTAATCTTTCTTTCTCCTGTGGGTTGGGCTTATCCAAAATACTGAAAACAAGGGGGGTGTTCTCTGAAGACACGCTGTTACCTGTGGAACAGGGGTGCTCTGAAAACACCCCCATTAGCACTTGGTACATTCCTCCAGGTGAAAGCAAATTAACCATAGACTATGAAATTAACGCGGCAAAAAGTCGACTTATCAGAATTTGAGTCGAACCAGAACGTATCGACTTAGAAATCGACCAGTCGACCGGGACTTTACAGCCCTACTTCTGTGTCACAAACGGTACATTTTACTCTTCATTGCATGTTTTACTTTCAGTGACCAACATCAACGACGCAGTGTTGAGAGGTGTGGCCATGCTGATCAAAGACAGGAAGGAGAAGAAGCTCCCTGAGAGGAGCGTTGATATTATCATTTTACTGACTGATGGAATGCCAAATGTTGGTGAGCAACTGGATTTTTTACGGGGGAGGGTGAACTTAGCTGAGTGTCGTTGTGGTCATCCTAAACAACTATGGAACACATTATCCGCAAGTGCGAACTGTGTCCTCATATCACCGATCAAGACCTACATGAAGCCAACCAAGAAGCCCTGATATATGTGTATATATATACATATACATATATTTGTATATATGTGTGTATATGTATATATATATGTATGTATATATATATATATGTATGTATATATATATATATATATATATATATATATATATATTTATATATATATACTTACATACATATGCATGCATGCAAGACTTGTAGGATTAAAACTGTGCATGTTGTATCTGTGACTTTGAAGGAGAGTCAAACACTGCGAAGATCCAGGAGAATGTGCTTTCTGCAACTGGAGGGAAGATGTCTCTCTTCTCTCTTGGATTTGGTAATGACGTGGATTACTCTTTCCTGGATGTGCTGAGCAAACAAAACAAAGGCATCGCCCGCAGAATATATGAAGCTTCAGATGCAACGCTTCAACTCCAGGTGAGAATATGATTAATATTTTCTCTTTTCTTGTGGACAGCACTTTATTGTCAAGTTTGAACCCTGTCAAGGGAACTGTTTGAAAGATATGTGATCAACCGACGAATGAACAGACTATCCGCTTGTGCTGTGCTGTATGCGCAATGTACTGCATATTACATTTCTACCAGTATCTTTTCCGAACAACATCAAGTGGGCACTGGCCTTAGTTATTCATCTGCTAATGTTGAAGCCTGTCAAACCTTTTGGACAGTTTTGCGACACTGAGTGTAATCTTGAACTGCAAGAGAAACCTCTCACGTGCAGCACAGATTTCTTGTTTTATTTGAAACATCGGCATGAATAAGTAGGTTTAACTTGTCTTTATTGACTGTCGCTGTAAATCAGCTTTAAACCTCCTTTAAACATCAAGATGAAGCTGAATAAGTTAGTTCAATCTGAAAAAAAGTTTCTGAGATTCCAGAGTGGAGAAACAACCCTGGAACCATGTTTGTCTAAAAGCACCGTCGGTGAGGCTGCAGCAACTTCAGAAGAACACATTGCCACGTGTTTTAGTTAAAACCCACCTCTGGCTTCCTCTGAGCACTTTTGATGCATTTGTAGATGCTACAGTCTGCAGAATCTTAAGAATACACACTTTATCAGTCTTCTCTTACTGGAATAAGATGCTTTGCAAAGTCTATAGAGAAAGTGTTATCTTGTGACTTTGCCATTTGAAATCCTTTGTTAATAAACACAGAGTTACCAAATAAGGAAGTAGCAGACCAGCAGTGAACTCTATTACTGAAAATACTGTACTATCCCTTTAAATCACAATATATTAATTGTACTAGCTACGTCACCTTAATCCACTATTATGTAAATCTGTAAAAAAAAAAAACCTGTGTAATACTTTGTGTGTGTACATTTATTTCAGGGTTTCTATGATGAAGTTGCCAGTCCTCTGCTTTTGGAGGTGGACCTTCGTTATCCTGACAATGCAGTGGAGATGTTGACCACAAACCACTTCAGCCAGTTGTTTAACGGCTCAGAGATCGTGGTGGCTGGTCGGCTGACCGACAACGACCTGGACAACTTCATGGTGGATGTGATGGGTCAGGGGGTAAGAAATGTAGAGACACTATCCAGGTGGAGAGAAGACTGGTGTGTCTGTTGTTATTTACTTTGTTGATTTGACGTAAACTCTTCCCTGTAGCTTGAGGAGGACTACAAAGCACAGGGTCAGGCCAGTCCTGTGAAATGGACCGACATATACCCAGATGAGGAGTACATCTTTGGGGATTTCACAGAGCGTCTGTGGGCCTATCTGACCATCCAGCAGTTACTGGAGAAGAGGTATTATTTAAATCTCCACCAATGACATCTATGTCTGCTTGAGTTCTTGATATCTTAAGAATATGCGTTTGGAAACTGACATTGTTGATCCTCTGCTGCTTCAATGACTAACTTCAAATGTGTTATCTTGTAGCTGTGGTGTTTGAAATCCTCAGTTTAAAGTTTGTTTACCAAAAGACTCAGCAGTAGACCAGCAGCTCTTGTGTGCCCGTGAGCTAAAAATGCTCTATGGACTTTTGGAAAGTGGCTAAAATAATTGTTCCTTCCTGCTCCTGCTGAGAGTGAATCAGTGTCCCAGGCTGGTTCACGGCTCATTCATTGCCACTGCCAGTTTAAAACTGCACATTTTTCACTCCTGCAGTAAGAGTGGTCCCGCAGACGAGAAAGAAAATGCCACAGCCAAGGCGTTGGACATGGCTCTGAAGTACAGCTTCGTCACCCCTCTCACCTCCATGGTGGTCACCAAGCCTGAGACTGAGGACGGAACAGACAGCCCTCTCATTGCAGACAAGCTGACTGAAGGTGAGGAGGGAAATGAAATAGATTATAACGTGATCCAGTGCAGACAAATAAAAGAAAACATCACTGGAATACACGGACATTATTTCTCTTTCTACTATATATAAGCTGTTGTTTTCTGGTTTTTGACAGAACAACGACAACAGGCAGAAAGAAGAGGTGAAACAGTCATTTCTTTCACCACAAGGCAAAAACGATTTGTAGATTCACGTGAATGGACTGCACTCATTTCAACTTGGTTTTATCATTCCTGTATATAGGCTATCACTACATGTCTGCAAGCCCTCCAATGTACACGCCCACTTACCATTCATCCCCAACATATTTTGGTAAGTCATTTTTATATGTTATCGTGCCGTGTGTTATTAGATGCTTTGTGAAATTGTATTTACAGACATACATGTTCCTCAGAGGCTGGGTAATAATGACCTTGGTGATCCTCTGAGTTCACCTGTAGACCTTTTAAGGGTTTGATATTTCTAACACGGATGTTTGTGTTTTTGTTTATGAGACGATGCTGGGTTTAAAATTGCCAGTGACCTTTCTGGGAAGAGTTTCTAACCCATGTCTGCATTTCCTCCAACAATGTAGTTATTGCTGAATTTAAATGTTACGTGTGAATGTAAGCGTGAATCAGACCATAGGACATTTTGTGTGTATGTGTGTGTGATTATTAGCCCCTTTTTCCACCAACATTTCCAGGAACTTTTTTACCTGGGGAAGAGAATTCCCAGTAATCTGTGTGTTTCTACCACGCCTCAAAGTTCTGGAATACGACACTCGATCATTTTGTGTCCCGACTCATGCTGGACCTCGTCTTCCGTCCACTTATCATATGTCCTTTTCTTTTGCTCCATGTTTTTGAAATGACCGACAGCGAAATAAGTAAGTTCTTCTTCCTTCGTCTTCTTTTAAAGGTCTTGTTTAAAGGTGTGATTGCCCCGGTAATCCTGGTTATCAGAAAAGTCCTTACTCGGTTCTTCTTTGGGTGAGAGTTTGGGGTTGAGGGAAATCCCAGTAATTTCAATGGAAACAAGCAAGGTTTTTCAAAATCGTGGGTAAAAGAAAAGTTCCTGTGGTGGACCCAGAATACTGAGAAATGCAAAATAAAACGGTTACAGTTTTTTCTATACAGTTTTAGACTCAGAAAATCACTCTTGAATTGTGAACTTTGAGCACAGGAAGTTGACAACTCTGAGATTTAAATACTCTACTCCTTTGAGATCCGAGTACAACTGAAACACACATTAGCTTCATCCCTGAAGTGACTTTAAAACTGATAAGAGTGAAGGTAAAAGGTGAATTTATCCACTACTTATGACGTTGTGCACTTTGAGTTGAGAGTGCTAATCAACAAGTATTAATATGATGAACCACAAACGACCATTGACTAAGCTAACATTAACATGTTAGCATGGTAGCGTTGTTAGCATTTAGCTCCCTGCTGCCTCTTGTTGTGAGTGTTGTCATCAACATGTCAGCATACACACTAGCGTTGCCAACTGTCCAGTATTAGCCGGGACGTCCCGTATATTGGGCCTCCTTTATTTATCCCGTTTTTATTTGTCCCGTACGTGCCCTCTCTTGTCCCGTTGATTGACCACTACGCTGATCTAACCACTGAATGATACAACAACGACAGCAGCCGCGCTGATCACGACACTTGAGAATCATCAACGACACCTGTCGTCATCATCCGATCACAGTGTGATGATGACAGGTGCCGTCCCACCTCGTGCCAGGAGACGAGGTGGGGCTATGAGTCGCACATGATCAGTAAATTCATCCAATTTAAACTACAATGGATGAACCTGCAAAAAAGAAGAGACTGTGCAGCTACAACAAATTATGGTAAATTAAAAAGACGTGGGTTAAGCCCGTTAGTGGTGATTCAACAAAAGCCTTCTGCACTTTATGTCGGAGGGAATTTTCAGTTGGCTACACACAGATGGTGCACATTCTGAGTCACTGCTATTTTATTCCTCTGCAAAATTGCTATCATTATGACAAATGCCTTAAAACAGTACTCTGTGTAACCGAGATAAGGGCGTCTATACTGGGTACGTAAATAAACAATCGAAGGACGCGAATAGCCAACAGCGTCTCACTTTTATTCCAAGATTTTTTTATACTTAACAACCTTGCCACGTCCGGTCTACCCTTCACAATAAAACTACACGTCAGTTATGAGAAACAATACCTGACAAACTCTACTAAAAGCTGACACAATAAAAAAATATGTTACAAGCTACTTGTCACCTTTTGTCCATTATTTCATAGTGACAAAGTTGGCAACCCTAGTACACACATTCATTGTGTTGTCTACTGTCACTGTGATCACTTGCAGTGGATGGAGATCCTCATTTCATGATAGAGCTGCCAGAGAAAGAAGACGCTCTGTGCTTCAACATTAACGACAGACCAGGAACCATTTTCTCTCTGGTTACAGACCCACAATCAGGTCAGTCCCGAGTCCTGATCATCATCAAGACTTTGTCAACAGTTAGTACAAGTGTGGTACCTGGTCTACTTCTTACTGACCAATGTTTGTACATGTATGTGCTACTTATTAACAGTGACTGACTGAACATGTTGTTTCCCTCAGGTATTTTGGTCAATGGCCAGATAATTGGAGACAAGAAAATCCCTCCTGATGGTAAAATGAACACGTATTTCTGGCGCTTTGGCATCGTCCACCAGACTCTGGGGGTGAGGCTGGAGGTGAACACTCGTGACATCTCAGTGTTCCAGGACAGCAAATGGGTCAAACTGCTGTGGTCGGACTCGGCCTCTCTCAAAGGTCTCAAGTGAGCGGCTGCACCATCACACGGTTTTCTTTCTCTCTTAGTGAGAGGAACATTTCGTTTAACATGAATAAAGTGAAATGTCAAGTCCAGTTCAGAATAATCTCCTCCTCCTCCTCCCACAGTGTGGATCTTCTTGTGACCAAGGAGCGCAGCCTGATGGTGACTCTGAAAGATTCAGTCAAGTTTGTCGTCCTGCTACACAAAGTGTGGGAGAAGCATCCGTACCATCGGGACTATTTAGGTTTCTACACCTTGGACAGTCATCTCCTCTCTCCTGCTGTTCACGGCCTGCTGGGTACAAACATGACACACTTAGCAGGAAGTAGATCACAGGGTTTTAGGATTATAGCTGCTCAAGAGTTATCCTGAGTATCCTGACGTCCCTTTCCCAAGCACGTCAGTGAACTCCTGTGGCCTTAGCCTAAAAAAGATGTTGACCTTTGTTTGGGAACACATGTAGCTTCCCTTTAAACGCTTAAGGCGAGTGAATATTGTCATTTACTTGTGCTCGAAAGGTGGAGAGTTGTAGAGTCACAGTGATCATATTTAAAAATAATAATATTTCCTGTAAATGTTGGGTTGTCCTACAGGCCAGTTCTACCATGGGATTGAATATGAGGTGTCTGAGCTGCGTCCAGGTGAAGTCCCAGAGAAACCGGACGCCACCATGTTTGTGAAGGGACAGCAGCTCAATGTGACCAGGTAGGACTTTAATCTCACTTAATTATTAAATAACATGCAGAGATTAAGTTTTAATGCTGATGGTGTTGATTAAAATGATATTAGACTTATGTTTTGATTTGGAATGTTTTGCCATCTTTAAAAAAAGTGGCTCCTCACATGGACAGTTTGGGAAATACAGCATTAGATAAATGTGTGGAAGCGTTTGAATGTGTCCAGAATGAATAAGGTCTCACTCCTCGGTCCACAGAGGCTGGCAGAGAGACTTCAGGAGGGACATGAAGAACGGGGAAAATGTTCCCTGCTGGTTCGTTCACAATAATGGCACTGGCCTCATTGATGGAGACGCGACAGACTACGTTGTGTCGGGACTTTTCAAAACTGTTTAAAATCTGACACAGAAGTCATTAAAATCTGTAAATAAATGTTGAATTCCAACTATTATTTTGAAGATGGGTATTATTTCCAAATTTTGTTTGCCAATAATCCCTCCAACATGTTAAAATGGTGAACCTATTAAAGTGACCAGTAACCAAATAATGGGGTTTGCTGGGCTGCAGTGCAAAGAGCAGCCAGATTGTGTTTGTTCATACAGTTCTTAAAACAACAAAAAATGTGTTTTGTTAAAGTGAAATATTAACATTAAACAACAGTAGTGTGGTTGTGCTTTTCTGAAAGTAGTCGAACGTTTACTGGAATGAAAGTAGCACAGAGTGAGGAGTAAAGCAGGAGGAGGAAGGACCGAACCAAATTTGGTGCCAATCCAATGACTCAGCCCTGAAGTTTCTTCCTCCTGACCATAGAGCACAGGTCTTTCTGACCCTCCCCCTGGACAGAGAGTTTTACTCTCAGTACTGAAGGCAGCCAGTGTTCAGTGGACGTTTGGTCATGTCTGCACTGTGGTGTGTTCATCTACTGCTGCTGCTGTTCTGCCTCTGGTTGCCCAGTCTGGGCCGAGCAGCTCTGGTCATCTCAGGTCATGAAGATCCACAGGTGAACTCACTCACTCTCACACAGACCTTTCCGTTCTCTGACTTAAACCTTTCGTGCTGCACTCTTATTAAATAAAGTAAATTAATTAATTGGGAATAAAACACAACTCCTTATATGGACATCCTGGCTGTGTGTGTGTTTTCATAGACTTTACCAAAATGTGTTTTTTCTTCTACTTGTGTGTTGTTGAGTCAAAGTTAATGTCACGTAAAGACTGTGTGTGGAGGTTTCTTTCATTTTCTGGCACAGTGTTGTGTTGATTGTTGACTCTCGCTGCTGTGTTTGTGTTACAGGAAACAAGTGGAGCTGCCAGATCACTGCACGTATGTGATAGAACATGTTCACACACCGTCAGAAAATGTTATGGTTTAAATAAGTTATTCTATAAATTAGCATAGTGTTAGTCACTTAAAAGCTTTGCTCCCTTCTTTACTGAATCATTCTCACACCAGTTAAACCACGACGTAAAGTTATAAAGACTGTTTTCACACATGAAATTACAGAGAAACTTTTGTCTCAAATATTCCCTTTTTTGTTACAGAAAAGAAGTATAAATGGGGGAAAGGTAAGATAACTCTATATGATTATGTTTGTTTTCCCACGTTCACAAAGGCAAATCTCAAAAATCATCTGTCCTGCTGTTCTGGTGATGAGCAGCTCCCCAAAGGCAGCCACGTGGCCGGTGGGCGAGTGTGGTGCAGCAAGTATGGCCTCAGTGTTTTCAGAGAGATCGGGGAGGAGAACCACGGAAAGTCGTAGCAGAGCTCTTCCTCCTCCAAGGGTGAGATAGCACATTTAGCAAAGCTAGCATCGTCACCCTGGAGCGCCGCGAACCTGCAGTCTTGGCGCTGTTTCTCACCCCGTGGGCAGGAGGGTCTGGTGCCACAGGTGTTGCCCAAAATCGAGTGGTTACTCGTGGTGCTCAGCTAAATGTGCTAGTTTGCCTGCGGGAGGAGGAAGTGATGGGACCTGCCAGACATTTCCGGGTTCTCCCTTCTCCTTCCGGTCCAAGACCACCTCTTTCAAGCGGACTACAGTTTGGTTGTTTGGTCAGAATCCGAGGTCTCAGACTCCATTCACACTGACCCAAACGAACTGGACTGAAGGGGGTAAAGCACCACGGGTTTTGATTCAGCCGCACACCTGATTCCAGAGCTTGAACGCCACAGCTCAAACACAACTACTATCGTTATATATTATAAAGCTAAACCTCATCTGCCCTTCATCAACGGCTTGTCCTTTTCTGAGGGTCACATGAGGAGCTGGAACCAACCCCAGATGGCGTTGGTGCAAGCAGCATGTCCCATGTCTTCTCTTTGTAAATGTGATGGTTTTGTAATCGGCTGAACGTGTTTCTGTATGTTTCTGTCCATCCTGGAAGAAGGATCCCTCATCTGTGGCTCTTCCTGAGGTTCCTCCCATTTTTCCCCTAGTACAAAAGCTTTTGTGGAGTTTAGGATAAAAGTTGTCGCGTGCTGTACAGACTGTAATTGCGTTCAGGGCTATATTAATAAAATTGACTTGACTTGGCACTGAACAGGATCACAACACTCCCAGAGACGCTTTAAAAGAGTCAGAGCAGCAGGAAGAAATGGAGAAGAAGACCATGATTCACAGAGTAAAATGCTTCCATTGGTTCATGTCCATTGTTGTGTCCGTCGTTCCATGTCCTCCTGCTTCTGTATCAGGTGGAGGTGCACAGCGTCACTTTGGACTGCACTGTGACGTCTCGTTTCGCCCGCACCGTCGTGACGTCCGTGGCTCTGAACAAAGCAAGCACCTCGCAGGAAATCTTCTTTGAAGTGGAGCTGCCCAAGACGGCCTTCATCACCAACTTCAGCATGTCTGTGCTTCTACACCAGCAGAGCTTTTCTTCCTGAAACACGTTCATTGAATTGTCTTGTCGTGTCTTTGTTCCTCGCAGGGAAATTGAAGGTCGGGTGTATGTTGGGGAGGTGAAGGAGAAAGAAAAGGCCAAGAAACAGTACGAGAAAGCGGTTTCCTCTGGACGGACTGCCGGACTGGTCAAGTGAGTCGGTCAAACAACAACAAGAGTTCAAATCTAAATCTGGGTTTCTACAGATTCGTAAAGATTCTAACCTGATCATTTTAATGTCAGACACTGTCAGTGATCATGTCTGTGTTTTATTTCAGGGCCTCTGGGAGAAAGATGGAGAAGTTTTCAGTGTCTGTCAACATCGCAGGTCAAAGTAACGTGACCTTCGTTCTGACCCACGAGGAGCTGCTTCAGAGGACACTGGGCCAATATGAGATTTTAACACGAGTTAAACCCAAATCACGGGTGCAGAACTTTAAGGTGCGTCTCTGCTCGTGATTCAAATCTCATTCACTACATTCACTCGTACATACGCGTCGCTTTAACACATGAATGTGGGCGGAGCTGACATTCGACTTTAGTCACGAAAGATTATGAGTTTATTCCTGAAAGATTACAACTTTATTCTCGAAAGATTACGATTTATACTCAAAAGAATACAATTTTATTCTCGAAAAGATTACAACTTTATTCTCATAATATTACGACTTTAGTCTCAAAAGATTACGACTTTATTCTCATAATATTAGGACTTTACTCTTGAAAGATTACGACTTTAGTCTTGAAAGATTATAACTTTATTCTCATAATATTACGACTTTATTCTTGAAAGATTACGACTTTAGTCTTGAAAAATTACGACTTTATTCTCGAAAGATTACGACTTTAGTCTCGAGAGATTATGACTTTATTCCCGAAAGATTACAACTTTATTCTCGAAAGATTACGACTTTATTCTCAAAAGAATACAATTTAATTCTCGAAAGATTACAACTTTATTCTCATAATATTACCACTTTAGTCTCATTAACTTTTTCTCATATTAGACTTTATTCTTGAAAGATTTAATTTTAGTCTTGAAAGATTATAACTTTATTCTCATAATATTACTTACTTTATTCTTGAAAGATTACGACTTTAGTCTTGAAAATTATTTTACTTTTAGTCTCAGAGATTATGACTTTATTCCTAAAGATTACAACTTTATTCTAAAGATTTACTTTATTCTCAAAAGAATACAATTTAATTCTCGAAAGATTACAACTTTATTCTTATAATATTACGACTTTAGTCTCGAAAGATTACGACTTTATTCTAAGATTACTTACTTTATTCTTGAAAGATTATGACTTTATTCCCAAAAGATTATTTTTATTCTAAAGATTACAATTTTATTCTATTTAGTCTCGAGAGATTATGACTTTATTCCCAAAGATATTACGACTTTATTCTCGAAAGAATACAATTTAATTCTCATATTACAACTTTATTCCTGAAAGATTACGACTTTATTCTTGAAAGATTACGACTTTATTCTCATAATATTACAACTTTATTCCTGAAAGATTACAACTTTATTCCCGAAAGATTACAACTTTATTCTCAAAAGAATACAACTGTATTCTCGAAAGATTACAACTGTATTCCTGAAAGATTAGAACTTTATTCTCAAAAGAATACAACTTTGTTCCCAAAAGATTACAACTTTATTCCCGAAAGATTACAACTTTATTCCCGAAAGATTACAACTTTATTCTGATAATATTCCGACTTTATTCTCATAATATTAAAAAATGGGTGTCTTTGCTATAAGGCAACAGTGTTATCCACTGACCTGTTTTTCTGTGTGTTTGTGTGTTGAAACAGATCGTGGCAAACATCTATGAGCCACAGGGCATTGTGTTTGTTGATGCCCACGCAACCTTCCTCAGCAACGACCTGCTCCCCCTGGTGGAGAAAACTGTCACAGACAAAAAGGTGAGCAATAAGAAAGGCCTTCAAATATTCATAATTGAACATTAGTTTCATTTCATTTTGTCTTCACATTTACTAAAAAATAAGCTAAACTTGGTGTGTTCATCTCCTCGTCAGGCGCATGTCTCCTTCTCACCGACCATGGAGCAGCAGAGGAAATGTCCAGACTGTGATGGAACGCTCATCGATGGAGATTTCATCATTAAATATGACGTAAACAGAGCAAAGAGCTTTGGGGACATTCAGGTCAGCTGTCAACAATCACATACAGTACTGTGCAGAAGTCCTAGGCCACCATCAGATTTGTTGTTTTAGCAATGCTATAACGACAGTAGAGGATCATTATTTGTTGTTCTTATTTGTTGTTTTTTTTAAAAAAAAAAGAAAAAAACATCCTCTACAGGTGTCAAGTATTTAGCATGATCTACACTTACACTTGAACAATAACACAGCTCTGTTAATACTGAAGTGGAACCTTAATTAATGTTGGTTAATGTACTGGTAAATCCTGTGTTTGTTCTACTATTTCATTTAAAGAAATATCTGCTGTAAGAAACGTCTATTACGCCAGGTTTATTTAAGACATGCTTGAGCCTTACATACACATGTTGCATGAGTTCAACTCATTGACAGCTCACTAATATATAAGAGCAGCTTTAAGTCGCATCACTTCATTCCAAATTCCA
The DNA here is from genome assembly GCF_019176455.1 of Solea senegalensis. Taxonomy (NCBI): domain Eukaryota; kingdom Metazoa; phylum Chordata; class Actinopteri; order Pleuronectiformes; family Soleidae; genus Solea; species Solea senegalensis. The sequence goes on from NC_058024.1 coordinate 2,476,730, forward strand.
ATGATCACAGAATTTGACAAACAGAAAAAAACAACAGAGCTGGTGGTGCCTGAAACTTTTGCACAGTACTGTATATACACGCAGACTGACTCTATTAACAGAGACACTTAAACATTGTAAAAGGTTGTTTTCCCTTCAGACTGTGAATGGATACTTTGTCCACTTCTTTGCACCCGCTGAGCTGCCTAGAGTCCCGAAGAATGTGGTGTTTTTGATCGACCAAAGCGGATCTATGTATGGGACAAAGATTAGACAGGTGAGAGACTTCTGACGTGACTGTAAAATATCAACGCACACATTTCTACCTCTGATCTTGTCACCCTTTCTAGACACGAGAGTCAATGGAGCAGATCCTCAAAGAGCTCCACGAGGACGACCACTTTGCTCTCGTCGCATTTAGCTTTCTCTTGAACAGCTGGAGGCCCTCGCTTACCAAAGCAACCAAAGAAAATGTCACTGAGGCCATTGATTTTGTGAGGAAACTTGACCTCCAGGGAGGTTAGTAAAAATACTACTTTGGTTCTCTGATCCTTCTGCGACGGAGATTCAAGCAGATATAATACATTTAAGACTTTGTTGAACATTTAAGGCACCAACATCAATGACGCACTGTTAAGTGGTGTGAACATGCTGGTCAAAGAGAGACAGGAGAAGAAACTCCCCGAGAGGAGCGTTGATATTATTATTCTACTGACCGATGGAATGCCATTTGGTGGTGAGCATCTGCAGGATAAACTCACATTTGAGCGAGGAACTTCAAATACAATGTAGATTATAACTGTGCATGTTGTACCTGTGACATTGAAAGGGGAAGAAAACCTGGAGAAGATCCAGGAGAACGTGCGTACTGCAGCTGCAGGGAAAATGTCTCTGTTCTCTCTTGGATTTGGTAATGACGTGGATTACTCTTTCCTGGATGTGCTGAGCAAACAAAACAAAGGAGTCGCCCGCAGAATATTTGAAGCTTCGGACGCAACGCTTCAAATCCAGGTGAGAGGTTTTGATTAGAAATGACTGTGTTTTTGTGATGTTTCACTGTTCAGAACAAACTTTGTGTGTGTACATTTATTTCAGGGTTTCTATGATGAAGTTGCCAGTCCTCTGCTTTTGGAGGTGGACCTGCGTTATCCTGACAATGCAGTGGAGATGTTGACCACAAACCACTTCAGCCAGTTGTTTAACGGCTCAGAGATCGTGGTGGCTGGTCGGCTGACCGACAACAACTTGGACAACTTCATGGTGGATGTGATGGGTCAGGGGGTAAGAAATGTAGAGACACTATCGAGGTGGAGAGAAGACTGGTGTGTCTGTTGTTATTTACTTTGTTGATTTGACGTAAACTCTTCCCTGTAGTTTGAGGAGGACTACAAAGCACAGGGTCAGGCCAGTCCTGTGAAATGGACCGACATATACCCAGATGAGGAGTACATCTTTGGGGATTTCACAGAGCGTCTGTGGGCCTATCTGACCATCCAGCAGTTACTGGAGAAGAGGTATTATTTAAATCTCCACCAATGACATCTATGTCTGCTTGAGTTCTTGATATCTTGAGAATATGCGTTTGGAAACTGACATTGTTGATCCTCTGCTGCTTCAATGACTAACTTCAAATGTGTTATCTTGTAGCTGTGGTGTTTGAAATCCTCAGTTTAAAGTTTGTTTACCAAAAGACTCAGCAGTAGACCAGCAGCTCTTGTGTGCCCGTGAGCTAAAAATGCAGATTTTTCTCTATGGACTTTTGGAAAGTGGCTAAAATAATTGTTCCTTCCTGCTCCTGCTGAGAGTGTATCAGTGTCCCAGGCTGGTTCACGGCTCATTCATTGCCACTGCCACTTTAAAACTGCACATTTTTCACTCCTGCAGTAAGAGTGGTCCCGCAGACGAGAAAGAAAATGCCACAGCCAAGGCGTTGGACATGGCTCTGAAGTACAGCTTCGTCACCCCTCTCACCTCCATGGTGGTCACCAAGCCTGAGACTGAGGACGGAACAGACAGCCCTCTCATTGCAGACAAGCTGACTGAAGGTGAGGAGGGAAATGAAATAGATTATAACGTGATCCAGTGCAGACAAATAAAAGAAAACATCACTGGAATACACGGACATTATTTCTCTTTCTACTATATATAAGCTGTTGTTTTCTGGTTTTTGACAGAACAACGACAACAGGCAGAAAGAAGAGGTGAAACAGTCATTTCTTTCACCACAAGGCAAAAACGATTTGTAGATTCACGTGAATGGACTGCACTCATTTCAACTTGGTTTTATCATTCCTGTATATAGGCTATCACTACATGTCTGCAAGCCCTCCAATGTACACGCCCACTTACCATTCATCCCCAACATATTTTGGTAAGTCATTTTTATATGTTATCGTGCCGTGTGTTATTAGATGCTTTGTGAAATTGTATTTACAGACATACATGTTCCTCAGAGGCTGGGTAATTATGACCTTGGTGATCCTCTGAGTTCACCTGTAGACCTTTTAAGGGTTTGATATTTCTCACACGGATGTTTGTGTTTTTGTTCATGTCTGCATTTCCTCCAACAATGTAGTTATTGCTGAATTTAAATGTGAATCAGACCATAGGACATTTTGTGTGTATGTGATTATTAGCCCCTTTTTCCACCAACATTACATTACATGTCATTTAGCAGACGCTTTTATCCAAAGCGACTTACATTGGAATTGAGTACAATCAGCCAGGGGTGGAGTCGAACTTGCGACCATGGCGATCTTTTTTACCTGAAGAAGAGAATAGTAATCTGTGTGGTTTGCGTTTCTACCGCGCCTCAAAGTTCTGGAGTACGACACTCGATCATTTTGTGTCCCGACTCATGCTGGACCTCGTCTTCCGTCCACTTATCATATGTCCTTTTCTTTTGCTCCATGTTTTTGAAATGACCGACAGCGAAATAACTAAGTTCTTCTTCCTTCGTCTTCTTTTAAAGGTCTTGTTTAAAGGTGTGATTGTCCCGGTAATCCTGGTTATCAGAAAAGTTCTTACTCGGTTCTTCTTTGGGTGAGAGTTTGGGGTCGAGGGAAATCCCCCCCCAGCAATTTCAGTGGAAACGATCAAGGTTTTTCAAAATCGCGGGTAAAAGAAAAGTTCCTGTGGTGGACCCAGAATACTTAGAAATGCAAAATAAAACGTAAAAATACAGTTTTAGACTCAGAAAATCACTCTTGAATTGTGAACTTTGAGCACAGGAAATTCAACAACTCTGAGATTTAAATACTCTACTCCTTTGTTAGCTTCATCCCTGAAGTGACTTTAAAACTGATAAGAGTGAAGGTAAAAGGTGAATTCATCCACTACTTATGACGCTGTGCACTTTGAGTTGAGAGTGCTAATCAACAAGTATTAATATGATGAACCACAAATGACCATTACATGCTAAACATTAACACGTTTGCGTTGTTAGCATTTAGCTCCCAGCTTGTTGTGAGTGTTGTCATCAACATGTCAGCGTACACACATTCATTGTGTGGTCTACTGTCACTGTGATCACTTGCAGTGGATGGAGATCCTCATTTCATGATAGAGCTGCCAGAGAAAGAAGACGCTCTGTGCTTCAACATTAACGACAGACCAGGAACCATTTTCTCTCTGGTTACAGACCCACAATCAGGTCAGTCCCGAGTCCTGATCATCATCAAGACTTTGTCAACAGTTAGTACAAAGTGTGGTACCTGGTCTACTTCTTACTGACCAATGTTTGTACATGTACAGTTGAGGCCAAAATTATTAGCCCCCCTTGTGAAATTAGACAAAACTCTTTATTTCTCTCTGGAAATGACCATTAACAACAAGTGCTTGTATTGCATTTGTTTCCAAAATAACAAAGACAAAATGTCCACTAAGTTTGATTAGAATATTTTATCGATACACTGAATTGAAACAAGAAAAGGCAAAAATGAGACATCCAAAATTATTAGCCCCCTGGCCATTAATTGTCAATAGTGTACCATTTCTGAGCCACAGCTGACAACAACCTCTTAAAGTTGTTCTTCACTAGGTTGGCACAGGTCCTCTGAGGGATTTTGGCCTATTCTTCCATTGCAAATTGTTCCAGCTGGTCCAAATTGCGTGGTTTCCGAGCATGGACATTCACCTTGAGCACCCGCTACAGATTCTGAATAGGATTGAGGTCTGGGCTCTGTGCAGGTCATTCCAGGACCTTGGTTTTGGTATCCTTAATGAACTGTTGAACCAATTTCGATGTGTGCTTCGGGTCATTGTCTTGTTGGAAGACCCAGTGACCAACTATGGATAGACTACGAGCAGATTTCTGCATATTATTCCTCAAAATTTCAACATAATTTCTTTTTTCCTGATGTCATGCACCCGAACAAGGCTCCCTGTGCCCAAGGCTGCAAAACAGCCCCACAGCATGATGCTCCCACCACCATGGGAACTGTGTTCTTTGGGTTGAAGGTTTCTCCCTTTCTTCGCCAAACATGCGCCACATCCATGTGCCCAAACAGTTCCAGTTTAGTCTTATCAGACCAAAGAACAGACTTCCAAAACTCATCTTTACCTTTCAAATGTTCACGGGCAAACTTCAGTCTTGCTTTGATGTGCCGCTCTTTGAGTAAAAGGGTTGTTCTCAGATGATGGCCGTGAAGCCCATCACAATGAAGAGCCCTCACAATGTGTTCCTTGAAACATCAACTCCAGAAGATGCCAGGTCAGCAACAATCATCTTGGCAGATGTCCGGGGGTTCTTGCTGACATCTCTGATGATTTTCCAGATTTTTTCTCTCCTGAGTTCTTGAAATCCTGTGCTTACGACCACGCCCAGGTTTGTTTCTTACTGAATTTGTCTCCTTGTACTTGGCAATGATGCAATGTACAGCGGTTCTAGACACTGTGAAACGCTTGGAAATGGCAGTATAACCTTCCCCCTTCTCCTGAGCCTCCACTATCTTCTTTCTGAGCTCAAAACTGATTTCCTTTGTCTTTGGCATGATGAATAAAAGTAATCCCTCTCAATGTGCACATGTGCCCTGTTCCTTGGATTCCTTTTATGCTGATTTAATGCTCAGGTGTTGTCAGGAAGCCAACTGACTGCACAGGTGTGGTTTGAAACCTGATTGTTTAATTAGGTTTGTTTTGAAAATAAAAATTCATATGGGGGCTAATATTTTTGACCACCCCATTTTTCACTATATTTGATATAAAGCAAGCCAAAAAAATTATTTTATATCCAAAATGTACCAAAAGCTACTAAATGGCACTGGTGAATGTTTGATTATATCAAGTTTTATCAATGCTGCAAACATTGGGAAGAAATTTAGGAAAATGTTCCATAATTCCTGGGGGGCTAATAATTTTGGCCTCAACTGTATGTGCTACTTATTAACAGTGACTGACTGAACATGTTGTTTCCCTCAGGTATTTTGGTCAATGGCCAGATAATTGGAGACAAGAAAATCCCTCCTGATGGTAAAATGAACACGTATTTCTGGCGCTTTGGCATCGTCCACCAGACTCTGGGGGTGAGGCTGGAGGTGAACACTCGTGACATCTCAGTGTTCCAGGACAGCAAATGGGTCAAACTGCTGTGGTCGGACTCGGCCTCTCTCAAAGGTCTCAAGTGAGCGGCTGCACCATCACACGGTTTTCTTTCTCTCTTAGTGAGAGGAACATTTCCTTTAACATGAATAAAGTGAAACGTCAAGTCCAGTTCAGAATAATCTCCTCCTCCTCCTCCTCCCACAGTGTGGATCTTCTTGTGACCAAGGAGCGCAGCCTGATGGTGACTCTGAAAGATTCAGTCAAGTTTGTCGTCCTGCTACACAAAGTGTGGGAGAAGCATCCGTACCATCGGGACTATTTAGGTTTCTACACCTTGGACAGTCATCTCCTCTCTCCTGCTGTTCACGGCCTGCTGGGTACAAACATGACACACTTAGCAGGAAGTAGATCACATGGTTTTAGGATTATAGCTGCTCAAGAGTTATCCTGAGTATCCCGACGTCCCTTTCCCAAGCACGTCAGTGAACTCCTGTGGCCTTAGCCTAAAAAAGATGTTGACCTTTGTTTGGGTAGTGAGTTTCTGCTTTAAATACTAAAGCACACTCTGGCTGGTTTGTCTGTTTGGGCGACTTTAGAAACATGGCGGTGCAAGATGGTGAACTCCATAAAGCAAGAACCTTGTCTACAGTATTTTTTAAAGAAGGGCAGTAGATTCAATTTCTGCCAATACACCCTACCAAATGTTACACGGCGAGTGAATATTGTCATTTACTTGTGCTCGAAAGGTGGAGAGTTGTAGAGTCACAGTGATCATATTTAAAAATAATAATATTTCCTGTAAATGTTGCGTTGTCCTACAGGTCAGTTCTACCATGGGATTGAATATGAGGTGTCTGAGCTGCGTCCAGGTGAAGTCCCAGAGAAACCAGATGCCACCATGTTTGTGAAGGGACAGCAGCTCAATGTGACCAGGTACAAGCCTCAGATTAGTGGTTCCCAAACACTGGGTAGAGACCCACAGAAGATTTTTTTGGGGTCCCCTTACAAATTAGCCAAAGGTTCCCCAAATCTGTTATTTAAGATTTGTGTGCTATTTTTTTTAAATAACATGCATAAAATGAAGTTTTAATGAACATCTCTTGGAAATGGTCGCAGCAATTCTGCAATTCTGCACAAATTTGGGTCACGATAGTTTGCCATCTTAAGAAAATTGGGTCCTCATAAAGAAAGTTTGGGAATTACTACCTTCGATAAGTGTGTGGAAGCGTTTGAATGTGTCCAGAATAAATAAATGACACTTGCATTGTAAATAGAATTCTGTTTTAACTTTGGTTTTTCCTCCACAGAGGCTGGCAGAGAGACTTCAGGAGGGACGTGAAGAACGGGGAAAACATTCCCTGCTGGTTCGTTCACAATAATGGAACCGGCCTCATCGATGGAGACGTGACAGACTACGTTGTGTCGGGACTTTTCAAAACAGTTTAAAGTCTGACACAGAAATCATGCAAATCTATAAATAAATGCCTATATTTTCAAGATGGGAAACAACGCATAATCGTCTAAAATAATGAAACGTACAGTCAGTGAAGTAAAAAACAGACATTATGGATTTAATTTACCAGAACTATGAGAATGGGACGTAACATTACTTGAGAAATATATAAGGAATCCAAATCTGTGTAACCACATATCTCTAATGAGGATCAATATGCACTGAAGTGTAATTACAGTATGTACTGCATTCAAACTCCTTTGATGCACGAAACCCACACTTTGCATGACGTAAAATTCAATTTGTATAGCGCCAAATCATAACATACATTATCTCAAGGCACTGTACATAGACAACATCAAGGAGAGCAGAGAACCCCAACAGTTCACACAATGAGCAAACATTAGGCATCAGTGGAGAGAAAAAAAACTTCCTCTTAACAGGAAGAAATCTCTGACAGAACCAGGCTCAGAGATGTGCGGTCATCTGCCTCGACCGGTTGGGGTGAAAGGAAAATGGGGGACAACGGAGAGGTGGGGGACAGAAAGGGGGAAGAGAAAGGACAAGAGGGAGATGAGGTAGAGAGACCAGGAGCAGATACACAACAACTGTATCAAGTTACAAGTTTATACAGTTAATGAGATTGACTTTTTAATTATAGCACAATAATAATGGTGATGATATGTATGATATGGGTAGCCTTGAAAACTGTATCTTGATCCTGCAACCTGCATGATGAGAATACAGAGAGAGGGAAGGAAGGAAAGACACAAATTAGGGAGAGAAAGAGACAAGGTTAATGACATATAAAAAGTCATATTCATACCCTGAGTGTGACAGAGTGAATGTGCGTGCACCACAGGAAAATCCCCCAGCAGTTTAGTTCTATAGCAGCATAACTAAGAGATGGTCCAGGTTTCCCTGAACCAGCTCTAACTATAAGTTTTATCAAAAAGGAAAGTTTTAAGTCTAACTTTAAATACAGAGAGAGGCTCCACCTCCCGAACTGTCATTGGAAGCTGGTTCCACAGGAGAGGAGGAGCCTGGTACCTGAAGGCTCTGCCTGGGAAGACTCTGGGAACCACAACTAAACCTGTATTTTGTGACCTAAGTGGTCTGTTAAGGTGATAAGGTAATACTAGGTCTTTCAGGTATGAAGGGGTCTGACCATTAAGTGCTTTTTATGTGAGGAGGGGGATTTTAAATTGAATTCTAAAGCTAACACTGGAGTTATATGGTCTCTCTTTCTAGTTCCTGTCAGAACTTGTGCTGCAGCATTTTTTAATTAACTGAAGGGTTCTAACAGACTTGTTGGAACATCCTGATAATAAGGAGTTACAGTAATCTAATCTAGATGTAACAAAATCATGAACTAGTTTTTCAGCATCCTGTAAAGACAGAATGTTTCTAATTTTCATAATGTTCCACAGGTGGAAGAAGGCTGTTCTGGAAATGAGTTTTATGTGTGAATCAAATGACATTTCCTGGTCAAAAGTAACTCCAAGGTTCCTCACAGTGGAACTGGAAGCCATGGTGAAGTCATCTAAAGTGACAATGTGGTCAGAAAGTTTTTCTCTGAGGTGTTTAGGGCCAAGTATAAAAGTTTAAAAGTAGAAAGTTACAGGTCATCCAGGACTTAATGTCTCTGAGACATTCCTGGAGTTGAACAACCTGATATATTTTATCTGGCCTCATTGATAAATATAGCTGTGTGTCATCTGCATAACAATGAAAATGTATGTTGTGCTTTCTAATAATGTTCCCTAGAGGAAGCATATATAAGGTAAAAAAGTATAGGCCCAAGCACTGAGCCCTGTGGAACTCCACAATTAAGTTTTGTTTCTAGTGAGGCTTTATCATTAACATGAACAAACTGGAATCTATCAGATAAGTATGATTTTAAACCAGCAGAGGGCAGCACCTGTGATCCCAAGAGTCTGCTCCAATCTCTGCAGTAGAATATTATGATCAATGGCGTCAAATGCAGCACTAAGATCTGCATTTGACTGCATCTAATATACATTATATATTATATATTATGTACACAATCACAGAAACGGACTTAGATTAACGCAAACAGACCGAACAATCTCCAAACAGAGAAGGATGACGACAATGGCGACGTATGGACAGGCTCGTAAAAGGTAACTAAACCTCTTCTGCAGCTAATTCCATCCCAATGCCAAAATTTGAAAAATGCCAAAAAGTGGGCTAAGAATTGAGTGGGGGGGAGTGGGTTCCCATGGGTCATTGAAAGTGCTTGGATTTTCAATTGATTTTTGGGAAATGTCTTCCCTTGTTCATCGCGACGCCACCTACTGACAGGACCAACGTCGAGTCGCAATCACTAGCCGTGTTGTGGACACTGTCTACCTCTCCGCCGTTGACGTGAGATTCCGTGCAGAACAATGAGCGAGTAAATGGCGCTGGGCGCTCATGCCTGGGAAACTAAAATTCCAAGATCTCTTTCTCACCAAAGAAAATGACTCAGAGCCCAGGTTGGGAACCATGAGTCTACATGATACGCAGTTACTGCATACACCATATACCCATTGCAAAGAGAGAAACACAATAGTGTATTTATTTACTTTTTTATTCACATCACATTAAGAACCAGTGTCAAAACAGTTACTATAAAATAAAGAGTTTACAACATTCAACATCAGTAACAGGAAGTGACATTAACATATTTTAAATATGTTTGCTGTCAATGTTGAAAGAAGGATTAATAGCCTTTACTTGAAAAATATATGTATATACTGTATATATATAAAATATATATAATCTAGCTTTGGTTAAACCATTTTGGACCAGTCCAGTGTAGTTTCTAATTTCTTAAAAGGAAACAATGTTGCAAATAAATACTGACACTTCCTATGAAATGAACTATGACATGCTGTAGTGATAATCTAAATTATGTAAACCAGGGCTACAGCTACGGATTCTTTTTTATAATCAATTAATCCAACATTTCCTTGACTTTTGGCAACAGTTACCTCTGCCTCTTTCATGTCTTCTCAAGTGTCTACCAGTGATTGACAACTCTTTGCCCCGCCTCCCCGATGACCACCTAGTGTCGTGAACGATGACTGGGTCATACTTTACACAGCGAGAATCCATGCCACTGTGATCGATAATCTGATGACAGGTGACCATTGCAGAAGACAAGAATGTTGTGTAGTCTCATCCTGGCATAATCTGGCAGGTATCTGGAGTTCAGTTGGTGAGTTACCTTAAAGATTAACACTTGGGAATATGAATTGACACCTATCTTTAGAGATAGTGACAACATTTTGTGGTTTTGTTTTGTTTAAATATATTTTCAAAATCAGGAACTACCACACCAGTCTCCTTTTATGGCAGGTTCTTGAGGGAATGTACCATGTGTAGTTTGGAGGAAAGGTTTTTTTTGGGAAAATGAGTTCCCAAAATAAAAGCGTGAAACACGTTCTTAAAGACGTTGCAGATTTAAAATGATGTAGATTATTAGGCAGTTTTATAAGCCTAATAGGTTTATGTTTAATTCTACATAGTTTCTGAGCATTTTTTTTTTTTAATATTTACACTGAATATTTGTGGTAACAGTTTTTTTTGTAATTTTGAAATACTGCCTTTGGTTATTTTATCCCTTAATTATTTCCCTTAATAGGAGAAGCCTCTGTTTATTAAAAGAAGAAAAGAAAAGAAGCACAAACCACTGGCAGAAAAAAGGGAAATAACAATTCTTAACTGCATTATTTGTTTACTTTTTGCCTTTTATTCATTAAAAAACACTGATTTATCAAAATAGTTATTGAGATTACTTTAGTGATCTATTAAGCATTGCAGCCCAATCTAAACTTTATAAAACACGCCTTAGATTTTGCACGAATTCTTTGACAACTTGTTATTGTTGTCTTTAGCGTATGTCACAGTTGTGTCATACAAGCGGCAATATAAGCTACTACATAACGAGTGCAGACATATAACCGCATTAAAAACAACATGTTGCTCAGGCTGGATTTATAAACCACAATTTTATATTATCTTCAACTAAAATGTTGTTTTCCCAGTTGTTTTTGTGCTTGTGGATCAGCGTCGTGACTCGTGAGAATCTGCCGTCACTGTTTTTCAGTTTTTAACATTCAAACCGTCTTAAAAAGCCCTGACACGATATAGTCTGAGGCTCTTCCATCAATGAGTCCTGCGCCATCGTTGTTAACAAACCAGCAGGGGATACTTTCCCCGTTCTTCACGTCCTCACTGAAGTCCTTCTGCCAGTGTCTGTAACAGAGAGAAAAATAAAATAAATCAAATAAAAATCTGGATTACATTACATTCAGTATTCTGAGAGTAAAATCAGGATTCAATTCAAAATTCTGAGATCCAAAAAAAGGATTGAAGTCAGAATTATGAGGATTAAATCAGGATTCAAGTCAGAATTCTGAGATTAAAATCAGAAATACATTTAGAATTCTGAGATCAAAATCAAGATTCTGTGATTAAAATGCGGATTGACGTCAGAATTCTGATAGTAAAGTGAGAATTTAAATTAGAATTCTGAGATTAACATCAGAATTAAAGTCAGAATTCTGAGATTGAAATCAGGATTAAAGTCAGAATTCTGACATTAAACCCAAATTCAAACTGTGGAGGGCAGCATTGCACCTCTCAGTGTACAGCCCTCTGGAAATAGTAGTAGAAGAACTAAAAGTAGAAGCAGAATGATCATGTTTACCTGGTCACGTTGACGTGTTGTCCCTTCACATACAAGGTGGCATCTAATTTCTCCTGGATTTCTCCTGAGTGCAGATCTGCCACCTCAAACCTACCTAACCCATGATAGAACTGACCTGGAGAAAAAGACCATACTTGGCTTCACATATTTTGTTGTATTTCAGATTAAACCTTGGGACAGTGGGATTATAATAACATCTGTTGCTGTTCTTACCAAGCAGGCCATGAACTGAAGCAGGCACGTGGTGGCTGTCCACAGTGTAGAAACCCAGGTAGTCCTGCTGATCGTGGCGTCTCTTCCACACCTTTGTGTGTTTGATGACCATGAATTTAACGTAGTGCCTCAGCGTCACAGTCAGGCTGCAGTTCTTTGTAAGCTTGAGGTCCATACTGGATCAGACACGGAGAGTTCAAAGAACTTAAAACTGTGAATCCACACATCAAAATGTGATTGGGAACTTCAAACTCTGGTTGGCAGCATTGCACCTCTGAGGGTACAGCCTGCCAGAACTGATTGGAAGAAGAAGGAGGGAGCATGCTGCTGTACAAATAGTTTGGATAATACAGTATCTGAAAGCAATGTCACTCACTTGGTTTCTTTGATAGATGCTGTATCTGTCCACAGCAGCTTGACGTGTTTACCGTCATGGAAGACGGAGATTTCCTCAGTGCTGACCTCCAGCCTCACCCCCAGCTTCTGGTGGCTGATGCCAAAACGCCCAAAGTAGGTGTTGGCGTTAGCATCAGGAACAACTGTCTTCTTGCCTATAATTTGGCCATTCACCAAAAAATCTGAAACATAAGGAGACAGACATTTTAATTTGTTGTTTTTCCATTTTTCAAGCCACAATTTGCTTTGCTTTTTTGGAGTAAGTGGTGGAATAGCAGTCAGAGCTGACCTGATTTTGGATCTCTGACCAGAGTGAAAATGGTTCCTGGTTTGTCGTTGATGTTAAAGCACAGGGCATCGCCTCTGTTTGGCAGTTCTATCATGAAATGAGGGTCTCCGTCCACTGTACAAGAATCATCACAGTTTCATATCAGGCAGAAAGCTTTACAACATCCGCACTGTGAGATGAGTGTGATGCTATGATAACTATGACCAGCTGGGGCGCTGTAGAGCCTGCTCTAGATCTTGACATAGTATGGGGTGAACTACCACCGTAGAAGAAGCTTACCATCTGAGTGAGAACTGGAACCTCGAGAACTGGTACCTCGAGAGCTGGAAACACGGGAACTGGGACGATGGGAATTAGCAACACTAGAGCTAGCAGCACTAGAGCTACCAACTGGACGCTCTAAGGAAACTGTTGTCGAAAAAATAAAACACACATCATCAAAAGTGCTCTTTGCCAAGTGAGGCTGTATAATGTCACACAATTTTGTTAAAAAAAGATGATCATACGTGGGTGTTTCTCTTCATGCTGTCGCTGGCCTGTAAATCACAAAACATGGTTTAGTTGGATTCATCTGGCACAATGCTCCGTTTACACCAAGTGTTATGCTGGTTTCACCCTGGCTGCATGTGCATACTACGGAATGTGTTTTTCACTAGAGACAGGCTTAACGTGGCTTAACATGATGACGACAGAGAAGTGTAGTCAAGCAGCTTTTGTATACATCCAATATGGCGGACCACCAAAGACCAGCTGTCTTTCAGTTCAGCTGTTGCTTCCTTTCTAAGCAACTTGCTCCCCAGAGCTCCCTCTTGCAAAAGTCATTAGATGGCATTAGTGGATACACGATATGGACAAAAGTATTTGTCACACCTGTGATATTGACTTTAGGTGTTTCAATCAGGCTTTGGGCTCTAGGCCCCTTACCTCCAATGAAGGGCAACCTTACCGCTTCAGCATACCAAGACACTGTGGACAATGTTATGCCTCCAACTTTGTGGCAACAGTTTGATGAAGACCATTTTCTATTCCAACATGACTGTGTTCCAATGTGCAAAGCAAGGCATGGTTTGAGTTTGGTGTGAAAGAACTTGACTGACCCGCACAGAGCCCTGACCTCAACCCCATCGAGCAACTTTGGGATGAACTGGAACAGAGATTGTGATCCACGCCTTCTCGTCCAACATCAGTGCCTGACCTCAAGTACAGTATATGTATTTGAATATGTCAAATATTACAATATTAGAGTCCATATTTGTGTAATGGTCAGGAATCATTGGATCGTTGGTCTGATTGGTTGTAGGTTTGTCCAATTGCGTGCATTTTGATCTACGTCAGTTGGAAGTGGGAGGTGCCTTCGCCGTCTGGTGTTAGCCAGGCTACACTTGGTGGAAACGCAGCTTCACTGATTAAACAGGTTTATAACAATGTAAAAATGTGACGCGAAGAAAGAGAACTCTAGGCCACCAGTATGTTTAGCAGATAACCAACTTGTGCTATACTAGTGTCTGTTCAGTTCCGACAATATTTAGCTGATCATTGATTTGAACTGGTCACAGTTCCCTCACTCTCAGTCAGCTTGTCTGCAATGAGAGGGCTATCAGGTCCATCCTCAGTCTGCGGCTTGGTGACCACCATGGAGGTGAGAGGGGTGACAAAGCTGTACCGCAGAGACATGTCCAGTGCCTTGGCTTTATCTTCCTCAGAACCACTTCCACTGGAAAATAGAGACAGAAGAGGGAGCTTTTTCTGTTAATGACCTGCGACAATTAAAAAAAAACAACAAAAAACAAAAAAAACGCTCACAGACAAAAGTCAGGTGAACAAACCTGCTCTCCAGTAACTGCTGAACGGTGAGGTACGCCCACAAACGCTCTGTGAAATCCCCAAAGATGTACTCCTCTTCTGGGTAGATCACATCCCAGTTTTGCACATTTGCCTTTCCCTGCACTTGGAAGTTCTGGTCCGGCTGGAGAAAGAGTACAGATTTATGGAATAACATGAAAGGAGAGGATTGTATTAGTTTAATTAAACACTCTATGAATGTGAGAGTGAATGGTTGTTCGTCTCTGGGATTGGCCCCAGCAACCCCATGTAAAGTGGAAGACAATGGGTCCCCATATAGAAAGCATAGAAAACACAGTTGTATATTGTCTTACCCCCTCGCCAATGACTTCCACCAGGAAGTTGTCCATGTCATTGCCATGCAGACGGCCGGCCACCACAATCTCTGAGCCGTTAAACAATTGGCTGAAGTGTTTTTTGGTTAACAGGTCCACTGCGTTGTCAGGATAACGGAGGTTTACGTCCAAGAGCAGAGGGTTGGCAACTTCCTCATAGAAACCCTGGACCAATGGCATACCTCAAATCATTAAATATCGTTCTCTTTATTCCCACAAGGGGGTGCATTAACAAACCATTATTCGTAGTCGAATTCTTTCACCTGGAGTTGAAGCGTTGCGTCCGAACCTTCATATATTCTGCGGGCGACTCCTTTGTTCTGTTTGCTCATCACATCCAGGAAGGAGTACTCCACATCTTTTCCAAATCCAAGACAGAAGAGAGACATGTTCCCTCCAACTGCATCACGCACATTCTCCTGGATTGTCGCCGGTCTGGACACTCCTGTGGTACATGTACATGCACACATGTATGAGGACACGAACTACAAACCTTTATTTGTAAACCAAACGCTCTCTTGTACCAAAGTACATAGAGAAAATCTGTTGCTGGTCTGCAGTGGATCAACAACTCCTATGACCTGTAATGTAAAATCACAAATTCTCTCTGTGGACTTTGGTGCAGGTTTTAAGATCGGTTTATAAACTTTAGTTTCCCAGGCACTCCAAGAAAACGTCTTAAACTTTGGACATCTTTAACTTAAGCAGGTTAAGATTTTATTACAGGGTTCTCAAAAGTTAAAGTTAAATCTCATGTCACCCACCCTCCTAGGAGGGTTAAATTATATCACAAATTCCCATCATGATATCGCAATGATAGATACTTCACAAGGATTTCAAAATAAAAGTGTCTGTGTTGATATAGAATCATGTATATCTCACAATCACAATTTATTTATGATTCACAATGAATTACTGAAAATAACATACAGAAATAACTCCATTATAACTCCACTGTCAATACCACACACAACCACACTATGGTGAGAAGTTTGAATTCTCTTTTGAATTACATGGTGGCGTTCCAGTGACATACAAGCTTGTTTCTCGCTGGTACGTCATTTTCCAAATCACGTCAACTCACCAGAGTTTGGCATCCCATCAGTTAGTAAAATAATCATGTCCACACTCCTCTCTGGAAGCTTCTTCTGGCTTCGTTCTGTCTTCAACATGCTCACTGCCTTCAATACAGCACTATTGATGTTAGTGGCTGAAAAGCAGAGAACAAATATTAAATAGGAATTCTTCAGTGTGCTCCTTAAAGGGTTATATTGGGAAAATCAATACGCTATTGTCTCTGTTCCCTACGACGGTGTATTAGGGCCAAGTATGAAAAAAATAAAATAAAATATGGACCCGGGGGAGGGGGGTAATATTTCGAGAAAATTTGCTACTCGTAGATTTGTCCCTTTTAATCTCATAAATCTGCAACGTGTTTCACTCGCCGGGCGTCACCACTTCATGTGTCCTCACGGCGGCGCTGCTCAAATAAAGTTAGTTAGTTTTATTAATCCCCTCAGGGAAAGTATTCCTCTGCGTTTTGACCCATCCTAGAATTAGGAGCAGTGGGCTGCCACACTGAGTAGCGCCCGGGGAGCATTGGGGGTTGGGTACCTTGCTCAGGTGTACCCCAGCCCTTTTTGGCCGGGTGGGGATTTGAACCGGCGACCCTCTGGTTACAAGTCAAGTTCCCTTTCCACTTGGAAAGGGCTGCCCTCAAATAAATGAGGGAAAGTTGGGTGGAAGTGACCTGGCTGAAGAAGAAGAGGGAGTTTACAGCGGGATAACGGCGGGGAAAGCTACGTTAAGAGATCCACGTTCAATACATAGACTGTATGACCTTTGTTCTCTGTGTTGTGAATAAACAGAGAAATCCTGCAGAATCGTTTTAACGTGATATTATTGGTATCGTGGACTATGTAGCTCATATTGTGTTGTGAGGTTATCAGGTGTTACAGATAATGGCTGTATATGTGTCTCCGTATAGAAAGTCTGAACGGACGCGAACAAAACATTAGGCTCTGACGTGGTGTTGGTGTTACTCATTATTTTACTGTACCTCCATCGTCTTTTATTTTCTTGGCAAAGGCAATGGCTTCAGTCACGTTTTTCTTCGTTGCCTTGGTAAGAAAATCCTTCCAGGTTTTAATTTTGTTGTCGAATGCGATGAGAGCAAAGTGATCGTCCACGTGGAGGTCGTTCAGGATGGCGACCAATGCGGCGCGGGTCTGCAAATGTTTAACAGTTGAACACGACAAGGCGGTTATACTGTGATATTATACTGTGACATGTCTGCTTGAAAGGATAGTTGAGTTGAGTTTTTGAAATGTGGTTTGTATGAAGTGTTGACACATCATCAGCGCTGATAATAGTAAGTGCTGCTGATCCTGTCTTGGATTTGGAGGCTCGATCTCAGTGAAAAACATGGCTGCCAGCAGAGACAGAAGGAAGAGCGACAGCTAATGAGCAAAAGTCTTGCTTCATCAAACATACTCCTGCTTAAATATCTTCACTAATACTAATACACATTTGTGTTTCTCACTCTCTGTGCCAAACTCCATAGAAAAGAATCACAGCACCCAGGAGTTGTTGATCCACTGTTGCCTCCACCAGTGAGTTCAAACAGTTTGAGATCCTTCATTCTGGGTTTTACCAAGTGACACAAACATAAACAATGAGGCAGCGGTAGATCAGCAGCTTCCCCTGTGAGTTAGAAACTTCTTTGGACTTTGGTGCGGTTGAGTGAGGAGTTTACAATTCTCAGTTTCCAGCCAGTAACAGTGTCTAATAGTGAAATAAAGGGTTGAGCATGTTCTTAAAACGATAGTTTTTAGTCTCTTGTCCCAACAAGATAAAAACCTCATTATTCAGTGTGTGGATGACGTGTCTAACATCTCATAAAACCACAAAATATAAACTATCCCTTTAACCACACGCAGTCTTTTACCTGCACCATCTTGGTTCCGCTCATTGATCCGCTCCTGTCGATCACAAACACCACATTCTTTGGAACTCTGGGCAGATCCGGAGGAGCGAAGAAATGCACAAAGTGTCCATTCACAATCTGAGGGGAGGTAAAGACTTTGATGAACACTCGTCTGTGATTCTTGTCTTGGCAAAGACTTGGGACGGGAGCTGACCTGCACTTCCCCGAGGCCCCCTTCTCTTTTAACATCGTAGTTGATGACGAAATCTCCATTGATGGCGGTGCCTTCACATCCTGTACAGTTTCTCTGCTGCTCCAGTGTTGGTGAGAAGGAAATGTGTGCCTGTGTGAGACAGAGAGGTTCTTTTACGTTGACATTTTTAGATATAATACAGAAATAATAACATTAATCAAAGCGTTCTTAAAAGGGCAACGTGTAAAAACTGTTTTAAGATAAGTTACAAAATGACCACGATGTGTCACCACTTTTGGGAAATTTGGCTTCACTGTTTTTGGTTCGCTTGTGCAGCCCGTGGCCAAGTGGAAAGGGAACTTGTAACTGGAGGGTCGCCAGTTCAAGTCCCCACCAGGTCAAAAGGGCTGGGGTACTGCTGAGCAAAGTACCCAACCCCCATTGTTCATTCTAGGATGGGTCAAATGCAGAGAAATAATTTCCCTAAGGGGATTAATAAAGTATAAGATTTAGATTTGTCCACCCACCACCCAATAATACATTATCCTATCCATTGATTGAGACTATATGGGACCTGCAGAATTTGCCCACCCTGGGCATGGGACTGAAGTGGGCAAACACGGGTGGGGCCACCACAGAAACCAAGGACAAACCTCTTGGAACCAATTGTTGGTCTGAATATAACCCCTATAATTCCATTTTAAGGGCTCTCGTCTGTGCAAGAGTCTTGAGACGCTATCACTACTTAGGTGACACCTTTTTAGTCGCTCTACATTCGTCATCTGGATCATCGTTCTGATTGGTTTTAGTTCTGTCCAAATGTGTACAGAGGCTTTTTTTGTGATCCACATCCACTGGTCACACCTCTTGGAAGTGGGAGGTGACTGCGTCCTCTCTGGAGTCTGGCATCAGTCAGGCTGTTTTGCCCTTTACCTTTTTGTCCGTGACCGTTTTCTCCACCAGGGGAAGCAGGTCATTGGTGAGGAACGTCGCAGTGGCCTCAACAAAGGAGATGCCCTGAGGCTCATAGATGTCTGCCACAATCTGTCTCCACACACACAGACACGATACAGTATTAATTTAGCATAAATGAAATCACCATGAAAGCCACGAGCAGAGACGCACCTGAAAGTCCTGCACGAGTGTCTCAGGTTTGACGCGTGTTAAAATCTCATACTGGCCGAATTTCCTCTGAAGCAGCTCCTCGTAGGTCAGAATAAAGGTCACGTAACTCTCCGCTGCGATGTTCACAGACACTGAGAACTTCTCCATGTTTCGCCCGGAGGCCCTGTAATAAAACACCTCACAAATGAGACGACCACACATGTCGACGTCGCTCTGAGCATGAATTTCACATATCGTTCGTCTCACTTGACCAGTCCAGCGGTCCGTCCAGAGGAAACAGCCTTATCGTACTGTTCCTTTGCTGTCTTTTTCTCCTTCACCTCTCCAACGTACATTTGACCGTCAATTTCCCTGTGAGGGAAAAACGGACAGATTTAGAGTCGACGCGTTCACCGACGCGAGCGAAAGTCAAACGTGCCGAGGTTTTGACGAACATGCTGAAGTTGGTGATGAAGGCCGTCTTTGGCAGCTCCACGTTGAAGAAGACTTCCTGCGAGTGGTTTGCTTTATTCAAAGCCTTCGAGGTCATGACGGTGCGGGCGAAGCGAGACATCACTGCACAGGCGACTCTGACACTGTGAACCTCCACCATCTGAACACATGGAAAGAGACGGAAGCTTCTAAGCATCTAAGTCTGTCAGCGCAGAGCAGAGGTTAGCGAGTACAGTACAGTGACACTCTTAAAACTGCTTCTGTCACTTTCTAGAGAGAAATCAGCAAAACATTGCTGGCTAAGACAAAAATGTCTAAAGCTATTAAGTGAGGGATTTTTTTAAATGGCCATTTAAAAAATCTGATTTTTGAAATCATCTGCTGGCGGGCCACTTTTGGCCCACGGGCCACCAGTTGCTGACCAGTGATGTCACGTCTTAACGTAAATTTTTTATCAAATGTTTTTAGTCCTTATAAAGTGAAAAATATCTCTTCTGACTTTGTCAACCCACAGTTAAACATGGTATGAACCATGATTAATAAAGTTGCTGTTTGTGTATTTTCTGCTCTGTCTGCACTGGAGGAGCCAAAACACACACACACACACACACACTGGTTTATAATCTTTAGTGGGGACCAAAGTCTGTGAATGTTCAGAATGGACGGAATATTAACGTAAACATTCAAACCACATGTACCAAAGCAACATTTTCCACCATTTTGGTCGCAGTTTAACGACAAACTGTACAAAAACACTGAGCTGGTTTAGCTCCAGTCCTGCTCTCTGTCTCCCCCTTTGTCTATCAGTGGTACTGCAGCCTCACAGCAGGAGTCTTCTCTTCCCGTTCTTTCTCTCTACTTTGTTTCCTGTTTTTAAATATAGTGGCAGAGCTTTTCTGTGCGTTGTTGCATCGAGGTAAGACAAATAATGTGCAGTGACTTCCTGTGATTAAACTAATAAAACTCTCTGTGGGTTTTCATATTGTTACAGTTGGAGGAGGAGCTATGCTAACTACGGCTCTATTACATCATCGAGCCATATTTTTAGACACGCCTTTACTCCATAGCTGTCAAAAGAAAAACAAAAACAAAAAAATTAATTGATTTTTAATCAACTCCTAAATTAATTGTCAGCTATTTTGATAATTGATTTATTGGTTTGAGGGTTTTTCCAGTAATTCAAACACATTTTCTGATTTTACAGCACTTAAATGTGACGTCTTTGCTCCATATAAACAAAGAAATCATTCAAACTGAATTGTTTTGGTTTGTGGACAAAAACAAGACATTTTAGAGAACAACATTTCCACGTTTGGGAAACACCGATCAATGTTATCTGACATTTTACGGACCAAACAATTACTGGATGAATCGAGAAAATAATCACCAGATGAATCAATTACAGTTGCAGCCCTAGTGTGGAGACATGAGCTCCAACTGCTCAGAACTGTGTGCGAGTCGGGGGACAATGTCCCAGATTTATTTATGTCACAGAAGAACAAGAAGTTTAACTCATGCAGAAAGAAATAAAATACAGATGCCCAAATAACTTCCAGCATGTGTGAAGCGACTGGAAACATAAGTGCGTGCCACTGCACAGAGAGGGAAAAAGAGGCATCTGGAAGTGATGCACTTTATGGGAAATGAACAATACCACTACTGTAAGCTCGAAGCTTCCAGTCATGTTGACCTCAAGTTTACTCAATTATCCTATTCACATTTGGAATTTGATGGCAGTGACGTACTGTAGAATGTTTACAATCAACAGACCGCTGTGATGAATCGGCGTTTTTTACGTCAGCATGAAAAAAAAAGACTTTCTTACGTTTACGTTTCTTACGTTTGCAGAGTCTGTGCTTCGTTTCTATCGAGGAGGGAAAAACAGAGACAGAAATACTTTAACAACCATCATTGTCATCGCTCTGAGCTTTGTGAAAGTGGCATAGAAAGAAAGTATTTAAGCTGAATACCTTCATAGATCTGGCATCCATGGATTCTTTGGGCTCCTGGAAGACAAGAACACAGATTAACACGATTGTTTTGTGACGATATCTGAAAGGTTTAGCTTCACAACAGAGTGCGTAGTTATCCAGGAGTTTAAGCAACTGACATGAGCAAGTTAACATTGAGAGAAAATGTCACAATATTAAAGGAATACTTCACCACTTCACTTCCTGTTAGTGTAACTGATGCGCAAAGATGACGGACACTGTTTACATTCCACCCTACGAGTGGGTCTAAAAAGTGGGAATTAGCGTTGCAGAGACTAAGTCTCGGACCAAGTGTCACTGAGGTTGGGGTGCACAATTTTTCAAAAATACTGCCCCTATTCTAGTAATACAAAGGTGAAGTATTCCTTTAAACCCAACATCAACATGAAGAAGCCTTTAACAGACAAGAAATATAACTTGAATATTGAATCAAGCCATAAAAACATTTCTTAAAATCTATCATACGCAGCAATTTAATGCAGAACCTGTTGTACCGACATGGCGCTGCTTTTATTATGTATGATGTGATGTAACTTGATGGACATTTGCAGTTCATGCGTGGCTTGTCCCAGTTTTCCCACAGTCATGTCAATGCCAAATGTCAAACAAAAAAAGAAGCAGGTTCTTCAGGAATATTAAGCTAGCGCCGGCGTGGCGCGCTGAGAAATAAGGTGTGAACAAGAAAATCAGACAAAAGTGTGTGAGAAGAACGTTGGGATGTAAAGACGGGGAGAGAGGGACAAGACAAGACATTTAAAAATACAAACATTTGACACCTCCCTATAACTCACTTTTTAAAGTCCCTGAACCATCTCTCTTCTGACTTTGTCAGAAAAACACACGTGAATGTGTGTGTAACTATGAAACTCAATTCAATTTTATTGCTATAGCACCAAATCACAACATACATTATCGCAATTCTCTGTACATAATGAGGCAGAAACCCTTACAGTGTTGAAGAGAGAAAGAAGAAAACCTTTTAACAATAAAGAAATCTCAGACTCAAAGATGTGCGGCATCTGCCTCGGCCGGTTGTGGTGAAAGGGACAATGGGAAAGGGAGGAGAGCTGGGGGGGAACTTTGCCTTCCTCAGTCTGCTGGACGTGACATTCACCCTGTTGTAAGTTGATGAACCATCAGAACAATCTTGGAGACATGATTTAAATCGTGTTGCTTGAAATATGGTTTTCTGTGACAATCCTTCTTTTTTTCTCTCTCTCCACTTTTAGCTTTGATTATCATTCCCCGCGCAGTAAACAGATCTGCCATTACTCTTCTTTTCTCAGGAAACAAATGGCTTACTGCCAACGCTGTGCTTTCAACTGCACAAGTGCACAAAACAAACACGCCTTTAATAATTTGTCTGTCCAACCGTCCCAACGGTTCGCTTGACGGGCTTCTAATTTGGCAGGAGACTTACTCGGGATTACGCTCAGTGGTCCAGACTTAGTGATGAGTTGTCTTTCAATTTGAAAGGTGTGGGTTTAATTCCCAGTTCTGCCGGTTTACATGCCGTTGTGCCCAGGCCGGGCGACACACTTAATCCCACATTGCTCATGACGGCAGCATGTGAATGGGTGTGAGAAATGAATGGCAAAAACTAGAAGACTAGAAAAGCACTACGGTACATAAAACCATGATGCTTCCACCCGGTTCCACCAAGTCCACTTTGACTCTGTTTGCATAAGACATGTAAGGGAAGCTGCTGTTTTATTTGTAAACATTAAAACAACAACAACAACAGAACAAACATTTGTTTGCAAGCAGTTTCCGCACTCATGCACATGCCAAGCACTGAATACCTGTGTCAGAGCATCACTCCTGGAAACAACCAGAGCACCTCCAGCCTCGACAGGAAGGCAGATGCAGATCCAGGCCAACAGCAGCAGGATCCTCCACCCCACAGTCATGCTTGCGAACCTGAAAAGCCCCTGCTCCGGCATGGCTGAAAACAAAGTGTGGAAGGAATCCGAGGCATGTGGGGATCAAGTCTTCCCGTAAGACTTAGCCACGCCCACGTCGTGCTGCTGGAGGAGGGTCCCTGGCTTTGTTTATGCAACTGTGGGGGAAGTGGTGTGCAGCCAGTCCCGACATGTCTGCCTGATACATTGTTGATTTAAAGGTCTGAACGTTTATTCATTTACGTCATTTCCACAAATCACCTACTCAACACAACGCGTTAATTAGAGGCCAGTGAAGAATGTTTGTGGAGTAAAAACAGTGATGAAGAGACACCTGGAACACAGAGGACCCTAACCCTCTTTGACCATCAACAAATGTTTATTGAGAGGTTTTCACAAAGTGAGAATGTTTTCAATAAGTCAGGACATTTTCAGAAAGTGAGGACATTTTCAAAAACTGAGGACATTTTCATAAAGTCAAGACGTTTTCAGAAAGTCAGGACGTTTTCAGAAAGTGAGGACATTTTCATAAAGTCAAGACGTTTTCAGAAAGTCAGGACGTTTTCAGAAAGTGAGGACATTTTCAAAAAGTCAGGACGTTTTCAGAAAGGTAGGACATTTTCAAAAAAAGGATGTTTTCAGAAAGTGAGGACGTTTTTCAGCAAGTGAGGACATTTTCAGAAAGTGAGGACGTTTTCAGAAAAGGAGGACGTTTTCAGAAAGTGACATAGTTTTCAGAAAGTCAGGATGTTTTCAGAAAGTCAGGACGTTTTCAGAAAGTCAGGACATTTTCAGAAAGTGTGGACATTTTCAGAAAGTGAGATAGTTCTCAGAAAGTGAAATGTTTTCAGAAAGTGAGGACATTTTCAAAAAGTGAGGACATTTTCAGAAAGTGAGGACGTTTTCATCATGTGAGGACATTTCCAGAAAGTGAGGACGTTTTTAGAAAGTGAAATAGTTTTCAGAAAGTGAGGACATTTTCAGAAAGTGAGGACGTTTTCAGAAAGTGAGATAGTTTTCAGAAAGTGAGATAGTTTTCAGAAAGTCAGGACATTTTCAGAAAGTGAGGACGTTTTGCTAAAGTGAGGACATTTCCAGAAAGTGAGGATGTTTTGTCTCATATTTCCAAAAATATCTGTTTCTCTTTAACGTATGTGCTGTTAGATTTTTGATGTTATATTTTATATAATATATATTTTTATATTTAAAAGAAAAATAGAGTTGGACTCAACTCAAGCAAGTCCAGTCGCCCACAGCTAACTAATGTTTTGATGGTGTGGGGGACGACATTTAAACCTGATCTTGGACAGTTTTGAAAAGTTCCGACACAACATAGTTTGTCACGTCTCCATCGATGAGGCCGGTTCCATTATTGTGAACGAACCAGCAGGGAACGTTTTCCCCGTTCTTCACGTCCCTCCTGAAGTCTCTCTGCCAGCCTCTGTGGAGAAGCAACGGAAATTAAAACATAATTCTGTTTACAATGCAAGAGTTATTTATTGATTCTGGACACATTCAAACGCTTCCACACACTTATCGAAGGTAGTAATTCCCAAACTTTCCAAGCGATGTTCATAAAACGTGATTTCATGCATTTTATTTAAAAAAAATAGCACACAAACCTTTGGGAACTTTTGGCTAATTTGTAAGGGGACCCCAAAAAAATCTCCTGCAACCCATCTTTGGGTCTCTACCCAGTGTTTGGGAACCACTGATCTGAGGCTTGTACCTGGTCACATTGAGCTGCTGTCCCTTCACAAACATGGTGGCGTCCGGTTTCTCTGGGACTTCACCTGGACGCAGCTCAGACACCTCATATTCAATCCCATGGTAGAACTGACCTGTAGGACAACGCAACATTTACAGGAAATATTATTATTTTTAAATATGATCACTGTGACTCTACAACTCTCCACCTTTCGAGCACAAGTAAATGACAATATTCACTCGCCGTGTAACATTTGGTAGGGTGTATTGGCAGAAATTGAATCTACTGCCCTTCTTTAAAAAATACTGTAGACAAGGTTCTTGCTTTATGGAGGTCACCATCTTGCACCGCCATGTTTCTAAAGTCGCCCAAACAGACAAACCAGCCAGAGTGTGCTTTAGTATTTAAAGCAGAAACTCACTACCCAAACAAAGGTCAACATCTTTTTTAGGCTAAGGCCACAGGAGTTCACTGACGTGCTTGGGAAAGGGACGTCAGGATACTCAGGATAACTCTTGAGCAGCTATAATCCTAAAACCATGTGATCTACTTCCTGCTAAGTGTGTCATGTTTGTACCCAGCAGGCCGTGAACAGCAGGAGAGAGGAGATGACTGTCCAAGGTGTAGAAACCTAAATAGTCCCGATGGTACGGATGCTTCTCCCACACTTTGTGTAGCAGGACGACAAACTTGACTGAATCTTTCAGAGTCACCATCAGGCTGCGCTCCTTGGTCACAAGAAGATCCACACTGTGGGAGGAGGAGGAGGAGATTATTCTGAACTGGACTTGACGTTTCACTTTATTCATGTTAAAGGAAATGTTCCTCTCACTAAGAGCGAAAGAAAACCGTGTGATGGTGCAGCCGCTCACTTGAGTCCTTTGAGAGAGGCCGAGTCCGACCACAGCAGTTTGACCCATTTGCTGTCCTGGAACACTGAGATGTCACGAGTGTTCACCTCCAGCCTCACCCCCAGAGTCTGGTGGACGATGCCAAAGCGCCAGAAATACGTGTTCATTTTACCATCAGGAGGGATTTTCTTGTCTCCAATTATCTGGCCATTGACCAAAATACCTGAGGGAAACAACATGTTCAGTCAGTCACTTTTAATAAGTAGCACATACATGTACAAACATTGGTCAGTAAGAAGTAGACCAGATACCACACTTTGTACTAACTGTTGACAAAGTCTTGATGATGATCAGGACTCGGGACTGACCTGATTGTGGGTCTGTAACCAGAGAGAAAATGGTTCCTGGTCTGTCGTTAATGTTGAAGCACAGAGCGTCTTCTTTCTCTGGCAGCTCTATCATGAAATGAGGATCTCCATCCACTGCAAGTGATCACAGTGACAGTAGACAACACAATGAACAATGTCAGGCTCCTTCGAGCGCATTTGCTGAGGAGGAGGAGGAGGTTTAGCGGGACGGGATTTCTTTTCCCAAGGTAAATAAGTTCCTGGTTATAAAAGTTCCTGGAGATGTTGTTGGAAAAATGTTGTTGTATCGTCCTATGGATGTTTCTGAACATTTTCTTCCAGTGTTTTTATGAAGCCTATGAAATACATGACCATGAGTTTGTCAAACAAAATAATTCATTTGGTAGTTAGCGAACACACGATACCCATGTCTTTAAAAGCAATTTCACAAAATAATCTCATAACTTTGAAATGGACACAGCGGTACCTAAAATATGACTTACCAAAATATGTTGGTGACGACTGGTAAGTGTGCGTGTACACAGCAGGGTTTACAGACATGTATGGATGCCCTGTACAGGGAGGAGAAAATGAGCACAGTTCATTGACTTAAATATATATATAAATATTTCTTTGCCTTGTGGTTAAAGAAATTAGAGTTTCACCTCTTCTTTCTGCCTCTTGTCTTTGTTCTGTCAAAAAGCAGAACAACTAATTACATTGCACAGTTCATGTCCATGTATTCCAGTGATGTTCTATTGTCTTTTGTCTGCACTGGATCACGTTGTAAACTATTTCATTTCCCTCCTCACCTTCAGTCAGCTTGTCTGCAATGAGAAAGCTGTCCGTTCCGTCTTCAGTCTCAGGCTTGGTGACCACCATGGAGGTGAGAGGGGTGACGAAGTTGTACTGCAGAGACAAGTCCAACGCCTTGGCTGTGGCATTGTCCTTCTCGTCTGAGGGACCTCTATGATAAGGAAATATTGGATAATATACATTATCAGACAGAGGGCAGAGTAGCTGGAAACCGCCGTGGGTAAATGGCTCGGTCTGCCACACCAGAGCTCATAGAGAAAACAGTGTTTTTAGCTCGTGGGGACATGAGAGCTGCTGATGTACTGCTGCCTCATTTGTCAAGTTTGTGTCACTTAGATAAATCTGAACCAATTATTTCAAACACCGCAGTCACAAAATACCACATTTAAACTTACTGATGGGGACAATAGTGGATCAGCAACTCCACGGGGCTGTGATATAAAATCGTTGATTTTCTCTATGGGATTTGGTGTGGGACATTACAAATGTCAGCCAGAAAAAGTGAAAACATCATAAAAATGTAGGTGTACATTATATCACATGAGCCTTTTGTTAAGTGGATGAAAAAAAATAGTTTTCCCTTTTCTGGTGCTTGGAAATGACTCAGAAAAGAGCCTGAGAACGTCTTCAAAAAACTTGAACTGTTACTGGAAGTGAAAACGTGAACACACCTGGTCTCCAGTAACTGCTGGATGGTCAGATAGGCCCACAGAC
Source organism: Solea senegalensis (assembly GCF_019176455.1). Lineage (NCBI taxonomy): Eukaryota > Metazoa > Chordata > Actinopteri > Pleuronectiformes > Soleidae > Solea > Solea senegalensis. The sequence continues at coordinate 2,504,499 of NC_058024.1, forward strand.
GCTCTGTGAAATCCCCAAAGATGTACTCCTCATCTGGGTATATGTCGATCCAGTTCACAGGACTGGCCTGACCCTGTACTTTGTAGTCCTCCTCAAACTACAGGGAAGAGTTTACGTCAAATCAACAAAGTAAATAACAACAGACACACCAGTCTTCTCTCCACCTCGATAGTGTCTCTACATTTCTTACCCCCTGACCCATCACATCCACCATGAAGTTGTCCAGGTCATTGTCGGTCAGCCGACCAGCCACCACGATCTCTGAGCCGTTAAACAACTGGCTGAAGTGGTTTGTGGTCAACATCTCCACTGCATTGTCAGGATAACGCAGGTCCACCTCCAAAAGCAGAGGACTGGCAACTTCATCATAGAAAGCCTGAAATAAAAAAGCTATTCTTAACGTATCTTTTCAAAAGGTATTTATTATCTAATTGCAGATGAAGGTGACATAGCTGGTACAGTTTATGTGTAATGATTCAAAGGGATAGTTCTGGATTTTGGAAGTTTACTGAGAGTAAATCCAAACAAAGGATTTCAAACAGCAAAGTCACAAGCAGTTGCTCTATGGACTTTGGTGCAGGCGAGTGGGCGCTTTACAAAGCATCTCATACCAGCAAGAAAAGCTGTCTAACGTTGAGATAAAGTGTGGAACATATATTGAAGATTTAGCGTGTGTAGCATCTGCAAAGGCATGAAGAACATGTGGAAGAACCCAGAGATGGATTTTAATCAAGAAGCTTGGAGAGTTTGGTCAGTCAATTGTCTCAAAGAATCACCAGCACTGCATGTCTTTTCCTGCTCGACGCGTTTGTCTGGAAAATGGAGGTTCAAAGCTAATTTCAGAGTCAACAGAGACAATTTTAACCTTCTTTGGTCCTGAGTATCGACAGACACGCTGTGAGTGCAAGATGCTCTATATGTGAACAGTTGCTTCAGGGGAGCCTTGGCTTAAGGAGCTAAAATGGTGTCCCAGCCTGGAAGTCATGATGTCTTAGGCTACCGTTCCCAGCAATGCGGACACACACAGCACAGTCGGTACCTCATTTAATTACATTTTAAAAATCTTGAACCATGCATTCAAACATCAGGAAATAAACTTTCACCTGGAGCTGGAGCGTTGCATCTGAAGCTTCATATATTCTGCGGGCAACTCCATTGTTTTGTTTGCTCATCACATCCAGGAAGGAGTAATCCACGTCATTACCAAATCCAAGACAGAACAGAGACATGTTCCCTCCAGCTGCAGAACGCACGTTCTCCTGGATTTTCTCGAGGTTCTGTTCCCCTTCAGAGCCACAGATATAATGTGTACAGCTGTAATCCTCTATAAAGTGGACATTGCATCATTCAAATGTGAGTAGATACTAGGCGCACGCTCCAGACACTCACCGTAATTTGGCATTCCATCCGTCAGTAAAATAATCATATCAACGCTCCTCTCAGGGAGCTTCATCTTCTGCCTGTCATTGACCAGCAGGTTTACACCACTTATCACTGCGTCATTGATGTTGGTGCCTTAAAGGGAAAATAAATAAATGTATCAAAGAGAGTGTATTTCTGTCAACCTTTGGCATTAAAGGTCCAGTGTGTAACATTTAGGAGAGTTTATTGAATGTACTATCTACAAGTATTGTTTGTTTACTTGCATTAATCACTTCAAAAATCAAGGTCGTTGTTAGAAAAAGTCTGAATAGCCCAAGGAAAAAGTAATTTTTAGGTACAAGGGCCTTGCTTTAAGGGGGCGGGCATCTTGCATAGTCATGTTTCTAAAGCAGCCCCTTACTATGCAAACAAAGACAAAAGACTCCACCTTCAAAAGAAAAATCCTGATTGCATACACTAACGAAAAAACGGAGAACGTGGAAGAGTAGAGACAGTTGTGAAAAACTGGGCTTGTGAGTCTTTCGCTCTCATTCCACCAAAATACCACTTTGTCCAAATACTTCAATTTTTAAAGTTTCAATCCAACCAAAATCGGCAGCATGAAGCAGGCACGATCAAACAATTTTGCAGTGGAATTTTCTACTTTAGTATGTCGTCCAAAATGTGACAAAAAAGTCATACTTTAGTATGTCGTCCAAAATTTGACAAAAAAGTCATAGTTTAGTATGTCCAAATTTTGACAAAAAGTCATAGTATGTAAGTCATAGTTTAGGCCAAAATGACAAAAAGTCATAGTTTAGTATGTTGTCCAAAATGTGACAAAAAATGTCATAGTTTAGTATGTCGTCCAAAATGTGACAAAAAAGTCATAGTTTGTTAATAATGAGTCAAAATGTGACAATAATAGTTTGGTATGTGTAGATCCAAATGTGACAAAAAAAGGGTATAGTTTAGTAATAATAGTCAAAATGTGACAAAAAATGTCATAGTTTAGTATAATAGATCCAAAATGTGACAAAAAGTCATAGTTTAGTATGTCGTCAAATGTGACAAAAAGCCATACTTTTATTATGCGATCCAAATTTTGACAAAAAGTCATAGTTTAGTATGTGGAGTCAAAATTTGACAAAAAGTCATAGTTTAGTATATTAGGTCCAAAATGTGACAATCTCCATAGTTTAGTATAATAGGTCAAATGTGACAGAAATGTCATGTGGTTGTATCAATAGATCCAAAATGTGACAAAAGTCATATTTAGTAATAGATCCAAAATGTGACAAAAAAAAAAATGTCATAGTTTAGTATGTAAGTCCAAAAATGTGACAGAAATGTCATAGTTTAGTAATAATAGATCCAAATGTGGCGAAAATAATAAAATAGTTTAGTATGTCGTCAAAATGTGACAAAAATACATGGTTAGTATGTAGATCCAATGTGACAGAAATATCATAATGTAGTTTAGTATATGCGTCCAAAATGTGACAAAAAATGTCATATGAGTTTAGTATAATAGATCCAAATGTGACAGAAATGTCATGGTTACAGTATAATGAGTCAAAAATGTGGCCCGAAATGAAAATAAAAAGCCAGTTTGGTATGTAGATCAAAATGTGACAGAAATGTCATAGTTTAGTATGTAGATCCAAATGTGACAAAAAAGTCATATTTAGTATAATAGATCCAAAATGTGACAAAAATGTCATAGTTTGGTAATATTAAAAGGTCCAAAGCCGAGAAATGTCATAGTTTAGTATAATAGTCCAAAATGTGACAGAAATGTCATGTAGTTTAGTATGTAGATCAAAATGTGACGAAATGTCATAGTTTAGTATGTGGAGTCAAAATGTGACAGAAATGTCATGGTTAGCATGTAGATCCAAAATGTGACAAAAAAGTACATGTTGGTATGTGCGTCCAAAATGTGACAAAAAATGTCATAGTTTAGTAATAATAGTCAAAATGTGACGAAAATGTCATGGTTAGTAATAATAAGGTCCAAAATGTGTGAAAAGTAATAATATCATAATAGTTTAGTAATAATAGGTCAAAATGTGACCAGAAATGTCATAGTTTAGTATAATAGTCAAATGTAATGTCATAGTTTAGTATAATGAGTCAAAATGTGACAGAAATGTCATAATAGTTTAGTATAATAGATCAAAAATGTGACAAAAAGTCATATTTAGTATAATAGGTCCAAAATGTGACAAAAATGTCATAGTTGAGTAATAATAGTCCAAATGTGGCAATGTCATAGTTTAGTAATAATAGGTCCCAAATGTGACCCAGAAATGTCATAATAGTATATAGATCCAAATGTGAAAGCGAAAGAATGTCATAGTTTAGTAATAATAGATCCAAAATATGACAGAAATGTCATAGTTGGTAATAATAGATCCAAATGTGACAGAAATGTCATAGTTTAACGTAATGGAGTCAAATGTGACAAAAAATGTCATAGTTTAGTATGTAGTCAAAATGTTAACAAAAATGTCATAGTTTAGTATAATAGTCCAAAATGTGGCCGAAAATGTCTCATGGTTACAGTATAATAGGTCAAAATGTGACAAAAATGTCTCATAGTTTAGTATAATAGATCCAAAATGTGACAGAAATGTCATAGTTTAGTATGTCGTCAAATATGACAGAAATGTCATAGTTTAGTATCGTCAAAATGTGACAGAAATGTCATAGTTTAGCATAATAAGATCCAAAATGTGACAAAAAGTCATATTTAGTATAATAAGTCAAATGTAACAGAAATGTCATAGTTTAGTATATTAGATCCAAAATGTGTGCGAAAATGTCATATTTGGTAGTCAAAATGTGACAAAATGTCATAGTTTGGTATGTCGTCAAATGTGGCAATATGTAGTTTAGTATGTAAGTCCAAAATGTAATGAAAATGTCATAGTTTAGTATATGCGTCCAAATGTGGCAAAATGTCATGTAGTTGCGTATATGCGTCCAAATGTTGTGAAAATGTCATAAATTTAGTAATAATAGATCCAAAATGTGCGAAAATGTCATCATGTATTTAGTAATAATAGATCCCAAAATGTGACAAAAATGTCATAGTTTAGTATGTGGAGTCAAAATGTGTGAAAATGTCATAGTTTATTATAATAGATCCAAATGTGCGAAAATGTCATAGTTTAGTAATAATGGAGTCAAAATGTGACAAAAATGTCATAGTTTAGTATGTAGGTCCAAATGGCAGAAATATGCATAGTTTGGTAATAATAGTCAAAAATGTGACAAAAATGTCATAGTTTAGTAATATTAGTCCAAATGTGACGAAATATGTGATTTAGTAATAATGGGTAAAATGTGAAAATATCATAGTTTAGTAATATTAAGTCCAAAATGTGCGAAAATGTCATAGTTTAGTATGTAAAGTCCAAGAAATGTATGACAGAAATGTCATAGTTTAGTATAATAGATCCAAAAATGTTGACAAAAGTCATGTAGTTCAGTAATAATAGATCCAAATGTGTGAAAATGTCATAATAGTTTAACGTAATAGATCAAATGTGACAAAAAAGTCATATTTAGTATGTCGTCATATTTAGTATGTCCAAATGTGACAAAAATAGTTTATGTCAAAATGTGACAAAATGTCATAGTTTAGTATGTAATAGATCCAAATGTAACGAAAATGTCATAGTTTAGTATAATAGATCCAAAATGTGACAAAAATGTCTCATAGTTTAGTATGTGGTCCAAAATGTGACTGAAATGTCACAGTTTAGTATATTAAGTCAAAATGTGACAGAAATGTCATAGTTTAGTATAATAGTCAAAATGTGACAGAAATGTCATGTTTAGCGTAATGCGTCATAAATGTGACAAAAAGTCATATTTGGTAATAATAGATCCCAAATGTGACAGAAATGTCATAGTTTAGTATAATGCCGTCAAAATGTGCCGAAAATGTCATATTAATATTTATATAATAGTCAAAATGTGACAAAAATGTCATAGTTGGTATGTAAAATGTCAAAATGTGAAAGCCGAAATGTCATAGTTTAGTATGTAGGTCAAAATGTGTAATCATGTAGTTTGGTAAAATAGTGAAAATGACGGCGAAATGTCATAGTTTAGTATGTATAGATATGTCGCCCAAAATGGCGACGAAAATGTCTAGTTTAGTATAGTCGTCAAAAATGTGCGAAAATGTCATATTTAGTATGTCGGGTCCAAAATGTGACAAAAATGTCATGATTTAATTATGTCATGTAAGCGAAAATTTAGTATATGTAGATCCAAAATGTGACAAAAATGTCATAGTTTAGTATAAAAATCAAAATGTGACAAAATGTCAATGATTTGAGTATGAATAGTCAAAATGTGACGAAAATGTCAATGTCCAAAGTTTAGTATATGTAAGGTCAAATGTGACAAAATGTCGCCAGTTTTAGTATGTGGATCCAAAATGTGACAGAGTGTCATAGTTTAGTCCAAAATGACAAAAATGTAAGTTTAGTATGTCGTCAAAATGTGACAGAAATGTCATAGTTTAGTATGTAGTCCAAAATGTGACAGAAATGTCATAGTTTTAGCATTAGTCAAATTGACAAAATGTCATGATTTAGTATAGATCCAAAATTGAAAATGTCATATTTGTAAAATATTCAAAATGTGACAGAAATGTCATAGTTTGGTATGTCGATCCAAAATGTGCATGAAAATGTCATATTTATATTAGTTGACAAAAATGACAAAAATGTCATAGTTTAATATATTAGATCCAAAAAGTGACTAAAATGTCATAGTTTAGTATATTCAAAATGTCATGAAAATGTCATAGTTTGGTATATTAGTCCAAAATGTGACAATGTCATAGTTTAGTATAGTCCAAAATGTCATAGTTTAGTATGTAAATGAAAATGTGTACAAAATGTGACAAAAATGTCATATCAGTTTATATGTTGTGAAAATGTCATAGTCAAAATGTGACAAGTCAACAAAAAATGCATGTCATAGTTTAGTATGTCGCCCAAAATGTGAAAAATGTCATAGTTTAGTATAATAAATGTCCAAAAAATTGACAAAATGTCATAGTTTAGTATGTAGTCAAAATGTGACAGAAATGTCATAGTTTAGTATGTCGAGTCAAAATGTGACAAAAGTCATATATTAGTGTCCAAAATGTGACAAAAATGTCATAGTTTAGTATGTTGTCAAAAATGTGACAAAAGTCATAGCCCAAAATGTAAGATCCAAAATGTGACAAAAATGTAAAAAGTGTAGTAAAATATGTATGTCAATTTAAGTATGTCGCCAAATGTGACAAAAATGTCATAGTTTAGTATGTCGTCAAAATGTGACAAAATGTCATAGTTTAGTACAATAGATGCCAAATGTGACAGAAATGTCATAGTTTAGTAATAATCAAATGTGACAAAATGTCATAGTTTAGTATGTCAAAAGTAATGTCAAAAATGTGTTTAGTATGTCAAAGTCATATTTAGTAATAAAAAATAAAATGTGACATGTCAGTTTAGTATAATGTGAAAAATGTCCCAAAATGTGACAAAAATGTCATAGTTTAGTATAGTCCAAAATGTCAGATCCCAAAATGTGGCAAGTTTAGTATGTCGTCAAAATGTGACAAAATGTCATAGTTTAGTATGTAGTCCAAAATGTGACAGAAATGTCATAGTTTAGTAAAAATGTGACAAAAAGTCATAGTTTAGTATGGTCCAAAATGTGACGCATAGTTTGTATGTCAGTTGTCAAAAATGTAAAATGTCATAGTTTAGTATGTCGTCAAAATGTCTGTCATAGTTTAGACATTCAAAATGTCAGAAATGTCATAGTTTGGCTAATAATCGTCCAAAATGTGACAAAAAGTCATGTTAGTATGTGGAGTCAAAATGTGACAAAAAGTCATAGATAGAGGTGTGAGAGTTGATCCTACAGTGACACACTGTTCAGATCCAGAAAATAATCACAAAAATCTCTAAACAAACTCTTCTCCTGCCCACAATTTTCCGACCTACGCAGAAAATTTTTACATAAAAGCGTGGCTAAGGTTGTTGTCTAACCCTGTGTGTGTTTTCATTTTCATATGACTTGCAGTTTTTCTTAAAATCACCTAAAAGCGCAGAGTTCTGGTCAAACCTCCCATTGACCCCCATGTTAAATGTCTGCTTTCGAGTTTTTTAAAAATCAAGACGAGGGTGATTTTAAAACTGTAATTTCTCTGTCAATTCACAGATTTAAATTAAATTTAAATGTGTGGGAGCTCCTGAAAGTATATCATTTTTTTTACAAGTTGTTATTCTTAAGTTACTGACCTCCTCTGTGGTCTAATGTTTTGACGTCAGCTATGGCCTCGGCTACGTTTTCGTCGGTCGCTTTGCTCAGCGAGTTCTTCCAGGAGACGATCTTGTCATCAAACTTGATGAGGGCAAAGTGGTCGTCCTCGTGCAGGTCTTCCAGGATCTGCAGCATTGCCTCACGTGTCTGGAAAAGGTCACCAGGAGGTGAACATGAGTACAACAGGATTTTTTACCACTACATCCTTTCACCAGCCGCTCACCTGTTCAATCTTCCTTCCTCTCATCGATCCGCTCATGTCAATCACAAAAACCACATTCTTTGGGACTCTGCGCAGGTCGGACGGAGCAAAGAAGTGGACAAAGTATCCATTCACAATCTGAGGGTAAGAGAATCGTAGGGAAGTAGTAATGACTGGACATCTGCAAGTTCATGATTAACCTGCCTAAAATTATGGAAGTCCATTTCTGCCAGACTTTTTGTCTCATTTCTACTTTTTTATCTCATAATTTCAACTTTTTTTATCCAATAATTAGGACTTTTATCTTATAATTTCGACTTTTTTTCTCATACTTATGACTTTTTATCTCATAATTTCAACTTACTTTGAGAGGTTTTACCTCTTTCCTTTTTTTCTGGCGTAAATGGGCTTCCTTAGGCTTCCTTCCCTAGTTCTATTAAAAGTTAGTTATTATAAGTTTATTTTTAAAAAAATGTATTTGTTCCATAGAATTCATATAAATCTTACTTGTCACGCTCCTCACTAAGCCCCCAAAAACTAAAGCAGCTAAATTTATCGATTTCATTTGAAGACAAAACAAAGGTGTGTGAAAGTTTTCTCTCTTCATGTCAGACTGCATTTATTCATTCATTATTTTTCTATGACACTGTTTTCATTGTACATTATTTCTCACTATATAGGTGGTAAGCAACATTTGTGTAGTAGTTATGAATGTATTTTTATTTAGCCAGTCAGTTATTTTTATTTTATTTTTGATTTATTTATTGCAAATGAACAATGGAATTAAATTTCAATATAATTCTGCTGTCAATCACAGTGGCAGGAGAGTGACATTAACAGAAATCTTCTTTTTCATTTTTTATGCACTGTAGGGTGGAATATTTTTGATTGATTAAAAAACTGTAGGGTCTGTAAAAAATGTTGAAAGGAGGAAGGTTTGATTTATTTTACTCATATTGATCACCACAGAGTGACCAATGCCATCATTTCTACTATTTTACTACTATGTTATCACTCCATTTACTCATTGTTTTGTAAACAATGACAATAACAATGACCATTCTATTCTTTATTCTATATATTCATTATATATATGTTCAGCTGACCTGAATGTCCCCGAAGCTCTTTTCTCTGTTTACGTCATATTTGATGACGAAATCGCCATCGATGAGCGTTCCCTCGCAGTCTGGACATTTCCTCTGCTGTTCCACGGTCGGTGAGAAGGAGACATGCGCCTGACGACGAGATACACACACACACACACACACGGTTTAGCTTATTTACTTACTGTAGTAAATGTGAAGACAAAACGAAAGGAAAGCAATGATGGTTTTTGTCCACCTTGTTGTCGGTGACAGTTTTCTCCACCAGGGGGAGCAGGTCATCGCTGAGGAAGGTTGCGTGGGCGTCGACAAACACGATGCCCTGTGGCTCATAGATGTTTGTCACCATCTGTCTCAACACAGTAAAGATATTCATTCAGGATGGATAGAATAACTGTAAGGTCGTAACCTGCAAACTCCAAACTGCACTGACGCACCTGAAAGTTCTGCACCCGTGATTTGGGTTTAACTCGTGTTAAAATCTCATATTGGCCCAGTTTCCTCTGAAGCAGCTCCTCGTGGGTCAGAACGAAGGTCACGTTGCTTTGAGCTGCGATGTTGACAGACACTGAAAACTTCTCCATCTTTCTCCCGGAGGCCCTGGAATAAAACACAGGCATGATCACAGACATTGGAATGATCAGATTAGATCAGATTAGAAACGTTTTAGATCATCTTGACCGACTCACTTGACTAGTCCAGAGGAAACATCTTTCTCGTACTGTTTCTTGGCCTTTTCTTTCTCCTTCACCTCCCCAACATACACCAGACCTTCAATTTCCCTGTGAGGCACAAAGACGGACAAAGACGGTTGGAGGAAGCAGAGCTTGAATATGGTTTGACAACAATACGTCAACATTAAATGAAAGTAAAACAACATTTTGGTGGCACCGGGACCAATTTTGACATAAAGTTGAATTTAAAGGATATTGAAGTTTTTGGGAGTCATTAGAGAACACAAACTTTGTCAGAAACCACACATAGAACACATTAAACGTAAATGATCTAAATCTATTGCTATTCTTTATTATTATTGAATAAAAACTGCCGGAGGATATTGTGCTGTTCACTTGTAATGCCCTATATGTCATACTGTATCCACATTTGGGGAAACAAACTTAGATCCTATGATTAAACTTCAGAAAAGAGCCATTAGAATAATAAACTAGTACAAATAGGCGTGTTTTTTATGTCGGATGCGACAAACGCGCTCGGACGAGTTCACTGAGTTGAGGCCATGGTTAGTGTCAACTTTTTTGTCCGTCTTGGTCTATGACATCTTCCCGCCAAGTTTGGATATCTGGAATCCACTAATCAGTTTTTCACAGGATCTATTTTGTTAAACTTTTTAGACATTTTATATTTTCTAAAACATTAGATATGCTTTTTTGTGTGGTGAATAAAACTCTTCCTGTTTGCATTCAAATACTCTTTAAATTAAGAGAAGGAGATTATAATTTGGAACAAGCTCAATGATGAAATGCAATTGTGTAAAAATGTAAAATAATTACAGTTTACAATGCAAAGTGAAGTATAGTATTATATTGTAAGTGCATTGTTGTATGCATTTTCTCTACATTTTTTATTTTTTCCTAGTGTTGGACAGGATTTGACTTTATATTGACATTTTATATGAATGTAACCGAATGTAATTCATTCATTGAAATATTGTTTGTGTGGAGACAGTGGAAGTGAGCGTGTAGAAGCACAGACATGCTGAAGTCGGTGATGAAGGCCGTCTTGGGCAGCTCCACTTCAAAGAAGATTTCCTGCGAGGCGTTTGCTTTGTTCAGAGCCACGGACGTCACGACGGTGCGGGCGAAACGAGACGTCACAGTGCAGTCCACGCTGACGCTGTGCACCTCCACCTGACACAGAAGCGGGAGGAGGACATGGAAAGACGGACACAACAATGGACATCGAGTCAATCGAGGGGTTCTACTCTGTGAAACATGAAAAATGACATTATAATAAAACAACAAACAAGGCAATCAGAGATGGCATATGACTGCTGGTCATATTGGCAAGTGCAAGTGCGGAAACACAAACAAAAAATCAGACTAAAAATGGTTCATTATTTATTAATAATTATCCATTAGAGCCAGAGCAACCTATTGGAATTCCTGGAATTTATTTACTTATTTTTTCTTCCCCAAAGGATCGCATTATTGAGGCTAACTAAACGTTGGTGAAAACGGACAAAAATCGGCGCGCAAATCAGAACTAGAGAAAGATTTGTGCAAAATTACCAAAAACTAAGTTGCGGTTTGCATTTTTCGTAAATGAACAAACTCGTCGGAGAATGTTAATTGTACTAACATAAAAAAAACTTGTCAATTTGTACCAGACACGTTTAAAGATGATAAGCTATCGAAAGTAAAAAAAATATTAACTGTCAAAAATGTCTAATAAATGTCAGTATTGTATGTCAAGAAAATTTAAAAATATAAACTGTCAAAAAAAGTTATAGTATGTATTGTATGTATTTCTGGTCCTTCATATGAGCTCCTCCTCCTCCCTTATGTATATATTGTTTCATCTGTTTTGCTGAAGGGTGCAGCCCATGACGAGACATTATGTCATTGGTTCCACTTTGGGAGTGTTGTGATGAGGCTGCTCAGCAGGGTGAATGTGCACATTTAAAAATAGAACTTTTATTTTATTTTCCATTATCGATATACTAATGTACTAAACCAGTCACAGTCTGTGATTGTGATGACCCTTGTTTGTACAAGGTTTTTCTGGCTGTGGTTTTTCCATGTGGTAGAAACCACACCCTCACTCGTAGTGCTTTTACTCAATATTCTCAATCTTTTTGTTTTTTCTTTTACTTATGTGTGTGAAAAATCAATAAAAATAAAATAAAATACAACTTTTCTTGCCTTTTTCAGTCTCTAACATCTTCAGGTGTAATTTGTATGCATTTATTCACAGTATAGACATATATGTGTGTGTATGTGTGGTGTGTGTGTGTATATATATGTTATCAATACCACCTATGCTGCTAAGTAAGTAAATTAAAAGTAAAATGATTCTTTTTTATTTGGCAGAAATTTAGTTTTTCATGACCACAGAATGAGCCTGAGAGGCAGCCATTTTGGACCACCATTTTTTTTTTAATGGACAAACTATTCACCTTTTTGAGTTTTGATGCTAACTCAAGTCTACACACTGTACCTTTAAGCTTTTCAGTAGTTGGGTAATTGACTGTTTTTTGTTTGTTGTCTTTTTAATAGGTGGGGGAGACGATGCATGCAGATCTCATCATATCCATAGACTCAAAGTTAAATTTCTTACCGACACCTCATTGATGCTCCGTTTCTGTAATTATAAAAAGAGACAAATACTGTCACTGTCTGCTGTGACAGTATTCTTTAACAAAACAAAAATCAAAGAAGAAATCAGTCTGTGTGTGTGTGTGTGTGTGTGTGTGTGTGTGGTTCTGTGTGTGTGTGAGTTCACCTGTGGAGCTCCATGATCCTCCGAGATGACCGGACGGAGACAGACGCAGCCCCACAGCAGCGGCAGCAGCAGCGGCAGACGAGCACGCAACAGTCCAGACATGACCAAACATCTACTGAACACTAACTGACTTCAGTGCTGAGAGGAAAAAAGAAAGCGCTGTGTCCAGAGGGAGGGTCAGAAAGTGTGTGAGTGTGTGTTATTTGTACATGCATCTTTGTGAGGACCAGAATGACAAATAAACTCTATTTAAACCTACAGTATATACAGAGGCTATATAAGAATGTGCAAATATAAAATATATCATTAAAAAGAATTACATTTTCAACAACAACCTGAGCAAAAAGTTTCTCAAAAATGTTTTAAATGGGATTGAATTTGTGAAATTTGTGAAATACATCACGGTTCAAAGTTCACTTTCACTCGTTTTTATGAACAAAAGTAAAAAGAAAAACAGTCTAATTCGGTGACTTCTGCACAATTATCGCTTCTAAAAATGCGATATATAAAATGAATCATATCGTTGACTCAAAAAACACACTTTGTAAAGCCTGAATACACACACACACCCAGGATGTCCATGTAAGGAGTTGTGTATTATTATGGCAAATTTACCATGGGTTAAAATGGTTGTTCATTGGTTAAGACTTGGGTTTTAGTGTTAGGGTTGCTGTGTGTGTACTTGTATTTATTACTTTGCGAGGCCCAAAGAAAATTATGTTTTTGGAGGACATTTTGTCTGGGCCCACAACTTTAAAGAGTTTAAGACCTGGTTTTAGGGTTAAGGTTAAGCATTTGATTGTAGGTTCACTAAGATAAAAAAAAAAATAGTTTGGGTGTGTTTGTTTTGCTGTACTGTGAGGTCCAACTATTGACAGACTAACTTTTTTGTGAGGACATTTTTGGTTGTGAGGACCTTTTTGGGCAGTCCTCACAAAAACAAGCTGCTATGGCTTCTTGGGGGCCTAGACTTTATGCTGTGTAAGTTTCAGCCAAAGTCCTCTCAACCGTAGGAAATTATGGAAATTGTGTTTTCCCCTGTGTGTGTGTGTGTTGATGTTTGCAACCAATCAAACATCGATATGCAATGTAGGAGTCAGTCTTGAGTTATTTTAGTTTAGTGTTAGTTTAAATGATTAGTTAACTGTTGGCCTTAAGCCTTTGATGAAATATTGTTGCAGGGAAAGGAACATGGCTTTGTGATCCTATCTTTGACAACTATGATAGATAGAGGGATTGGGAGATATGTAGTATGTAGCAGGGTTGTATGTCCGTTAGAAGCTGTACTAGGTTTGGTGTAAAAAGGTTTTTTGACCGTCGTTAAGTTACATTATATTACTGTTAAATCAATAGATTGTCATTCACGACCTGGAACATTGATGATCCAAAGGAAGCTTGGATACGGCAAGTGGAAATAAATGTACAAACCCTTTACATGACTCTCTTGCCTTGGAGACTGACAAATTAAAACGGTACCTATGGGTCAAGCACATAGAAACCTGCCTACAGCCAACAATGTTTGGTAGTTTTGGAATTAAGTACTACGTGTAGAAAGCCTAGATAAGTTAGAAACCACTGAGTCTTCGGTAAATATTACCTATAAACACTATTATTAGTACCAATTAATGACAGCAACTTAATTAATTCTCCTCCACTAAATTAGTGTTAAGTGTAGGAGATAATTCCAAGTACTGCTATAATTACTTTCACCTTAATTTAAATCAGGATAAGACACTTAACCTCATGATAATGTTAAAAGTGACTGAACAGTAACCTGATTTACAACTAAAATGTATTACAAATGTTAATAACTCAGCCTTTGACAGGACAAGGTATGTATTTGTTTGGTGCAACAACTGAACACAATCTGCAGGGCAACCAAACATGTAATCATTCATTTGGCCACTGGAGGGCAGTAAGAAAAAGATAACACAACACAACAGCGATCAGCAAATAAAAACAAACACTGCATTTCCATATAAAAGACGAAATAATTTATTAAGTGGTCGGATTAAAAAAAAGACTGAACAAATAAGCAAATGTAACTAAAAAAAACACCTTTGTTGACTGATAAATACATGACACAGTACTTATATAAGCCACGTTACAAACCTGATACAGTACAGAAACTGCTCACACAGCAGTAAGCTCAACATACATCCATGGTTGTTATTGCTGCTGCTGCTGCTGTTGCTACTTGTTGAAAACACTGGCTCCTGGAGCTTTAGCAGCTTCATTTTTGCCCAGTACTGTTTCTGTTCCCGTCCTCACGTTGCTGAAAACAGATGGAGCCACTTTGCCCATACGTTCTGCACAGACACAGACACAGAGACAGAGACAGAGACAGACACAGACACAGACACAGACAGTGATTTAAATGTTAGTGAAGAAAAAAAGAGATACATATAGTGTAATAAAGAGCAGCGGTTCTGAAAGAACCACCTGAGAAAGATCTTGAAGTAACACCATTTGCACCAACTTTAAAACACAGTGGTGTAAATGAGGGGCTTTTTCAGGGTTAATACCTGGTTTAAGGGTTTAAGGATTTAGGTGTTTAGTTGCAGTAGTTATGGTTAAGGTAAGGGGCTAATGCAGACAAAATCTGGCCCGCGGGCTAATCACGGCCCTCTGTCAGATTTAGTACGGCCCACAGCATCAGGCAGAACCTCAAGATCTGAATTGTGGTCAGGTTAGGGTTTAGGTTAGGTATTAACTAGTTTGTAGTTAAGGTTAGCGATAATGGTTTGGTTCAAATGAATGGAAGTCAATGCAGTGTCTTTAAAAGGATCGATAACTTGGATTTAAAGACTATTGTAAAACTCTTTACTGTTTACACATAATTACATAAACCCCTATACATATTATATAATATTATTTTGTTATGTTTTGTTATATTATGTTATATTATCCTGATACCACAGTGCAAAAAAAAAACAAGACACAACATTAATAAAAGACTTCGCTCACTCACCACACTCCACCATGACCTCATAGGTTTTACTCTTGACCTCGCCCTTTAATCCCAGTTTACTGCGAGCTCCTTTCAGGTCCTCCTCCTTCATAGGTGGACGCTTCTTCTTCTTCACCTCGCCTGGCTTAGAAAGAAGAAGAAAAAAAGTGAACATAACGTGTAATATTGTCAATATTTGTGGTAACATTTGACTCATCTTCACTTACCTGCGACATGGTGATTGAACTACGTGTACTGATTCAACAGAAAACTCTTCCAGTGAGACAAAGTGACTGCTGTCTGTGTGTGTCTTTGTCTCTCGGCATGTCTGCCATTATATATAGTCTTGGTCCAGACTCAGTGAGTCAATCAGAGCAGCTGTCCACCAACCAACTCGGCCTGTTGTCCTGTTGTCAGGATGTATTATTAGATATGATGTGAGGGGTGGTACAGCTGGAATGGGTCCAAGTCTTTTATCAAATGCTTACAGGCCAACAGCTGATAATTCAGGAGACAACACAAGTGACATCCGGCCACAGCTTCTCTCTACTGAAGTCAAAAACAAACTAGATCATCATACACTGAGGGAGTGAACAGAGTTTGAGTAAAAAGAAAATAAAGAATTCACACTATAGACCATGGGAGAAGAAAGTATGGGCATTGAAATGTCAAAAATAAGGAACAAAGTGTGTTCCCTGTCTGTTCAATATGTCTTTTATCTTTCAAATATGGAACAAATCTTATTTTATGGAACAGTTGGCAGCTCTATCATTCTAGCTTACACGTGATAGTTTAGCTAACTTTAGCTGTAGTCTGTTCTTTTACAAGGTTTTTGTGCTTCATTAATCCTCATGCTAACTTACCACAGGTGATAGTTTAGCTAACTTAAACTCAAATTTTCATTTACAAGGTTTTTGTGCTTCATTATTCCTCATGCTAATTTACCACAGGTGATAGTTTAGCTAACTTTAGCTGTAGTCTGTTATTTTACAAGGTTTTTGTGCTTCATTAATCCTCATGCTAATTTACCACAGGTGATAGTTTAGCTAACATAAACTCAAATTGTTCATTTACCAGGTTTTTGTGCTTCATTAATCCTCATGCTAATTTACCACAGGTGATAGTTTAGCTAACTTTAGCTGTAGTCTTTTCTTTTACAAGGTTTTTGTGCTTCATTAATCCTCATGCTAATTTACCACAGGTGATAGTTTAGCTAACATAAACTCAAATTGTTCATTTACAAGGTTTTTGCGCTTCATTATTCCTCATGCTAATTTAACACAGGTGATAGTTTAGCTAACTTTAGCTGTAGTCTTTTCTTTTACAAGGTTTTTGTGCTTCATTAATCCTCATGCTAATTTACCACAGGTGATAGTTTAGCTAACTTTAGCTGTAGTCTGTTCTTTTACAAGGTTT
Organism: Solea senegalensis; assembly: GCF_019176455.1. Classification (NCBI taxonomy): domain Eukaryota; kingdom Metazoa; phylum Chordata; class Actinopteri; order Pleuronectiformes; family Soleidae; genus Solea; species Solea senegalensis. The sequence goes on from NC_058024.1 coordinate 2,521,339, forward strand.
TTGTGCTTCATTAATCCTCATGCTAATTTACCACAGGTGATAGTTTAGCTAACATAAACTCAAATTGTTCATTTACCAGGTTTTTGTGCTTCATTAATCCTCATGCTAATTTACCACAGGTGATAGTCTAGCTAACTTTAGTTGTAGTCCGTCTTTTAGCAAGTTTTTGTGCTTCATTGAGCCTTGTGTTAATTTACCACAGGTGAAGTCTTAATCCTCCTTTCTATGGGATTATTTCTATTGAATCGTATTAAAGATAATGTAATAACCATCTCCAGCACGTTTCTGTAGGTTTATTTTAGGCTTTAATGATGGTTAATCAGTTATACTCTACCTGCTTCAAACTGTTTTATACAAAAATATTGTAGAAAAAAAGTAACAAATGATATGCTTACGTCAGGCCGGGTGTGAGATCATGGTGTGCACAATAAAAATGACACATGGAAACTTTCCTGAGCTGAAGCTGAGGAGCCAGGATGTGATGCATTCAATATGAATACTTCTTCAGGATCATCGTGACTCCTGACACTAAATCTGCGTCTGTGTGTTGCTTTAAGAATGTGAAAGCGCTTGCTGTATCTATTTCTGGACGTACAATAAAGATTCCAAGTTTTGCTGTAACTACTGTGATGTTTAATACAGCTAAGTTGCTATTGCGCAATAGCTTCCCTGGTAGTCTAGTGGTTAGGATTCGGCGCTTTCACCGCCGCGGCCCGGGTTCGATTCCCGGTCAGGGAACAAACAAACAACCAATTTCCATCAATAATTTTGCTGTTTCGACTGGCGAACTGTCCAGAGTGTACCCCGCCTATAGCCCTATGTCAGCGGAGATTGGCACATTCCACTAGCAACTTCCATCTTATTATTAGACACTTTCAGGTTTAGCTTGTGGCTAGCTGTTAGCATTTCAAGTGCCATTGTGTGTCTTCTTACGCCCCTTAAACTTAAAAATATCCAGTTCTCTAAGATGACGGAGCATAAACCCGGTATCCCCGTTAGTCTGAAAACATATCCCCGCCTGAATTTTACAAACATGTTGTCGCCTATGTCTTATTAGCTGGCGAGTGGGAACCTGCCAGGTATAAGTAAACTGTAGTAGCTTGACTTCCATTATCTGGGTGTGTTCTTGAGGAATACGTGTATTTTTAAAGTCTAGTTTTAATCGGACTCACACAAAAACATTTGTATTCCTAATGTCATGTAGGGTTAAACCCATAAACTATGCATATTCCTTTAGAAATTCCACCACAGCTGCACCTCTGCTACACCTGCATGTTTATCGTGCACTGTTTTACTAGTACTGAATATTACAGCACATTACTTACCGTAAAAAACACCAAGATCAATACTGCAATCGGGTATCAAGCTTCAGCACACACAGTCACCTTTATACTGCTAATACTGTACATTGTAAATAAAACATTTTATTTATGTATATTTTACATTTATTTTATTTCTGTCCCCAAGCTTTTAATGACAGCGTTTTTTCTTTTCCTTTCTATTAGTGGTTTTCATTCATTCAGGATTCTCACAACTTGTTTGACATCAAATTCAAGGACTTTTCAAGGAGTTTCCAGGGCCAATTCCCTTTAACCTCCTGAGACCCTGCGAACTCATATGAGGACATTACATTTTTGCTGTTCTGCACCATGATACTTAATTTTTAAGAACACTGACCCATCGACCTCATCTAGGGACGCTGCCTGCACCACCTAGTGGTCTCATAACAACATTACAGTCATGTGATAAAAAACAAGATGGCTGCAATACCTAGCAAAACTTTTTATGGCAGCTCTCGACCAAAATATGGACATGGTAAGAATTTTAATTGAATTTTATGAATGAAACTTGTATATTTATGCACAATAACATCTGTAGCTTCATATGGCATGCATATTTGATAAATTTGAGCAATATTAGCAAGCTACAACGTCTGTAAACATGAAGTACTCGTTTGAGGACATCGGGTCTATCATCATATTTTTTAATCATTTATATCACAGGAAAAATTTCCTTTTCAAGAGCTGAAGAATTGCTCAATGCAATTGCAAACGACTCTGACATTGAAGAGCTATCAGATGGTGAAGAGAATGATCCTCTTGTGGGGGAGTTCGTTTCATGTGGAGCAACTGTGGAGCAACCACCTGATGACTCTGATTCACTGTCTGATTCCCTGTCCAATGCAGCAGAAGATGCTGATTCTGATTATTTACCATCTGATGCTGATCACATCAGTGAAGATAGTGACAGTGATATGAATGAGCCACAACATAAAAAAAAGCATGGTGAGAATGATAAACCTGACCAGGTTGAGCAAGGACATGGGGCAGGACCAAAAAAAGGATTCAGAGAGTACTGGAAGTCTGCTCCATTCAACCCGATTGTAGTCCCGTTTCAGGGAGGGGATGAACAACTAGTTGAGAGAGCTGATTGGTGGCCAGCAGATTATATGGAGCAGTACATTGATGCAGAACTAATGAAAGTTGTTGCTGACTGTACAAATTCTATGTCGCTAGCTAACAGTGGGAGATCTCTCAACACATCGGTTGAAGAGATGTACCACTTTTTTGGAGTATCCATCCTAATGTCCTGTGTCCCTTACCCACAAACAAGGATGTTCTGGTCCAATGCCCTAAGAATCCCTGCCATTAGTGACTCAATGAGACGCGATCGATTCTTCAAGCTGAGGAGCCACCTGAAGGTAGTAATTGACAACGACGTTCCTGAAGACAGGAAAACAGACAAATTCTGGAAGGTGAGGCCTTTCATGAATCGTGTACTCGATGGCTGCCGCATTCAGGCTCGACCAGAATCTGTCTCAATTGATGAGCAGATGGTACCGTTCACTGGAGCCTGTCCATTCCGCCAGTATGTGCCACTAAAGCCAAATCCAGTTGGCATGAAGAACTTTGTTCTAGCATCAACAGATGGCATTGTTCTGGACTTTGAAGTGTACCAAGGTTCAAAGGCACTGGCTTCACAGGTTCCAGACGCAGAAGGACTGGGATTGGGAGCCCTGGTCCTCAGACGCCTGACGGAAACAGTGCATCCTGGTACAAAGGTGTACTGCGATCGCTTCTTCACCACCATATCAGCTGTGGAATGCATGCTGGAGAAGCAGGTGTACCTAACCGGTACAGTCATGAAGAACAGGGTCCCAAAAGCAATGCAGAAGCTTCCAAGTGAAAAAATCATGAAGCAGCAAGGCAGAGGTACCACCGCATCAGTTGTCAGAGGAGATGGGAAACTGTGTGTTGTGAAATGGTTTGACAACAAGCCAGTCATGATGCTCTCTACTGTCCATGCAGAGCAGCCAGAGGACACCTGCCAGCGTTGGTCCAAGAAAGAGAAACACTACATGGCGGTCAGACGACCAAGTATTGTACGGGAGTACAATGCTAAGATGGGTGGGGTAGACTTATCAGACAGAATGATGAGCTACTACAGGATGAGTGTGCGAACAAAGAAGTGGACCATTCGCATGCTTATGCACTTTATGGATCTTGCTCTGGCCAACAGCTGGCTGCTGTATCGCCGAGATAATCAAGAAAATGGTACCCCAAGAAAGGGTATCATGAAGTTCCTTGAGTACCGCATGGACGTGGCTCAGGTGTTCCTCAACAAGTGTAAAGTCACAGATGCAGAGGAAGAGAGAGCACACCGTCCAGAACCTGGCCCAAGATTCCGGGTCACTCCAATCCCCAACATCTCAGTGCGCACAGCCTCTGCTGGTCATCTGCCGGAAGTTGCCAACCTCAAGAACCCGATGCGTTGCAGACTACAAGGCTGCACTGGGAAATCCCGTGTGCACTGTTTGACATGCAATGTGTTCCTTTGCCTACAAAGTGGACGCAACTGCTATGAAGCCTTTCACACAGGCTAGTAGGACTGTTTCAGACAGACAGATGAATTTAGCAGACAGACAGCCTATTAGTTCAGAGTCCAGGTATAGGTTGAGTTCAGAGTTTGCTATGATACTGGGGCAAGGGGCGTTCATAACTTTTGCACTTTTTCATGTTTACACTTTCATCTGCACTTTTGTTATCAAAAAATGCACTTTTTTAAAATAAAAATGTGTACTTTGTTAATAAATGCTGTCTTTACCGTGTCATACAGAAAGTCTGGAAACAAAACAGTGTAAATCAACATACTGTGAATACGATTTACACAGATGTAAATAATAACATTGATTGAATTGTCTTTATCATACGGTAAGATAGACCCATTGTCCTCATATGAGGACAATGGGTTTTTAGATAACTACTTATTGTAGAAAGCTAAAATTTCATTTGTAGACTAAATGAGTCCTTCTGATCCCAAATAGCAAGGAAAAAAAATAAATGCAAAGACAGACCCATTGTCCTCATATATGGACTTTGGTTTTGACATATATCCAGAACACGTAGAAAGCTAAAATTTTATTTCAACTAAAATGAGGTCCTACTAATCCCAAATAGTAAGGAGACATAAAAAATGCACATGAAATAAAAGTCGGGGTCTCAGGAGGTTAAATTCAAGAACCGATTGTGATGACAAAGCAGCACGCTCTGCATCTGGACAAAGTCAGTGTTTTTTTAGATCATTTTCATTTCCCTAGTCCAAAGCAATGCAGGGCATGAAACAGTAGGTGACGTTGTAACAAACAAGGGAGACATTTACCTAAATATTTCATATATTATAAATGACCCATGTCTATCTATTTACAGTGATTTTTTTTTCCAAATTCATTTCAAGAACCCTTGGGAACCCTGTTTATTCATTTAGATCCTCTACTCTGCCTCGATGAACATGACAACAAAAAACAAACGTTGGATTAACATGGTATATCACATCCTTTATTGGAAAAAGCAGTTTTAATGGTAATTTACCTCCGTCGCTTGCCCTCTTACTCCACGGGTTTCACTTAGTAAAATGCTCATTTATTCCTCAGCAACATGCCAATAACATAATGGTGACATCATCACCAGCGCCACCACAGTCACAGTCGACTTTCCGTTAAAGAGAACCAACAGTCGCATCAACCACACACACACACACACACACACACATCCAGTACAAACACACAAGTACACACAGACGCACTTTTCTGTCTTATTCGACAGTAACTTAACAGTTTAGAGGTCTATGCGTGTCACATTCTTCACATCAGAGCGTGCCGAATGCTGCCTGACGCCCAGTTCTCCAGCTCTCTGGATAAAACGGTTCCAAAAAAACCAAACAAATAAAATAAAAATAAAAACCTGCTGGTAATTTTACTCAGGCACATTACTTTACCTTAACACACAAAACACAAGAGGAAAGGTGAAAGCTAATTGGGAAATTGTGCAAGAAATGGTTCCCATATCTACTCCCTATTTAGAGTGAAGGAATGAAGAACACTTTTGGAACAAGCATAGTCACCCTTTTTTTTTTTGGCCTGAAAAATAACACAAAACAATGCACAGTTTATATAAAAACCCAACAACTGATATACAATAAAATAAAAAAAAAGTAACAAAGGACTGTGTTGTGTCCACAGACGACAAAAATGGAAGTTTGCAGCAAGCATTCGTTAATGTGCTCCCTTTGACATGATTAACACACACACACACACACAAGGTTTACAGTAGTTAAGTGTTAGCTGTGCTCAAACGTGGCCGAGTCGCATCAACAGGCTGATTCAAACACTGATGTAATGATGCTCCCACTGAGTTTGAGGTGTGTCCGATCACACGCACGCACACACACGCGCACACACACGCGCACACACATACTTTGACATTCAATGGACTTTACAAGCTGTTTGAGCTAAAATCAAATTTAGTCAGGGTTTTCCCAAGGGATATACAAGAAGAAATTATTTTTGGGGATGAGGAAAAAGCTTCGAAACCGCTACTTTTATGATGAAATGTCCTCAATATTGGAACTGATCCTGACAAAGGTGTAAGAACAAGTACAAGTTGTCCACACATGTAATAATATTTCTATCTGTGTGAGGACATTCACTGAAAATGTCTAGCCGCTCTCACCAATCAAACTATCTATGGTCCAAGAATATCATTTTTTACGTTGTAGGTGGTGCTTGGTTGAGGAAAAAAAAGTCTAAACCAACAGTCCTCATGTCCTACAATGTCCTCAATGTGGAATTGGTCCTTATAATAAGGTATAACAAAACAAAACCTGTACAAATGAATGAAACATTGCAGCTGCTTAAGCCAATCAAACAACTTCAAAATGATTCCAGAATATTTGAAGGGGTTTCCCTGGTTAAGAAACACATTTTTTAAAACCGTTTTAAGTTGTAAGAACAGTCTTCAGGTCCTACAACGTCTTCAATCGTGGAACTGGTCCTTACAAAGATGCAAGTATGTGTGTTTCTTTATCGTTGTGAGGATGTTCAATAAAACATTCTCCAATTGATGAAATGTATTGTCGAAATTATTCCATGAGAGGAAGCTTCGCTGAAAAACACAATGGAGAAGCTCTGCTTTTAAAAAAGACTAAACTGTTTAGGTTTCCTAAAATGTCCTCAAAATGTGGAACAGGTCCTTACAAAGGCGTAAGGACAAGTACAACACATCCGCACACAGACTTGTACTTCTATATTTGTGAGGATCTCTCGCAGCTTAAGTCAATTACACAATTTTAAAGTTAAATGTTAATACACAAAGAATATTTTTGACTTTGTTGGGGGGGGGCACACACATACCCACACACACACACACATACTTGTATTCCTATCTTCGTGAGGAGAATCATTGACAAAGGTATTTTCTAGCTTACCCTTAACATCATCATCCTTTATTTAAAATTGGGTGAGGCCCTGCAAAATATTCCTAATTCTAAGTCTACTGCTAAAGCCCTGGATTAGTTAAATGAGATCCAATCCAGGTTTTTTTGAGGATCTTTGTAAAGTGGTTCTCACAAACTTGTCCCCCCGCAAACCCCTCCCTTCAGAGCGCTGCGTTTTACCTCGTACGTAACCCTTCAAATCAGCTAAAATGTCCTCCTTTCATAAAGTGTCCTTGATGGTGAACCTGGTCCCTACAAGGACAGAAGGACAAGGACATATGAGGCATGTACTTCCACCTTTGTGTGTGTGGGGGGGAGGGGGGCTGGAATTTCCTGCAACCTTCAAAGGATAAGCAGTAGAAATTAGAAATATTCTAGCCTCCTACTTTACGTCTAACCAAGATGGAAGTACAAACATGCACACACACACACACACACGTTCTGGCAACAACACCCTGTTCAGACCCGGGGTTCTGATCCATCCTGAGTGTGTCCTCAGATTCAGCTGACATCCTCTGACCCGCTCTGGTGTCGCTGTTTTTACACTAACCGGTCCTCATGTATTAGTTTCAGAGGTCTCAAACTCGCGGTCCGTGGGCCACATGTGGTCCCTCTATCAATTTCATGCGGCCCGGCACTTAAAGGGTTTGTTTTGGATATTTACAGATTGCGTCCTCAATGTGTGGCTTTTATTGTGAACTATACCTTGTTTCGTATCAAAACCAACACTTTTTTTGAAAGTATGTGAAGTATCATCACAAATGGCATTATTGCTATATCATGATATCATTGCAGTTAGACTAGTTCTCACTTGACTGAGCCCCACCCCATAACCAGACTTGAAGCTCATGTGACCCCGGGTTACTTGAATTTGAGACCCCTGCATTAGAGCATTTATAGCAACTGGTGCAATGATGGTCACAACAAATGCTGTTTAATGGTAGAGCAGCGTGTGTAGAGCTCAGCACGTTAAAACCAGACTAATCCGTCCTGTTAGAATGATTAAAAACATAATTTTGTTCCGGGTCTGAACGGGGGCTAAAAGCACACACTTATCATGGAATCTACACCAGGACTACAATCAGTTTAGACAACAAGTGAAAGGATCAAACGTAACGACCGTCGAACAAATGTGTTTGCATGTTTGGTTCAAAGGTGACCGTTTAGAGATTTGTCCAAACAAACACGATCCTGGACCAGTGAGCGTGAAAATGCACTTCCTGCCACTGACGTCCAAACAGTCTTAAACCAGTGTTCTCACTTCAATCACATTTAGGAGTAAACATTATTGTGTTTGTTCGTGGTAAAGTTCCTTGTACCCCCCCCATACAGTCAACAGGAGTGAAATGAAACCCAAGAGAATGTCTCCCCAAGTGTCAAATCCAGGTTAGACACAGTTTTTTTTTGCAGGAGAAGAGAATTCAACAACAGCATCCATCTTCTGCCGTCCATCAGTGAGTATTTCATGTTTGAAAAGAGGCTGAAGTCAGGATCTGTGGTGGTACAGGGTGGGGAATGTATGTGGATCAGTGTGGTGAAGTCAAGTACTGCTCGGGTCAAACGGGGATCCCCATGCGCAGCTTCTTCTTCTTCACCGTCTTAAGACCAGTCAACCGTCGCACATCGTCTTCGTCGGACTCGTCCATTTCATCGTCTGCTGAGAAGAGGATCTGAGAAACAAATCAAAAAAAAAAATGATGAGGCAAATGGCAGGACGAGATGATCATATAATAACAATGTCTTTTATTGTTACGACTGAGAAACGTCTCGTGACTGGTGGGTAGAGATACCAGCAGAGAATTATGTGATTTTTCAGCAATTTTCTCCTCTGCTGTATGGAGGACGAAACCTGACTTATGTATAAATAAATAAATGCATAAATAAATGTACAAATAAATACAGAAATAAATAAATAAATGCAAAAATAAATGAATAAACAAATAAATGCATGAATAAATACAGCAATAAATAAATGTATAAATAAATAAATGCATAAATAAATGAATAAATAAATAAAAGAATAAAAGAATATATGAAAGAAAATAAATGCCGTACATTTATTTCTACATTTCTGTTCACTTAAATTTATTTATTGCTGTCTCCATATGTTAATGAGGTAGGAGGTCCTAACCTCAGTCAACAGCATGATTGGTTACAGGAGTGTGCTCGATTCGGGTCGACGACTTCTGCCTTACTAGCAGCGCTGAGTCGTGTACAGGAATGTTGTTGGCTACCAGCTTGTTAATTTCCCCAAGGGAACCTCCCAAAGGGATCAATAAAGTCGTCTGTCTGTCTGTCTGTCTGTCAGCTCGCCCAGCACTGTTGCCAACTCCTCAGCAAGGAAAGTCGCTATTGGCTGTCCTAAAAGTCGTTAAATGACGTCATCGTCTAATTTGCAAAATTGTTACATATCAGACATAACATATATGTTCAGTCTGCGAACTATACCGCAGCTTTCACGTATATTGGGGGGGGGCGGGTGTGTCAGGTTGGACGCTTGCGCGTGCCTCAGAGCGCTTGTGGTGTATTTCCACAGGATCCACTCGCCTCCGCACGTCACGGTTTAGGTTGCATCTCCACTTCAAAAAAAACTACTCAACTCAACACATCCATTATTACAAGTCTGCACATCTACTCGTCTTAAATCAGCACATATCGCCTTCTATCATATCCAAACTCCATTCACGCATCAAATCAATCAAAAGACAATATTTTGCAAATATTTTAGAGACCCTCCCAAAATCTCACAAATCATGTTTCCAGGGGAGCTCATGTCTCATGATGGGGGGCTGAGACCCCCCTGGCTCCCCCGTAGTTCGCTCCATGGATATGATATTTCGGATATGTATTAAATGCAGTGATTTCTTTTATGAGAGACTGAGTTAAGAAACATTTACAGAAACATTCTGTAAGCCAGGGTGGAACGGCAGCGTGGACGTAGAGTGGTGAGGGTCTGCTGTGACTGCAGGCTGGGACTGCAGTAAAAATGTAAGGCATTTATTTATTCTTTCATTTATTTATTTATGTATTAATTTATACATTTATTTATTCATGCATGTATTATTTTATTTATGCATTTATGTATTTATTTAGTTATGTATTTATTTATACATACATAAGTCAGGTTTCTTCTTCCATGCTGCTTTTCGGGGCTCTCCCTCCACAGCAAAAGAGAAAAAGAAAAACATTCGAGCTAGCCAGGAGTCGAACCTAGAATCTTCTGATCCGTAGTCAGACGCGTTATCCATTGCGCCACTAGCCCCATGCACACACATCTCAGAGCTGCCGTATATGATTCCCTCCTCAGAGTGTGAGTCAGCCCCACCCCCACAGCCGTGCAGCATGCTGAGCGCATGCTTGCTGAAGGCTGCAGCACCACATGGAGGAAGTGAAGCAAGCGCTCTTTCTTTTGTCTGCACTGCTTCAGCACAGTCTCATGTGAAAACGCCCGACAAAGCACATTTACATCTCTATGAGTGACCAAAAAACATGCAAACGCATGGCTCACTGAGGAAAAACAATCAGAAACAGACAATGGATATTTAGGGACTATTTTCTGCTTTCTTTGCTGCATAAAAAAAGAAATCATTACAACTGATTCATTTTGGTTTGTGGACAAAATGACACTTCAACGTTCAACATTAACATTTTTCTAACATTTCAGGGACCAAACGATTATTCGAATAATCTCGGTCCTGTAAATAATTATCTACCTTATCTATAGCTATCTATCTGTCTATCTATGTATATATATATATATATATGTATATATATACACATATATAAATAAACATACTGTATATACTGAATATATACAGCACCCGTCATAAAAACTGGAAAACATAAAGTCAATACTTTCTAAAACCTTAGTTTAAAACAAACAAAACGTTATACTGTTATTGTTAAAATTCGAGCCGGCTCACTGGGCGTCTTCTCTGAGAATTCGGAAATGAATCAAGCATAATAATCAACAGCTAAAACTATTTTTTTTCTGTTCAGGAATGCAATTAAATAACACATTTTTGACATGTTATTCAAGAAACAATAATGTCCTTTTTTTGACTATTCTTTTCTGTTTAGTTTCTAAAACAGTACATTTTAAAGCACCATTACAGAAACATAAAAGCATATTTTGATAATTAGCAGTGCTGTTGACTAAGGGCAGCTGTGGCATTAACCTTACACTGGGTGCGGGTCTACTGTAGTACAACTGACTAAATATTACCTTCAACGGCAGGTTCAAGTTAAAAGTTAGATTTGAGTTAATGCAACCAAATCCAGTTAGGTTGGGAGTTAATGATAATCCACAGTGCTACTTAAAATCATAATAGAGTCACAGATGTGTCATTTCTATAGCGTTAAATTGTAGATTCATACATTATATTAAGAAACCTATATGAAAGAGAGCCCAAACAACAAATCTTACAGTCCATTGTACAAGCGGATGTTGTTATTTGGAATGATTTACTGACGAGGATCAAAAAAGAACTGTATCTTGTGTCTTTTTATCTTATTGATAAACACCTAACCTGACAGATTAACCTGCACACTTAACTATCAGAAAAGTATCCACAATGGCGCTCCCTCCCTATCACAACAAGACACGCTGCAAGCCTGAAGAGAAAAAAAAAAGGAGTTAAACCTAGAAACCTGCTCCTCCTGCTGCTGCTGCTGCTTTATGTTTAAACTGCTAAGGCGTGCGTACGTGTATGACGCACACATGTGTATATGGACTTGAAAGCTGTAACCTTTCACTGTTTATTCACTTTTGCAAATGCTTAAATACTACCGCGAGAGGCTTGTGAGTGCTCAACATCACCAATGAGCATGCTATTCATATCAAGTAAGTAACTTAAAAACAAACAAAAATGCAGTGCAGTAAAATAATCAGTACCTGGTGAGGCAGAAACTCCTGCTCTGGCATTTAGAGAAAAACATTCGAGCTAGCCAGGAGTCGAACCTAGAATCTTCTGATCCGTAGTCAGACGCGTTATCCATTGCGCCACTAGCCCGGTGGGCTCTCTTTTTAAGCTGTGGAAAGTGATTCCCTTCCCAGACTCAGCCCCACCCCCGCAGCTCTGCAGCGTGCTGAGAGCGTGCTCGCTGAAGGCTGCAGCACTACATGGAGGAAGTGAAGCAAGCGTTCTTTCTTTTGTCTGCACTGTTTCAGCACAGTCACATGTGAAAGCACCCGACGGATCACATTTACATCTCTATGAGTGACCTAAAAAACATGCAAACACGTGGATCACTGAGGAAAAACAAACTGGTGATTCTAACGTTTGCTCAGTTGCAGCCCTTATCTATCTATCCCTCTATATATACATATACATATACATACTGTATACACTGAATATATACAGTACTTAACAAGTTTAGTAGACCACCTGTCACAAAAACCAGTTTAAAACAAAAAAAAAATGTGATTTTGTTGTTAAAATTTGAGCCGCCACACTGAGCTTCTTCTCCGAGAAGTCAGAAATTAATCAAGCATAACATTCAGGAATGCAAGTAAATAACTAATTTTATACTTAGAACTTTTTAACTTATTCAAGTGTCCTTTATTATTTATTTTATTTTACTATTTTTTTCTGTTCATTTTAGAAATGAACGTCACAACAAGACAATGCAAGCCTGAAGAGGAAAAAAGAAAAGAACACGAGCTAGCCAGGAGTCGAACCTAGAATCTTCTGATCCGTAGTCAGACGCGTTATCCATTGCGCCACTAGCCCTCTGAACATCCCCCTGCATGTCAAAACGCATATAACCAAACCCAACCCCCACAGTTGCACAACACAGGGAAAGACTGTTTTGCAAGAGCTGCTGCTGCTGCCGCTGCTGCCGCTGCTGCTGCTGCACGTAGGAAGTCACAGAAACCACGCAGCTGCCATCTGTTTACACTGTTTAGGCGAATGTACGTGTAAGACGCACACATGTGGACTTAAGGACTTAAAAGCCGTAACCTTTCACTGTTTATTCACTTTTGCAAATGCTTAAATAGTACTGCAAGAGGCTTGTGAGTGCTCAAAGTCACCATAAGCATGCTATTCATTTCAAGTAAGGAAAAGTAACTTACAAAATGCAGCGCAGTAAACTCCAAACAACTGCTCAGACATTTAAGGATTCATTTACCAGAAAGAGAACAGGTCTTTTATCTCTTCAGCAGTAAACAGATTGTGTACACAGTAGTGACATTCTGTACGAATAAACAAAACAATATGTGCATCTTTAAAAGTGAGTTGTTTCCGTAAGAAATCAAAACATTTGTGTGTGTTCCACCAGCACACGTTCTCTAATATTCCATCTTCCATCTTCTAGCACAAGTTTCCACCGCCACGAGATTCAAGGAACACCATAACAAAACCATCTCTGTCATAGACTTGTAGATGACTGTTGTCTGTGAAAAGCTGGTGCACTGAACTATGAATGCTACGTATGCTCCATATCAGTTCCTTATCACCTGGAATGAAAACAGTTGCCAAGTTGAACCGAAACAGGACGACGGTCAGCCATGGAGATCAGTAACAGCTAAGAGTCTACTACGTCATAGTGAGCTTTCATGAGTTTCGGACGACCAGAGGATTTAGATGAAAAAGCAAAGATTATGGTGATATTTTCTCATGCCTCGCCCCAAAGGTTTAAAATAAATGTTTAGTAAATAGAAATATTCCCTTGATGTTCCAGGTTGTGAACGAAGACCTATAGATTCAAACAGTAAGACAACGTAACTTACCGTGACCTTGCACTCAAAAAACCTTTCTGCACATCCACCAAATCTTTAGTACATATCTCACAATCCTTCAATCTATCATAGCCGTCAAAGATATCAAAGTGTCCATGTTACCTTTTATCAAAAGAACAAAGTAACATCAGAAGGTTCACAAAGCCACATTCATTTCCTTGCCAGAATATTTAATCAAAGGCTTAAGGCCAACAGTTAACAACTTCAAGTGATCCTGCACCAACCACCCGAACAAACCTTAAACTAAAACCAACTCAACACTGGCTCCTACACTTACCTCAGACTCTGAATCGTCGTGGGACAGAGCTCTTCTGTAGCGCACCTTGCTGTTCCCCCGCGAGTCCTCCTCTCTCTCCTCCAGCTTTGCTTTTGTCCTGTGCTTCTTCATGAGGAAGTTATCTACCACCCAGAACATTAGGGCCTGAAGGAAGGACAGAAACCGCCGCAGCAACAACATCCATCAGAATCAGATTTGTACACACAAGACAATGCGTGGCCAGTGTGTGAAACAATGGCGTGATTTACTGTCAGTTAAGATTCAGGAAATCATCAAGAGAAACGCGTGGATTTCAGTCGTGGGAAGAGCGAGCAGACTTACGTTAACAAAGAATGGAACGATGAGCATGACGATGGCCAGCTCCAGGTCAGGATTCTCTATGGGGTTGAGGAGAGCCAACTGCAACGCACAAATACACAACAAACACGTAAGCAAAGGGAACACAAAGACATCTTCATTTTCACAATCCACTTATCAGTGAAAACAGTCTAAATCTAAATAGACACATTTATTGAGTTTGGGGAAAGTGTGATGCAGCAACGCATGTGTATGTGTAGGAGACACATATGTATATACAGTACAGGGACTTTGAAACCCATAGCCTTTCACTGTTTATTCACCTCAAATGGCAAATAAATGTTATTGCAAGACAACAATTAATGCTGTAGCACATGAGAAGAGCAACATTACATTACTGTGGATCAGCACTGGTGCTACAGTCTACAGCCTCCAGATGAACAACAAAAAAAAAACAGCACTCGATCGCACACACTTTAGTTTGTATGAGGGACACAGTTTTAGTTTCTGTGAGAGTTCAAATATCTTTTATTTATTGGTGAATTTTATTAACCCGTATAAATTAGGATCAAAATATCAGCAGTCGCGGTTCAGCCGACAAATGAAGCCCTCACTGAACATCTCTGGTGGTCAAGAGGTTAGGATTCTATGCTCTCACCGCCACAGGTTCGATTCCAGGTTGGGGATCATAGGTTAAGGTGTTAAATAAAGTCCAGTGTGAAAAAACCTGCCATAGTAAAATCTGTAAAACAAATTCAAACGAAGCAAACTGGGAAAGAGAAAAGTAAGTCCTGGTTCCCTCAGAAGAACTGAGAGGAAAAAAGAGGCAACAAATTCAATAAATGTCTGACCTTTTTCCACTGGGGAATGAGCAGAACCAGCATGATGAGGACTTTCTCAAACATCATGATGAGGATGTAGAGGATACACTGGCCCAGCCATGCTGTGCATTGCACTGGCTCGCCTACACACATACAAATAAAGAAAGACAGATTAGATTACTGCTTCTTTTGCTTCCTCATGAAGACGTTATCTCACAGTTTCAGTGGATTAAAACTGCCAGTAAACGAAATGACCATGCATTATTCTAGTACTGTGAGCAGTTGCTGCCCTCTGCTGGACATACCAGGTATTCCAGGAACAAACCAGAACCTCCACTCCCCCCTGAAACATAAGACCCTCACCGTATTCTCCAAAGCGCAGGGAGTCCCACTGCCTCCACTCTACAATAGCACTGACGGCTCTCACTCCGGCATAGATCAGCAACATGCCCAGAGAGGCGTCTAACAGGAAGTTAATGAGGTATCTGAGAAGAGAAAAGAAGAGAAAAGTGCAGTCACTGCAGTTCGTCGTGTCACGTCTTGGAAGATTAAGGCTTAATCCCAATAACATCATTCTGATTTTTCCAAAAATAAAAGAATATTAATTGCCACAAAACCTGACTCTCAACCCTGTAGTATGCATGCCAGACCAGTGTGTGGCGCTGTAATGCTGTCACAGAAATAAAGATTCTCACTGTGTGCAAACTTAAATAATGAGTTATTTGAACAAGTAGGGCTGCAATGATTACTAATTATTACTAAAGACACATTTTTACTATTTTGATAATCGATTAATTGGTTTAAGTGTTTTTTCAATAGTTAAAATCAGCTTTCTGATTTTAGCTTCTTAAATGTGAATATTTTGGGATAATTTTTGCTCCATGTAACTAAGAAATCATTAAAACTAAATAATTTCAGTTTGTGGACAAAACAAGACATTCAAGAACATAATCATTTCCAGGTTTGGTAAACCCTGATCCACATTTCCTTGATTAACTGAGAAAATAATTGACAGATTAATGGAATTTTGTTTTTGAATAATGGATTATGAAAACAATCGTCAGTTGTAGCCGTAAAGGAAATAATGTAAAAGTTAACATAAAGCCAAAAGAACAAACTGACAAAGACGGGAACAGTGAATGCAAAAGAAAACAGGTGGGACTATGACATCATTGTTTCCCGTAGTTGCGTACAAATTTGTCGTACACACAAAACCGCAAGGGTGGCATTCTGGTATTTATTCACTCTGGGATGAAAAGCAGAAACTCTCCTAAACTCATAATAGTGCGTCTGAGCCCTAATGCCCCGTTCACACCTATTATTAACATCCGTCCTCACCGTAATGCAGTCGCGCGTGGACAGTGCTGAATGAGACTGTTCACATATTCAGCACATGAGATCAGATCTGGTTTCCCTACCCTGTGATCAAATACTCTCCGGCGTCACGTCTATTCGCAGCAACATTATTTTAATGAGTCTTGACTGAACAAACGTGTCTGACATCAACGTGTGTGTGTGTTTGTGTGTGTGTGTGTCAGCGAGAGAGAGAGAGACAGGAGAGGCTTGAATGAGTCAAAGCTCTATTCACACTGCTGTAACATGAAATAAGATTTCAACCACTAGACAAAAACAGGGTTCCCACACGTTGGTTGACATCAAATTCAAGGCCTTTCCAGGGGCTGATTCCCTCAAATCCAGGGGCTGATTCCCTCAAATTCAAGGACCGAATGTGCTGACAAAGCTTAAGATGGGAGAGCCACTTTTAAGAGTCACTTTGCCCATGGCGTCCACTTTCATTGATTTGCAGCACGCTCTGCATCTGAACAAGTTTCTTTGGTGAGACACAGATGCTGGATTTTTCATTTCCAATCTCATGTCAACGGCGGAAAGAGAGAGACAGAGTGACAGTGGACAGTGTCCACAACCCCATCCTAGTAATTACAACTCCACTTCACTTCTTTCTTGCAAAAAATTCAAGCACTTTTTAATGACCCATGTCTAATTTAGGGTGATTTTCCAAAATCGTTTTTCAAACAGAAACAACTTAAGGATTTCAAGGACCTGTGGGAACCCTGAAAAACCACCATCTAGATGTGGTTTTGGCAATCAGATCTGAGAAAGCGTTAGACTGGGAAGTTTCAAACACACACTGAAGTGCGACCTGCACGTGATCAGATCACTCAGGACTCAGGAGGAATACTCAAGACTGGAGCAGGAACAGGATGGACTCACAGTGAACAGGGGTCCTCCTCTGTGAGGCCTGACAAGTAGACATTCGCAAAGTGGATGAACAACATTCCTATGGCCTGTTTTGAGGTATCCAGGAACCTGCGGAGACACGGGACAGATGATTTGCACCCGAGTTTCACGCCACTCCATTTTGATGCCTGGTTGGAGAAAAAAATAAATGAAAGCTGGCTCAGCCGCCTTACCAGATCCTCCAGGGTCTCCTTTCATGTTTTGGTTCCCTGAAGCGTTTCACTGTGGAGGGAAAAGGGAGCCGCTCAGGTAGAGGCATTTGAACACGCCGTACACAGAATCAATGAAACATATTATTGCTTTTATTAACCCATAGAACACAGAGCATTTAGGCTGCTTTTTTTTGCATTACTATGCTAAAGCGTATATACAGAGGCAATAAGAATGTGCTATAATATACAGTGTCTTATACCTTTTTTTCAGCACAACCTATAGGCAATCTGATAAAAAAAGATATTTTTTTATTTTCACCAACTATATAAACACACCTGAGCAAAAGGTACTCAATATTTTTGTTTTATAAATTGGATTGAATTTGTGAAATTTGGAAATACGTATATGGTCTATGTAGCGCTTTTCCAGTCTTGATGACCACTCAAAGCTGCTTTACAATACAGCTTTGCTATTCGCCCAATCACTCACACTTTCACACAGCATGTCTATGTGCAGCGCATCTTCTATCATAACATACATTATCTCAAGGCTCTGTACATAGACAACATCACGGAGAGCAGAGAAACCCAATTCACACAATGAGCAAACACTAGAGGCATCAGTGGAGAGAAAAAACTCCCTTTTAACAGAAGAAGAAGAAGAAGAAGAAATCTCTGACAGAACCAGACTCAAAGATGTGCAGCCATGTGCCAAGACAGGTTGGGGTGAATTGAACCCACAAGCTACTAGTTGAAAACGACTCGCTCTACCACTGCTCCCTTGGCTTGTTTTTATGAACAAAAAATAAAAGAAAAACTGTCTACTTCGTGACTTCTGCACAATTATTGCTACTCCGGTTGGTTTAAAAAAATTCAATCATAACTTTGACTCAATAACACATGGCGATGAGGAGACACACCCAGGATGTCCATTTAAGGAGTTGTGTACTACTCCCACGGCAATTTACCAAGGAAATGAGTGAGAATTTTTTTAATTTAAGGGGTTCATAAAAAGCCGTTTTCTCTCTCATTTCCATTAAGACAATGTAGTAGATTAAGAGTCATAGTTACCCCAAAACTATCGATAATCTTCTCCATGACTCTCTGCCAATAGGAGATTATGGTTGGACAATAGATGTAGAACTTTCTAGCAGGCAAAGCTATTTATCTGGACATCTATTTATCTGTTCATTGTTGTAATTGGTATCAAAGCACCGTTGCCTTTAAGGTGCATTGTCAAAGCCATGTTTTGTTATATATTACCTTCGTATGTGCCTTTGTAAGTGGCTTCGTAAATCTATTTTTTTTACAACTATTTTTTTTACAACCTAACTAACTCTAGTTAGTAGCTAACAAGACGCTGTCTAACTAACTGACTAACTGCTAACTAACTTTTAACTGCTAACTGACTGCTGCCTAACTGCTGTTTAACTGTGCATGTGGAATAAACCTTCAGAAAGACAGTGGCGTTGTGCCCACCGTACTTGTTCTGGTTACCCTTTCCAGAAGGGAGTATTGAGCTGAAAGGATCAGCCAGCAGAAATCTGGACAATAGAAACTTTATGAAGAAGATCCCCCTTGGTCCGTATTGCATCACGTGTTGAAAGTCCAGTTTTTAGGAGAACATGTTATTGCACAGCTATTGTGTTCTTTCCTTGCCAGTAAGACGCCAATCAGAGACTGGTGTAAACCAAAACACACAGCTGAGAGCAGATTATTCCAGAGAGAGTTAATTCAGTGTCTTACTGATTTATTATAATGATTATACGTTGCAGGCCATTAGGTCAGATAATTATATGCGGTCATATTCAGGACTGATCTTCAGGGTGTGTACACGTCTGCCCTAGCGTGGCCTGAAATACCTTCAACTTAACTCAGCACAGACTCCAGGGCCTTTTTTTTTTTTTTACACTTTTCTTCAAATCCTCAATCCACCACCAACATTTAACTCATGCCGACGGCTTTAAGTTGACAGGTCCAGTGAAGAATGTTTTACATTCAAAGGTTAAAATATTTACTTGTTCCAGCTAAAAATCTGGACTCGTTCTTAGTTATTTTAAGGTCCAGGGTGTAACATGTACGAAGGGTCAAATATACTTGTGGGTAATATTTTCTATTGTTAGAGTGCAAACTTTTTAAAATAAAAACATATTTTCGAGTTAATCTCACAATTCTTTTTCTTCATTTATCGATTGATTGGTCCATAAAATGTCAGAAAACGTTGAAAAAGATTCAATTTATTTCTTTCTTGTACTGAGCCAAGAAACCAGAACATATTCACTCTCAGAATCAGAAAACTAGTTGATGATACGTCTTATTATATTTACTTCAGGTACTTTTGAGGTAATGGACCACGGTAGCCCCAGTGGACAAACCAGCCAGTGTTCATTTTAAATTTTAAAGAAGAGGAGATATAGTCTTTGTTGTGTGTGTGTGTGTGTGTGTGTGTGAAAGCCGATATGATTCCCTGATACATTTGGGAAAGGGAGGGGAATCTGCATTTTCACTATAACATGGCACTAGCTCTTACACACTGGACCTTTCTGGGAGTGAACTTTGATTTGTGAAAGTTCAACATGCTGTTGGTAAAAGAGAAAGCAGAACTAATGGCAAAATAACAACTCAAACACTGACCTAATGTCAAATTACAACAACTGGGAAGTGATTCATCGGATACTTTTATATTCAGCTCATTGCTAAGCTGACGGGAAACACAAGAAAATCTAAATAAAGGAAGACATACAGTTAAATTGTTCATCAGTAACTGAGCCTTTAAGGAGACACAGCAACAATTAGGGCTGCAACTAACGACTATTTTCTTGATTAAATGATTAATCATTCCTTTCCAATCCACGTCAGCAAACTATGGTGTCCTTCACATACCAGAAACAATTTTGTTGTTCTTTGTTTGCATATTTAGGTTGTAATTCTGAAGGGAAAAATACACACTTTGGCTGATTTCTCTATAAAAGCTGCTGTAGAAACATGGCAGCTTCCATAAATCACTTAGTCTTATCCTCAGCGCACAACAGCCAAATCATTTTAATTTTAAAGCTTTTGCAAACGTACCTTTGTTAGTATGTTCACTGTCAGCCAATAAACCCTCCTAAATGTTACAAACTGGACACAGGATCTTAAAAGTGTCCAGAATTAAACTGAAAATAGATGAGACCTAACTTAATGTTACACTGCATGAAAGTGGTTTGCAGTCCTGGTGCGTGACCACAGTTCCCCAGGTAAAACTAAAGTTGTCACTTTAATTAATCCCTGTGTGTAAAGGACTTTGAGGCCTTCTATAATAATAATAATAAAAAAAAGGAGGCTCATCGTTACTGACAGCAGTAAAATGTCCAAGACAAATAAAGCTCTTGCTGTTCTTCACAATGGTGGCTTGTTTTCTATCGCACCCCCCACTGCCCTCGACGTTTAACTGCAATGATACAGCTGCATGGTGACGGGGAGAGGAGCGTCAGTGTTTCTCGTGGCAAGACAAGTTTACTTTTTTATCATCAGAGATCCTCTATTCACACGAATATGGCACGAAACCTTCATCTTCTTCTTTGACGTTTTGTCCTCATAAACACAGCATCATTTCAGGACATGGCACATTAAACGCTGCAGTACATATGCCAGGCCTGTACGTGGCACTGTAGCGCTGCTTTTCCTAATAAAGCAATGTAGACTAGCAGTGAGAATCACAGGGTGGGTCTCTCACGATACGATACGATACGATAAATGGTCCACAATACAAATAATATCACGATACAAAGATTCTGTGATAATCAATATATCGCAAGACAATCACACAGCCATACATCACGATATTTGTTAAAAGTGCAGGATTTCTCCATTTATTCACAACATAGAGAACAAAGTGCATAAAGTCCATGTACTGAACGTGGATGGAGCATCTCTTAACGTAGCTTAAGTTCTCCCAAATATGTAAGTTTCCCTCATTTATTTCAGTAGCGCCGCCGTGAGGAAACATGAAGTCGTGACGCCCAGTGAGCGAAACTGGCAGGGACTGTTTATTTTAGAGCACCTTTATTTGTTAATTTAAATATCGATATTTGCCCTGGCGTATCAATAATCGCATTGCATGAAGAAGTAAGGCGATCTATCAAATCAAAAAATGATTTTGACTCGCCCACAGCGTATACAATTGCAGGAACAGCAACAGAATAAGGTAAGCCAGGGCGACTAAGGAAAGGAAATAAACGTTATCATGAAGGGAAAAACAGACAAAGACGATAGTGAATGCAAGCGCAAGATACGGATCGGATTAGGCGGATTCACCTAGACTGGTTTTTATGTGGATAGTCTCTTTTCAGCCTTTTATTTTTATCCAGACCAGTATGATTTTTTTTTCTACAGCCAAATGAACCAAATGCAGGAAGCAGACTACAACTCAGGGCATTGTGGGTAAACATAACCATTAAAAATATTTGTTAGACTCCACAACAGACAGTGCTGTCACTAAATACATCAGAGTCTTCTGTTACATATTGAGATTTTAATACATTTCCCTGGTAATTGTTGGAGATTAACCCACATTTTTAGGATTGTTAAGTCTTTTTGAACTGAGCTACAGTTTGGCATTGTTTGGCTTGATGCTTGTGTCGGCACTGCAGCAAGTGCACTTCGTTATTTTAAATAAACACATGTAGACATTAGACATTTAAAACAGATTCATTTGAAAGGTTGAAATCCTAAATTGTTTCACTTTAAATCCCATCTCCAGTGCAGAACTTCTGTCACCCCGTGTGGTTTTCTGAGTAATAACCACAACAGTCTGTGGTCTTTAGAACAAGTCATACTGCATGCTATGACCTCAGTTTCTGTTCCGAGGGTGTGAAGCGTGACTTCGGACTGAACACGCCCTGCACACAGCTGGATGTGATGTAGTGAACGCATGCAGAGACAAAAAAACACTCGGCCAGCTTCTTCAGCTCAGAGAGCTGCCTCCAGCTAAATGCGGTGCCAGACACTGACTCAATGGAACAGGGCTGAATCTTGTTTTCTTCTCTAACGCTCGTGTTTTTCTGTCTACCTCAATATAAGTCCAGCTGCCAGACGACGCCAACGTAAAGCCAGAGATAGAGAATAGAACTGTGTGAGCATGTAAAGAGGATTTACAGTTCACAACAACCGTGGAAAAATAGGTTCCAGCAGTTTATTAAAATGCTAATTCAGTGGCTCATATTAAAAGTTTCTCAGTAAAGCAGCCGCAGCATATATTGAATAACCGTCAGTGAAGTATATTACTGCACAGACGCCACATTAGGTTTTCTCGTTGTTGTTGTTGTTGTTCTTGTTTGTACATGCAGATTACAGCTGGAGCCGCAGGCATTACCTCTTTCTCACAACATGAGTGAACTTCCATCACACACAGAGGGATTTTAGCCACTAAAAATGTACACATGCTGTAGCAGCTTCACTACCGATCACATTATCTGGTTATGTTGGTCTGACTTGATTTGGTATAATTTCACTCAGACTTATTAATCATCAACTACTATTTTGAGTGTTTTTTTAAATAATTAAAAAACAAGCTTTGTGAATTTCCAACTTCTTACCTGTGAATATTTTCTGGTTTCTTCGCTCCATGTAACAATGCAAACATTAAAACTGACCATTAAAACTTTTTGGTTTGTGGACAAAAACAAGACAATTTGAGAACATCATCGATTCCAGATTTCCTAAAGATTTTACGGACCAAACAAGTACCAAATGAATCGCGAAAACAATCGATGGATCCATCGACTGTGAAAATAAACGTTGGTTGCGGCTCTATAACACACTGAACTATACTTTAAATGTCTTTCTGTCTTTTTTTCGGAATGCACAATGTTGATATTGGTTTTAAAATGTTTTATCCTATATCAGCGAACATAATATGATTAATGACTTATACAGTAGGCTGAAAAGGCTGTGCCCTCTACAACTCTTATTATTTATGTTTATTGATTTTGCACAATGAAGAAAATGCATCTCTACATCTGCTGTGACAGGAGGATGAAACATATTATGTTAACTTCACTACAGAAGAGACTAAATGACCTGATATATCGGCATGTCAGCAAAAAGTTCAATACAATACTGTAACCTATAACCTCTGCCACCTGCTTTGTGAAAACCCCTGCGACTCCTATGAACAATTTTGAAGGTACGGTGGATAATGTGTGGCAGGAAAGTTCAAATATGTGCCAGGTGGTGACGTGAGAAAGCAGCTCTTATTACCACTGCGAAGAGGACGTAAGCACATGTAACATTAAACTGAAATAAAGCTTGCATTGGAGTTTACAAGCAAGCAACCTCTGTTCCAGGGCAGGACATGATCCTGCCGGCTGGGATCAATAGTGCCTATGATGAACTCAGCGAGGCGATTGGTTAATTGCCCCGGTGATGTAACATCAGCAGCTGGTGTCACATATCTGACACACAGTGGACATACTCACACATCAGCGTGCTGAAAGCCATCACAGCAAGAAGTCCCTGCAGGAAGATCCCAAAGGAGTCCATCAGGGCGCCGTTCTCGCACCCGCGAGCATCGGTGCCTGGCGTCGGGCTGGAGGAAACCGAGGTGTTTGTGAAGGACACGGCGGGCAGCCCTGCTCCTGCTGGACCTGCCAGTGCGCCGTCTCCGAGATGGGACTGCACGTTGACCCCGCTAACAGCAGCCATGGTGCAGAGGACGAGTTCAGACTCACTATTCAAGCCGAGAGCAGAAGCTTCTCACACAGAATCCCTGCAAGGCTTCCCCGTCGTCTCCAGCAGTTGATGGTCAGCTAATCGTGGTGTGGAGCAGGACAGACTCTGGTGGAAGGTGGTGGCATCTGCTCCATCGCGGGCGCACACTCATTCTCCCGCTTCACACATCCATGAAGACATGGCTGTTTGTCACTGGAGAAGTAGAACTGTCCCTCAGTGGTGGCACTACTGGGGATGAGTGGGAACAAATGTTATGCATTTTCTTTAATGATTCTGACTTGATAAAAATCAACAAAAAGGAAAGTAAAAGCCATCTGTGTTTGCTGTTGCTCACTCACACTGATGCCAGGGATTAAAACAGAAACATGTAATAAAGTAGAAACAAACACAGAACTAGTCGAGAGGCAAATATTGTCTACATGTGCTAATATCTTTCCTTGTCATATCAGCTTTCTCTTGTTGTCTCAATATTTTTCTTTCCATGCAAAAACAAGACTGAATTAATAATGTGTTGTACGCTGCTGTAAGAGACGCACTCCTGTTTCTGTAACTGGGTTCCTCAGAAATGTAGATACAGGTTGTGTGTGATGTTTGTTTTAGTGTTTTTGTCTTTTTTCTATTTGTTTTGGGTTGTATATTATTAAGCAGACTGTACTTGAGGAGCCAGTTGAAAATGAGACTGCTCGTCTCAAAAACTCAAAGGGAATATTCAAATAAATATAATCATTTTAATACAAGTATGGATCATTAAATGCACTGTATTTTCAAAGCAACACTGTGACACATCATTAATCATTTTGTATTTAACTGTGGTTATTGAATAATTCGGTACCAGCTCATTTTACAAGGAGCACTGAACAACATGGAGAAATTATCTTACTGTGCCTTTTTGTCAGCCATTACTACTGCAAGGTACAGTTCACTTTAATATGCACTGTGCAAAAGTATTAAAATGCTGCTTCACTATAATATTGGTGGCCAACAAATCAATTGGACAATAATGGGAAATGTATTTGATTTACAATCACACAAACAGAATAATGTATTTTAATTATTCTAACAATGTAATTTAATCTGATAGAGTTGGTAAATGGGTTTCCATACTATGTCTCATTTAATTCATATAAAAGTGAAATACACGCTGTGCAATATCAGCAAAAACACCTATTTGTGACATATTTTACAGTGTAAACTCTGAACATAAAATACCAATGTTATATATTATGGTTTACAGCGTACAAACTATTAATAAAATATTTCTTAATATTTAATAATTAGGGCTGCAACAATTTTCACTTGTTTGGTCCATAAAATGTCAAAAAATTGTCGTTTTAGCCATGTTATAAATATTTATTTGCTATATGGAGCAAAGGAAGCAGAACATATTCACATTTAAAAAAGATGAAAAATCTGAAGACCTGAATTAATAATTGAAAAAACACGTTTATCAAAATAGGTGCAGCCCAAATTTAGATTGTTTTTTATTTGTTGTATTCCCCTTTGTTCATAAAAAAATGGGAAAAGCAATAAATAGTAAGCATGAGTTGCTTACTGATTTATTACATTATTAAATATTGAGACACAATTACTAGAAGTTATACTACCGTGCATCGTAACACCGGGCGACTGCTTTTAACACTTTTAAAACCGAATTATAACATTTAAAAAAGAGCAAACGTTGGTTTAAATTTTAGAGTATAGAAAGAAAAAAAACTGACTCGCCCTGCTACAGTATCACCAAATTATGAGCTAACACTAGAGTCAGAAACGCCAGAAACATCTAGAATATCTCCCCAACTACTTAAAACGACAAACCGTAAGAAATAAGTGAAATAAAACGTGTAGTTTGGCATAGAAGTGAATTCACCGGCTGATTAAAAAAAACAAAAAAAAAACGACTCAGGCACCGCTATCATCACCTACCTAGCTTAGCATCCAAGCTAAGTCCTCAGTGACATGACGTTAGTGACGCTCGTAAACTTTATCCTCCCTTGACATGAAGAAGCAGCGCGTGCATTGGTCTCCGGTGACTTGAACTCGCGTGTTAACAGCTCCACGGCACAGTAAGAACACGAAAAGGTGAATATCCGCAGGTCACGGGTCGCGTCTGTCCCAGCTCCAGCTGCTGGTTTCCCCAAACCAAGCGAAGCCAGCACGGCAGTGCCCACTCATGTTGACAGACGTAGTCACGTGACCCGCGTGAACACGAACTGCATGCTGGGAAATGTAGGGCCGAAAGCAGACAGTGCACTTGCAAAACGAATGTCAACGGCAAAATGTCAACAAAACCCGTGTATTTATCGGAAAAGTCATAATTATGAGATATTAAGTCACTATTATGAGATACTAAGTCATAATTATGAGATATTAAGTCACTATTATGAGATACTAAGTCATAATTATGAAATAGTCGTTAGTATGACATAGCATCTCATAATTATGACTAAGTATCTCATAATTATGACCTAGTATCACATAATGACTTAGTATCTAATTATAGTGACTTACTATCTCATAATTATGATGTAGCACCTCATAATGACTACGTATCTCATAATTATAACTTAGTATCTCACAATAATGACGAATCATCTCATAATTATGACCTAGTAGCTCATAATGATGACTAAGTATATCATCATTTTGACCTAGTATGTCAAAATAATGACCAAGCATTGCACAATTATGACTTAGTATCTGACAACAGTGACTTAGTATCTCATAATGATTTAGTCATTATTGTGAGATGCTAAGTATCTCAAAATTATGACCATGTATCACATAATTATGATGTAACATCTCATTATAATAACTTAGTATCTCATTATTATGACTTAGTATCTGATAATTATGACATGCTATTTCATAATAATGACTCATATAAATACATTTCTTCCCTATGTGGGAAAATTGTGGGGACAGAGGTCTCAAACTTGCAGGGCGTGGGCCACATCGGCCCTCCAATCAATTTCCTGCGGCCCACCACTTGATATTATGAGTGGCTAATAACAGGTAGAATAATAGCCTCATTTTGCATCATACATTTTGAACTATCATCATAATGGACTATATTTATATAATTTTAAGCTGTGAATTGGCAAGACATGCATCACACTGAGATTAAAGAGAGATTTATGAGGTTAAATTCAGTGTAAGAAAATCAAAAGAAGAGTCGGCAAAAATAAGTAGAACGACGACACAAGTAGCAAATGTCTATAGTTTAATCAATAAAGTTACTTCAACAACAAGAAACAAAAGGCAGTTCGAGAAAGAAAGTCTTTCCGAATTTTAATCGTCACACTGCGAATAACAGGGATTCATCCAAAGGGCGTTCATGTGAAAGTAAAACATATCGAGCAGAAGAAGAGAGAGGTTTTGAATGAAACATTAACACTTTAATGTTGCAATTCTGTGATTCACACTTCAGAGCAGGAGGTGGCGGTAGTGTGCTCCTGCCACGCCGTCACTGGCTGCCAAAAGCCATTTTTATAACAAAAAATAAGAAGAAGAAATGCCAGGAGAGACGAAATCTCTCTGTTCTCCATTTTTATTGCAGTGGCCTCCGTTTAAATAGCAGTAATTATCTTTTAAAACACGAGATAAAAATATGTTCCGTTGCTAGCAGTACTGCCGTGACTACAAGCAAATGAGGAAACGAGACCCGCGGAGGGTTTGTTTCTTTTTTCTTCTTTTTTTTTTTCCCACACAAAAACAAAACAAAACACATTACAATAAATCACACTACAGGAAGAAGATAAAAAGAGAGGAATAGCTCATTTACAAAAGCCTTTTTCACAATTTCTCCCTTTAAAACGCCACATTAAGTTAATTTTGTTTTAAAAATAACAACTATTTTTATTATTAATAATCATAATAATAATAATTATAATAATAACGATATGAAGTAACCCAAATAACCAACGGTTTACGTGGTTTCAATTGGTTTTAACGTCGCTCCCTGTGAGACAACAAGGTCTCGGCCGATTTATGTGCAAACTTAGCCTGGATATTTAGGGCATTGGTTTCATTGCTTATGCAGAAATGTTTTATTTAATTGCTCAATAGAATTTTTTTTCACCCTGTTGCACTAGAATTTTAATTTGATTATGTACACTATATACAAACATGCACCGTCACACCTTTGCACGACCGCCGCCGCCCACAACAGTGCATGGTTTTGCTTGTGCTTGCAGTTTGACTGAGTTCTTGCAATGTAAACAAAAGCAG
This sequence comes from Solea senegalensis, assembly GCF_019176455.1. Taxonomy (NCBI): domain Eukaryota; kingdom Metazoa; phylum Chordata; class Actinopteri; order Pleuronectiformes; family Soleidae; genus Solea; species Solea senegalensis. The sequence continues at coordinate 2,549,596 of NC_058024.1, forward strand.
TTTTGATCTGTGGAGATGAAGTCTCCCTTATTACACTTCGCTTATGTGCCGATCATCAAAAAAAAATCCTTTTCCCGGGAAATCTGCTCTAATCTTTTTTTCTGTATGGAAAACAGTTTTAATTAATCAACATAATAAAAAAATAATAAAAAGTAAAACAGAAACGAAGTTGAAGTGCTTCCCCGTAAGCGGGCTGTCATATCCCATCAATCTGCATCCATCACTTGATCTCTAAACCTCGGCAGACGTTGATGAGCAGATACCAAAGTTAAAGGGCAAAGTTTGACAGATAAAAAGCTGCGAGTCAGACTCTTCGTTCAGACCTGATGTTAACGAGCAGACACACTCACAGAGAGAAAGAGAGGGAGCGACAGAGAAGAGGAAAAAAATAAAGGGTTATCATTAGAAAAAAGGAAGGCGGAGGCTGAGGAAGCCGTCTCTAATGTGTCCTGAGAACAGATCGTGTTCATGCAGCTCGGGGGAATGTGGACAAATGTGTCCTCAAACCGCCTACTGTACAAATACAGTTTAGATCTGACAACGCATTCAGGATGGGTTAGCATGATCTGTCCGTGATGAAGAAGTTAAAGGAATACTTCAGCGATTAGCATTTAGCCTTGTTTTACTAGAATAGGGTTAAGCATTTTTGAAAAAAATTGTGCTTCCCAACCTCAGTTTCGCAGAGATAGCGGGCACTGTTTACATCCTGGGAACGAGGTCCCGCCCCTCTACGAGTGGGTTGTGCAGAATTAGCGTTGCAGTTTCAAGCCTTGGACCAAGTGTCACTGGTGGGCACGGAACAAAAAAAAGAATGAAGATATTTATCGTCTCAGGGGAAACTGAGGTTGGGAAGCACATCTTTTCAAAAATACCACCCCTATTCTAGTAATACAAAGCTAAGCGCAAATCGGTGAAGTATTCCTTTAATACCAGGTCTGACCAGGGTCTAAAAGCTGCGAAACCAACAAGGACCCGACGAGGACCAAGGACGGTCATCAACTACGGCCATCGGGTCCAATGTATCACAGTTCTAACACGACTCGTTGCTTTTGCTTTTCCATCAGTGATAGTACCCGACGCGGTTCCAAGTGAGGCTGAGCCGATCGTCAACAGACTGCCAGAGAGTGTCGTCACTGGAAGAGTCACGAGCGCAAGGTCCGGCACAAGAATCAAAAATGTAGCTCAGTTAAAAAGACTTTAAAAGACTGAAAACTTTACGTAAATCTCCAATTTAGCAACGGAAATGTCTAAAATGTCAACATTTAACAGAGGAGTCTGGTGTGTTTAGAGACAGCGGTGCTGAAAGCCGGCAGTCGTGGGTTTGACCCAACGCTCAGTGGTATTTCACGATTCTTTGAACAAATCTTTTGAAATCAACCGATTCTAATGATTCATTTACACCCAAAACAACTGCTTTACACGGTTGTGTGTTTGTGTCGTGTAGAAAACAACGTTGCTGCAGTTTCCCGCCAAATGACGCACATGACACCAAACGAGTAGTCATGCCTTGCCGTGCCGAGCTGAGCTATAACTGTACAATAGAAAAGCGCCTTGAGAGACAACAGGCAGACTGAGAGTCCAGAACGGACACATCAAACCAGCTCAGTTACTCTTCATCAAATAAGAATTGTTAAAAAAGAGGAAATAAAAAAAAAATCTGAGGCAACTAAGAGAAAGTTCTGACTGGAACATGGTGAAGAATCTACTTGTTCAGCTCAAGTCTGTCATAATGATAGAAGTCGATGAGGACCTTTGGAATTACTGAGAGCATAAAAGTGCTTTGAATTCTTCTTTTGTTTTAGTCTCTATCTGAGCTGTTCTTTTCTTTAAGAGCGAGCACTTGAACTGTTTTCTGATTTAAATCGTCCCCACCACGACGATCGAGAAAAATGTCCCTTTGTCCTCTTGCTCGTCCGACACAGTGTGTTGTTTACATAAGCGAGATATGAAAGGATGTCCAGTGTAAGAAAAGTTAAAAAAAAACAAAAACCCAGGGAAATAACAGTGTTTTCACAGGATTAAACACACAGAACAGGACGTGATCGTGTCCAGTGTTCCGCTCCCCTTCAGCTACGTAGCAAACTGCTGATAAAAAGCCAGCTTGACCCTCTCGATGTGGTGGCACAGCTTGATCGCCGGTCCCAGCTTCAGGTCCATGCACTCCTGCACCGTGGGCAGGTTCAGCAGCAGCAGCGCTTGTCCGTCTATTTCCTACAGACACACACACACACACACACACAGGGAGGAGATGAGTTTGATTTTGGCTCAGCTGCTCTGATACGACACGAGTGGCTCTTCACGCGCTGAACTGGAGTGAGCTCTCGTCCTGAGTGGCCATTAAAGAGACACTTGAGAGTTTATGATGTGCGCGAGGTACTGACACATGGTCGTCAGACACTGAAAACATGGCTGCCAGATATATCACCGACACCTGCTTAAAGCTGCAGTACGTTAACTGTGTTGTCGTTATTATTCTGCCTCCGTTTTGTCTCAACACACTGGAATGTTGTAACACTTTGTATTTGCTGCGTCCGTCAAACAAAACTAATCAGACCTGACTGTGGGTGCGTTTGTTTGTATACAGCAGCAGTGCAGGGGCGGGGACACGAAGCGCTGATCCTGTCAAACAGCAGTTTTCACAGTCGTCGCGCTTCACAAACTCAATGCTGCTGCTGCCTCCGTGTCTTTTAAAACAAATCACTTCCTGTGTGTTGACATCAAATTTGAGGACTTTTCAAGGACTTTCCAGGACCAATTTCCTCAAATTCAAGGCCAAAGTGTGCTGACACAGCTTAAGCTCCTTGGGGATCTTGGTCAAAGTCAGTCTTACCCAGGCATCACGTCGTCATTTGCTCTCTCTTGTCATTTACTTGCTCATTATTCTGCACGGACTCGCACGTCAATGGCGGAGGGAGAGACTTTGTTCTCGCACCAAAATTCAAGCACTTTCAATGAGCCATGTCTATTTAACGTTATAGGTTTTCAAGGACCTGTAGGAACCCTGGACAATGGTTTTAATTTGTCTACAATCACTTATATCTTATATCTTATATCATACAAACACCACTGAAAAGAAACTGGAGTTTTGAACTGCTCACAGTCCTGTGACGAACTCCATAAAGAAATGAAGCGTTTTTTTTTAACACAGGAGCTGCTCGTCCGGTGCTGATAATGTTGGTCAGTTTGTGTCAGTTTGGGGTGAATTTGATTGAAGGATTTCAAACAATAAAGTCATAAAACACAAAGACAATTGATCTTAGTGACGGAGATATCGGTGATCCGACAACGCCAGTGAGTCAGGATGTAAAAGCGCCAATTTTTCTCTATGGACTATGGTGCTGGAAGTGACACGTGAACAAATAAAGTTCACAAAACTTTGTTTTCCAGGCAGTACATACTATTGAACATGCAACACCCCAGTCCCATGTGGTGTTTCACAGGGCTCTGTCCTGGGGCCCCTCCTTTTCATTATCTATCTTCTTCCCCATGGCCATATTCCTCTAAGCAGTGGGAACAAGCGTCCAATTACAGACGAGATTCACCAGCGCGCCATACGTTTGCGACGTCATCTTCTCAGTGCTGGGATTCCTAAACGGTTGAATACATACCTGTCAGATACGGAAACTGAAAGTTATCTTGGAAAAAGGAAGCATGAGATTCTACAGCCATAAAATCAAAATAAATCCACGCGGCCTGAATGTCATGATGGTCATAAGAGGGTTAAGTCTGTCTGGTGGCAGCCATGTTTTCAGTTTTCCCTAATAACAGTGGTTACACACAGCAGCAGTAACGTTGTGTCAGTGCCTTATGTAGCCACACTTAAAAAAAAAATCTGACGATTTTCTTACCTGATCCAAGAAAATCCTTGCGAGCGGTGCACAGTCGGTGCTCCTGATGAAGCGGACCACATCAGTGACGCTCCACTCCAGGGGGCTGGTGTCCAAACACAGCTTCTGAGGTGGCTCAGTCTTTGAGGTCTATGAACATTGACACACACGCACACACACACACACAAGGGCGTGAACACTATGTGAGAAAAGCAGTGCAGGTCTGAGACTTGAGTTTAAAGTGAGCTCAGGTCAGAGAGTAAAAACAGCACTTAGTCAAAATGATCACTGAGGTGGAAAAGCTGGGCAGTTATATAAACAGTATTTAAAAAGTTAATTTTATACGATTAGATAGGGCCGGGCCTAAAAATAAAATCTCAGATTTTCCTCACACCAACCTCGAGTTGTGGTTTTAATTCTTTCTTTTTCAACTTCATGATTAAGAAATGAATCAAAACAAGTTTTTTTTTTAATGTTCTTCCAATTTTTCTTCTGGGATTTCAACAAAATTTCCCCTTTTGGGTTCAAGTGCAACAAAACCATAAGCCTTGAAACGAGCACATAAACAGGTCCGGACTAAGCCTTTATGAGCCCCCATGCTGAATTTGCTCAATACTATAAATTGCATTAATTATAAACAATAACTTTTTTTATTTCAAAATTAGAGGGCAGTAAAATCACAAAAGTGAAAAAAGTTTCATTTGCACCTTACTATTCAAAGTGAACAAGTACAGTAAGTGTGGTTATACTGGGCTTGAATAACTCCAAAATAAAACCAAAGACTTGAATATCTAAGTATATCTAAAGATATCTTTTAATGTGTTAAAACGTTTTATTCGCCCAGTGTCTTATAAATAAAAATATCTGCATGTAAACAAAATGGCTGACCATCAGCAAAAATATAACTTCAGCAAATCTTAATCTGTAGCGTCGTTGGTGAAAATTCATTTAAAAACAAAACCTCCAGCAATCATCAGAAGTGTCAGAAGAAATCCGCCTTTAAACGTTCATCACCTTTGGTGAGGGGGGGCGGTTCTCGTCGTCAGAGAAGGACGGCGAACGCGGTTTCCGGCGCCGGCGCGTGGGTCTGGGCGTCGCGGGCGGGGAGGGGGACGGCGTTGTGGGCTGAGATTTCCCCACGGATTGTTCGGAATCATCCTGAAGGTCGTCCTGAAGCTCCGATCCCGAGTCTTCGCTCAGGGAGTCGTCCTCGTCCAGATCCTCTTCCTCCCCACTTCCCTGTGAGACAAAGACAAACGGCACATCAGTTATATATGAAGAGTTTAACGTGTTTCACAGTATAGGAGGGGTTTAAGTCTCGTGTCGCCCGGTGACATTACCAAGCTGCACACAGGAAGTAACAGGAGTCTGACTGAAAACACAAATAAGTGTCCACAAAAAGTGAATTCTATTGCTGAAAAAAAAACCGCTATTCGCCGTTTGACTTACTAAACGTTTGTCTCCACCCGCTCGCCCGTCCCTATGCTGCTGCTGTATACACACAAACGCTCCCTCAGTCAGGTCTGACAGTAAAAATGTTTGTTTTAATGCAACGATATTTAATTTGCAATTAAGAAAAAGTAGAAAATAACTTTTTGAAGGCCACACTAAATTGATTGGAGGGCCGCGGGTTTGCGACCGCTGCTTATCGTGGTGAGCTAACCCTCAATACTCAGTTAACAGCAGTGGATGTAAACTCTTTACGAGTGCGCGTGTCACCTGCGGGGATCCTGCAGGTGTGTTGTCCACAGAGGCAGAAGAGCGTCTCTTCTTATGGACAAAGAGCTGCTTCCTCCTCTTCCTCCTCCTCCCGCGCCTCTTCACTCCCCCCTCCAGGTTGGAGTGGCCCCCCGGTGGACGGCCGACGCGTTTACTCTTCTTCTTGCCGTAGTAATACGCTGCAGAGAGAAAACGACAGGCTCACTGAGTCGTATTCTAATGTGGCACAGAGGAAGAGACGGGACCTTCGTCCACAAACACAGATTCTATTCATTCTCACAATGTTGTTTTAGCATAAATGTCCACTTAAGCCTCCGAGAGTGAGCGGTCGGTAGTTTAAGCAATACTTTAGGGCTTGGGCTGGCGGCAGTCTGCTGACGTCACGCTTCAGTGTCGGCTCATCTCACTTGGAACCTTGTCAGAGCAGGTACTAAAGAAAAACACCAGGTTCCAGGTCAGGGTTCTAGCTAGCGCATTTTGGCGTAACTGCCCGTTTAGTGTCGTATATTCTTGTTGCTGGGGAGAGTCTAAAATAGGTTTCTGCTGCAAGTACTCGCAGCACCAAGGTGCAGGAACGCGCGTGAATGCTGTTTGCAGGTTTGGTCGATCATATCACGTAATTTATGATAAGTTTGAAGTGTAAAGAGTATGAACTTAGCGTTTGCTGGCTAGAATCCTGCAGGTTCTATCGCTAACGGAAAAGCAACGACAGCGAGTACTTGGCTATCAAGCACCATTTGATGACCGATGTGCGGTGGACATGGTGTAAAAGACGCTGTTGTTGGTTTAACTATTGAGAAAAAGTGTTACCATAATTTACTTCAATGGTAATGGACTGAGCTGCAGCCCTGAAAACAGCAAAAGTGGACACATTTAGTGAATTAACCTTGTGTTAAAGTGTGTCTGTGGAGAGCATGTGCTGCCACAGTTAATATGAAAAACTCATTACTTACCTTTTCACATGTTTGTGTATTTTTAATCTCAATTTCTAATGTAGCATTTATTTGCCCATTGAGCATTTATGCTCACGAGCAGCGGAGGCCGACAATAAATGAACGTTTCTGGAGAGTAAAATCTTAATGGGGGCCGTGTGCTGAACGAGAGGCTGAACTCCTGCTAATGGCGGTAATTAAGGTCGCGGCTGAAAAGCAAGCGTTCATATTTCTGAGCCTATGAATAATCAGGGGGCTTTTGTGTTAGTGTTCGTCGTCTCTAACCCGCGATGATTGGATAAATGATTAAAAGCAGAGACATTCAATTAAAATTCAGAGAGTTGGTTCAAATAAAGAAGAAAACATCCTCGTGCAAAGTTCCCCGCACGTCGTAAATGTCTGCAAGCAGAGATTTGAATTAGTGCCTCAGAATCTGTGCAGTTCACTCAACGACGGCCTGAAATCATATGATACTGGAACATGTTTTTGCGCAATGAACTTAATATTAGTCCTTAATATTTTAAATAGAGCACTTTTTGTTTTTGGGGGAGTTTTTTGTTGCTTTTTGTGAACTAAAAAAGTCTGCACGTGAAAAACTTTTAAAAAAAAGGCTACTCTATGCATTTGAACAAACTCATCCTAGCACGTTTCAGCTAGCCGTGCCAAAGGATTTTCTCTACGTCAAAAGGCGTGGCCACAGCGCGTGGAAAAATTTGGCGTTAAAATGTCTGCTTTTAACGTTTCAGTTACTTCTCTCTGATTTATCAGCCCTCGTTTCTCCCCGTCTGTGTTTCATTTTGCTCACGGTTGATAATTACAGCACATGAATGTCCTGAACCTCTCGTGTGACGGGTTTGGGTCCAGACAGGACCCGGAACGCATCTGTCCACCTACTCACTGTATTTGGTCTTGGTGAGGACGGAGCAGTTCTCCGAGCAGCGCTCCAGGACCATGCGCGGTCCAAACAGGTTGGGGCAGCACTCGAGCTTGATGCAGGTCTTCCTGCAGAAGTCGGCCACGCGGTCTGCGGTGCGGACGATTTCGACAGTGGCCCGGTAACTCTTCCCCTTGTACCTGAAAATGTTGAATATTAAGTTCAGGTCCTGTAAAGAATTCTGAAATTAAGACTGAAAACAGTTTCTCTTCAGGTTTGTGTTCTAAAAAATATTCTGGGTGATCTCGAGGATTTAACCGCGCCCCCCCAGTGGGACGTCCTGCAGACTTAACAGTTAGAGCATGACTACACCTTAGCTCCTCCCACTAACCCGAAGCTGATGCCAACTCATAGTAGCCATGGCAACTGCTGATTTGGAGCGAAACGCTCTCCCGTGTCTCTGAAATCACCGGTGTGGAAATATTTTGCGGCGTGTGAACTCTGTTGTGAGCGCGTAGCAAAGCACAGGACGTCTCCACGTGCGTTGCAACGTAGGGATGCACCAACATGAAAACCAAAACAAATTATTATGCCAATTCTGTACCATTGTTTGTTTTTTTAATCTAATTTAATTTCTAATTACTTATCTCACTAAAGTCAAGGCAACAGATATAGATGTATATAGATTAATATTCATGCGACACAGAATAAATCAATGAAGTTTCTATGTTTAGGAGCTGCGCTGATATCATGATGACTGATCATTGAAAAACAACGATGTCATGCGATGCCCTGATAAAGCTCCGTCTGCTAAACCATAAATGTCTGCTCTGCCGCGTTCCTGCGTCCACATATCTATTCCCTCTCGTGCGCTTAAGCCCAACTGTAATCCGGCGCACGTCTGTCCTCCAGCGGGGGCCAGCTGTGAACACTCGTGCCGCTTCCCGCTGGATATCTGCAGTAAAGAGTGGAGGATTTCCGTCTATCGGAGGATTAATCGGCGCTTCCAACTCACTTGGCTTTGAGTGTCTCTCCGTGTCCTTGCCAGCGGCTCTCCTGGTCCAGCTGCAGCTCTCGCAGCACGCGGCTCGGCTTGTACGCCGAGTTTATCAGCAGAGTCAGCACCTGACGACACAGGAGACACGCAGAGACGCAGCACTGATATTAAACACAGGTTATTTACAGGTCGGACGGTTCTGTCCATTATTACCTATTTGTAGCATTTGATTATCAATTTACCACTTATAGCCATTTCAAGCCACTCTAAAGATTAAATTCTCTAATAACCATGTAACAAATATTCTCCCATAAAGCAGAGCTGAGCAGCCCACATCATGACTCAGCAAAAATGCTATAGATAGAATGTGTCTGATTTTACATTTCTACCTTTTCCGTTTTCAGATCTCGAGATTAAAATCCAGACACGTTCTCTCACCTCTTTGAGGACGAGGACACAGTTCCCGGGGCCGATGAACTGAGGCAGCTCTGCGATGCGGCCCTTGTTCAGGTAAGGCCCGGAGAAACAGCGGTGGTTGAAGTAGATCTTGGGGCAGCAGTATTTCCCGTTACCAGGGCCTGCGCGTGGGTTAATGAGAGTGACGAATGTTTAATGGTCTGTGTTCATGTAGTGATTTTCTACCCTGGGTTACAGAGCCAGGAATCAAACCTTCATCCTTCTTTGTCTTAACCCCACAAATGACAAGACAACCGCAAACAGACTATAGATATAAAGGATATATGGATATCTATGGAATTAGAGGGGAAAAATTCAAAATGGAACCTTAAAAAGACCTATTTCAGTTCCAAATATACAGCCTTGGTGCGCATAGGTCACTCTAAAGTATTCAAGGACTTTCCAGGTCCAATTCCCTCAAAGGCTGCTGCTGAAACAGCTTAAGACGGGCGAGGGCAACTTTGTAAGAGCCCGTCTTCGTCCATGAGGGCGTCCACTTTTATTCCTTTGCAGCACGCTCTGCATCTGGACAAGTGACTGTCAGAGTCAGTCTTTGTCTTTTGTCTTTGGTGAGACAGAGAGGTTTAAATTTTAATTTCTCAGGCATCACGTCGTCATTTGCTCTCTCTCTCTCTCGCGTAACTTTAATCGCTCATTGTTCTGCACGGAATCTCACGTCAACGGCGGAGAGAGAGTGAGAGAGAGACAGTGGACCTGCGAGTCATTGTGACTGCGGGACGTTTGTCCTGCGTCGGCCTCGTCTACGTACATCGAGCAGGGCGTGAAACAGTAGGTGGCGCCGTAACAAACACGGGTTGTAATACTGTAATACACGTCACCTAATATTTGTTCAAACTTGATTTTTTTCAAAGGAGAAAGTGACAGCGCTAGCAGATACGGATACATCACAGACTGAAGCGACGCTGCACCACTCACCTGATTCCGAGTGGTTGGCCATCTGCTGCTTGACGGTGTCAGGTGACAAAGACTTTGGAGGAGTTCTGCTGTGAAGAGACGAAAACTGAGTCAGACGCTGAAAGGACTTTTGGACTCGCTCCACTCAAACCTATAAACCAATCAATGAATGCCTCCAACCCCCGGTTTCTCTCTTCTGTACTCACTGTTTCTCCGGCTGCACCACAGCAATCTTCCTCTCTTTCTCCACTGTGAGAAGCGGAAAAAAACAAACAAATAAACATGCCGAGTTACACGAGAACAACCTCGCGAAGTTATCACAGCGTGACCAACACAACAGTGAGCGAGTGAGTACCCGAGGGCTTGATGGGATAAACGAGCGGATATCCATTCGTTTCACACCAGCTGACGGGGAAGATGTCGAGGGAGTCCACGTGAACGATCAGCTCTGGCATCGGCTGCTTCAGTCCTGGAAATAAACAAACAACAACAACAAAATAAACCATGTACAAAGAGCTGAGCAGAGAGAGGCACTGCACGACCAACAGTTACAGCAACTTCATTTCTATACGATTTAAAGAAGATTTAAAATCCCTCAGTGGAATAACTTTTGTTTTTAACAGCGAACTCACAATTTGATCACTGTTTTTTAGTTTATGTCGCGTTCTGCCGACGTCAGTGTTTTGTCAGTATGGATGTCATTACTTTTTTTTTTTTTTTACATTAAAGTCACTTATCGACTAATTTAAGCTATCTTTTAGCTCAGTGTCCATCATTCGACCCAACAAGGACACAGATTAATTCTATCAAGCTCTGGCTAGTTTTTACACGGTTGTGTTGTCAGATTCTTTCATATCAGGTCTATTTTATTCATTTATTAAATCTCACTTGTTCAAAAGGCCTCCCTTTAAATTGCACTTTTACTAAACCTGGTTTTATTGTTTATTTGCGTTATTCTGCACTTCTACTGCTTTTATTATACCATTTTATATTTGCACCGTTGCTATTTTTTGCATTTACTGTATAAAAAGCACATCAAAAAGTTATTATTATGACATATGACATGTCACGCTCTAAATCCATGGTTCTCAAACCTTTTATACCAACGTAAGTACCAACCAGAGAAAATATTGAGCTTTCAAAGTAAAACCATTATGACAAACGTTTAAATACAGGGGTGTAAATCGTTATATACATAAATAGATTTATTCCCACACACCAGGATTGTAAAATTATTTTCTGTGCTTATTTGTTTCATTCGTCTACTCTCGCGTACCACTGGTGGTACACGGACCACAGTTTGAGAACCCAGGGCTCTATATTGTTCTGCAGCCCCCGCCACACTTTCTCACTGAAAGAAAAAAAAAAAGTGCCCCTGTGGCGCCAACGTTCAAAGTACATTTGATTTGATTCAATATTCCATCTTTCTCTCACCTTCCAGGCTGAGCCAAATGTATTGACCTTTGACCCTGGTGACTGTTGCCACATGAATGTTCTCGGGTGACAGCGGGTTGACAGCTTCCAGTTTCATGGCCTCTTTGAAGCTGTGGTCACACTGCTCCTGGCAGGGAAATGAAAGAAAGAGAAAACACTGAGCGAGAGCCGTTTTTACAGCAGTGGAGAGAAGTTAATGTTCTTTTGACGAAACTCTTTGATAAAAGGTGAGAAAAAGTCACCGCGTGATCTCTGATTACGTCGCTTTGAAACAATCGCTTTTATTAAATTTAGGGGTATCGCAGGGTGACTCACGATACGATACGCAATGAATGGTCCACGGCATGATACACAGTCTGCGATACAATACACGATACACGGGCCGTGATACAATACACGATACATGGTCCACGATACGATGCACAATGTATGGTCCGTGACACGGTACATGGGCCGTGATACGATACGCGATGCATGGTCTGCAATTCGATACATTGTCCACGATGTGATACATGGTCCGCGACGCGGTCTGCGATGCGATACAAGATACATGGTCCATGATACAATACGCAATGCATGGTCTGCGATGTGATACGCGATACATGGTCCACGATGATGCGATGATATACCACGCTATACACACGCATACGATACATGGTCGCGGCGGTACAGCGATATGCATGGTCTGCAATTCGATACATTGTCCACGATGTGATACATCTGACAAGATACATGGATGGCGATGGGGCGCATGTGATACGCGATACATGGTCCATGATACGCGAATACATGGTCCATGATACGCGATACATGGTCCGCGACACGGTCTGTGATGCGATACAAGATACATGGGCCATGATACAATACGCGACGCATAGTCCACGATACAATACGCGACGCATAGTCCACGATACGATACGCGATACATGGTCCACATCATGATACAGAATACATGGTCCACGATATGATACGCTATACATGGACCGCGACATGATACATGGTCTGCGATACGATACATGGGCCGTGATACAATACGCGATACATGGACCTTGACACGATACATGGTCCACGATACGATACGCGGTTCACCCAGATGCTCGTTGCGACTTTTAGCAGCAGTGTTTGTGGTGTTTCGGTGAAATGGGTCAAACGCTGGTGACTTACGGTTGGGAAACAGTGCTCAGGAGCTGCTTCAGCCTCACACTGTTTCAGATAATCTGCCCAGTCAAAGTCTGGACCCTGGTATCCTGCACACGATGAATCAGGGGAAAAAACAGAGAAGAGTTATATAAAGGAGCCAAAATAAAGCAGAGAGAGATAAATTATTTTTGATATCACGGGTTAACTCAGTTAGTCATTAAGGCACACTGACCTGGTGGCGGGCTGAGAGGGAGTCCGTTTTTGAGACTCCACTGAGCAGGAAAGATGCCTGAACTGTCCCTGTGACACAGGAAAGAGCGTCCCGCACCTTCGGACTCCTCAATACCACAAAGGTCATCCATGGTCACCAGGAAGTGCTGCTCGCTGAACACCTGTGGGAAAGAGGACACGTCGATTCTGGTAGATGGCTGTAAAACCTTTTAATAAAAACGTGAAACAAACATTTGGGGCTTCTTTAATCGCAGCTCCTAAACCAAGGTTCAAAGAGGGACAGTGTCATGGTCTCGACAAAAAAGAAATTTAGGATGACTATCTCAGTCTGTGTGCTGTTACCATCTACGTCTTTTCTTCGTTAAATATCGATTTAATCATTCAAAAATATTGTATTTTATCGTTCGCCGTATCTTCTCAGCCACGACGAGGAACGTGGGTGATTTTTTTCTTTGTTTGCATATAAAGACACAGAAGCTCAAACGTCTACAGTCAATAAATAGCAAACAGAGCAAAGAAAAACAAACAAAAAAACAACACAACACATCACAGCGGAGAAGAGAAGAGTTAGATTTGACAGGAACGTCTGTTACCTTGGTGACGGTGGCAGGTTTGATTGAAATCGGAGCAGCGGGGTCAACTGCCTCCAGTTTCATCGCTTCCTTAAAACAATGAGCAGCGATGGCAGGCTGATCCTGCGCGCACACACACACACACACACACACACACACACACAGACACACACAGTTTTATTAAACCTGTTTTAACACAAAATTAAATTACACGTGATGGTAAAATTCTTGATTCTAGCATCAGGTCTGGGTCAAACAGAGTGCTGCATGCTCATTGGCTCACTGACGCTGATGAAATAAACTCTTTTAAAATTTGATATCAATGACATTGGGTGATACAGAGAGAGTTTTATATATTTATTTTCTGTTGTATTCGAGATAAAACTGGGGAGAGAGAGACGGGAGAGGCGTGAGTGAATCAAAGCTCTATTCACGCTGCTGCAACGCGAAATAAGATTTTAACCATTAGACAAAACAGGGTTCCCGCCCATTGGATGACATCAAGTTCAAGGACTTTTCAAGGGCTGATTGCCTCAAATTCAAGGCAATTTTGTAAGAGCTCGTCTTCATCCACGGAATCTCACATCAAAGACGGAGAGAGAGAGAGACAACGCCAGTGATTATGACTCCATCGTTGTCCTGCACAGGCCTCGTCTATGCACATCAACGTCACTTCTTTCTTGCACAAAATTCAAGCACTTTCAATGACCCATGGCTATTCAGGGCGATTCTTTTCAAATTCAAACTTTCAAGGATTGAAATGACTTTAAGGGTGATTTTTAAAGAACATTCAAGGGCCAAGTGATTGTCAAAGTCACGTCTTTTGTAAATTTGTCTTTGGTGAGACAGGTCACGACACGTCAACAGCGGAGAGAGAGAGAGACACCGCTAGCAATTATGAGTCCACGTTAGTCCAGCAGAGGCCTAGTCTACGTACATCAGGCATGAAGCAGTAGGTGGTGCCGTAAACTTAAGTTCTTTCGCCCACAAAATTCAAGCACCCCATGTCTATTTAGGGCAATTCTTTTCAAATTCAAACTTTCAAGGATTTCAAGGACTGATGGGAACCTTGTGAATGAGTTGAAGCAAGGTCATGGATCCATAATACAGTTGGAAATACATCGACGCTGCCGTGGTTCAGAGTGCGTCCCAGTGTTTTAGTTGAGACCTTCACTGAATCATTATGTGCAATTCCTCCACAAGGTTTATTGATTATTTGCGTCATCGATTCATCTGTCGATTATTTCCTCGATTCATTGAAGAGTCGTTTTTTGCACAAAATGTCAAATTATTCCGTTTCAATGATTTCTTTGTTAAATGGAGAAAACATTCACATTTAAGCCGTTGAAAAATCAGATAACTTGCTGGTGATTCATTGAGTTGCAGCCCTAGATCGAACCTTGACTTTCTGGTTGGAGGAGAAAGCTTATTTAAAACCCCCCCGGCTCTCTCTCTCTCTCTCTGTACTCTCCCTCGAGGCAAATTTGTGCAGTCTTTATTGTTTACAGGAAAACCATGTGGTGGAGAAACATGACGGTACTGTACGCCTCAGTCTGGTGGACTGTGTCACAACAATCTTGGATTCTCAGTTATCAAATCCACACTGACCTTGTTGAACTCTGCAGTCAGAGCCTCGTCCTGAGGAAGGTCCCTGATCCTCTGCCTCACCTCCTCCCACTCGTCCTCTGTGCGCAGAGGCAGCAGATCTGAAAACAGGCAAACGGCAAACACATCAGCGGCTGCAGAGAAAAAACCCTCGTCTGCTTTCGCACACTTTCCCATGTAAATGCTCTGAACCAGTTTGTCTGCACTTTGTCTGTATTTGGTTTTTTTTCTTATTTATTTAGCTTCATAAAAAAATCAATACAGCCCAATTTCACAAGCGCAAAACACACAAACTTCTTATCAGAGAGTTTCACAAGGTTTCAGGCAGGTTTAGAAGCACAGGGTTGAATAATAAAGGTTGTCACTTTTCTTTAAATATAAAGAAATACATCACATTTCACAGATTATTTTTTGGATAAAAAATAAAAAAGAACAGTCTTATATGAAGGTTTACTTTAAAAACTGTGACTATACAACCGTTATGGCCTGATATTAAAGATCAATAAGGCGTACTTACTAGCATTTAATATATTTTTTGATAAAGATCCTTTTTATTTTATTAAAGTTAATAAGAAAATGTGATTCTTTAGTTGACAAAAATCAATGTAATTGTCGGTAATTCGTCATCACACAGCTTTCATATTTTATATTAATCTACTGATCTCTGCTGGGAGTCGTACATGAAACTACACTTTTTTTTCCCCCCCCCGATGATTCACAAAAATATAAATACTTTATTTATTCTTCTCCTACATGGACAAAGATTCTATTTACTTATCTTTTGTAGCAGAATCCCAAACAGCAGCAGAGTTTAGTCTCTTCATAATAATGTTCCATGCGAATTAATGGGGGAATAAACTGGACTTTTTTCAAAATTGAAGGTTGGGAACTAAAATACAGTTGGAAAAATAAAAATCATCAGATTTGATGCAAATACAGTTGGACTATCGATGGTATTTTCCTCAGTCACGGGCACACAGCACGCTTCTTACGGCAGTTTTCTTTTAAATAATCCACTTCAATCCTATAAATTCCCATGGAATGGAATATATGGAATATACGTGATTGCTCAAGCAAGGAATAAACACAACACTAGATGTGTTGCTGTAATTCTTCACGGGGCTCGATCGCGGCGTTGGCCAGCGGCAGCCACTGACCTGCAGGAGGCCTGAGGGCGCAGCCGCGCTCTGTGGCCCAGCCGGGAGGGTGGAGGCGTGGGTGGAGGTAAAAGAGCCAGACGGTCGCCGGTGTATCCGGGAGGCCCTCGGTGCCCACCAGCCGCAGCTTCAGGCGTCCGCCGACGTTCTCCTCCACCTCGGCGGCCCAGGCCAGCCCCGGGTCAACGCTGTCCTGCAGCTCCACGTAGCAGCCGGCACAGAGCAGCTCCACTGGGTCTCGACCGCGCTGAGGCTGCGCAGAGAGAGGGAGATGAGAAATGAGACGCTGGCAGCGCATTTACACAAACTACATGTTATATGACACGTTGTACTCCGATAATCCATCTTTTTTTTCCATCTGTATAATGTGCAAATTTGATTTCAATTTGAATATTTCTTGGTTCCATTTAACAAATATAATCACTCAAATACAGGAATCGGGATAATCGTATGATATGTGGGGAGAAATGTGTCCACTCAAATGTGTGGAGGGAATTTTAATTGGAAAAGTAACGACGGAGGTTTTTGCTCGGACGTCAGAAATAATGGCACAACAATAAATTTGGCACCAGACGCTCAAATAAATGCCGGAGACCAGATTCAACCAGATATTTTGGTCACGTCCTGTTTGGAAACTATTCTGGGAGAAACAATCAAAACATTACAATGGACCCAAAAAAATGGCAGCTTTATTTATTGGGGGCTGTGAACAAAAGGAATTGAGTTGAGAGACAGGAAATATCTCCACAATTATTGCTTGCAACAGCAATTAAACACTTAGCTGATCCTGCAACATGTAATAAATGGAACAAATAACGTATGACTTGAGGCTCCAGAAAGATATTTATGGAAAAGGTGGAGCTCTGTCATCACAATTAGGAATCCTAACTACTTTACATTATTTTGACAACCCCCCAATTATTTCTTTTTTTATCTTTTTTCCTTCTCTGTTTTATCCCCTTTTTTTATGTCCATGTGAAAATCACTTCCTGAGCAAATATGACAAAAATGACAAATATGATTATGCACATGTTAAAAATGAAGTAAAAAAATAAAAACGTAATCATTTTGGGTTTGAGAACATCATCATTTCAAGGTTTGGGGAAAACAAAGACCAACATTTTTCCACATTATTTGACATTTTATCGACTGAAACAATCGAGAAAATAATCTACAGATTAATAGATTGTGAAATAAGTGAAATTAGTCATACAAACACTGTCCAAGTGAAAACCTAATTTTTTAAACACTTTCTAATTTATCAAGGTGGTTGGAAACACATTTTTCTGTGTGGTGACAAGGTCAGAACAGACATTTTTATCACTTTACAAGATCGTCTTCATCGTCAAATTACTCATGTGAGCACTGACTGAGCCTTTGCTGCAGAGTGAGTTAGTGTGAGTAGATTCTGACTGACCAGTTCCAGGAGGTTGGCAGGAACGCTGCACTCCTCAGCCAGGGCCTTTTCCAGCACAGCTTCCCAGTCCTGGTGCTTCTCACGCACACCTGAGGTGGATTGCGCACACACACACACACACGCACACACACACGCACACACACACAGTTTAATTGATGAACCAAGTGGGTTTCAGGATCACACACACACATACAACCCACACGGAATCTCAGCTCAGAGTATAAGATGAAGATAAACATGTTCTGAGCACACAGATCCAAGCATGTGGGCTGATGTAGTTCATTCATTTATATTTATATGTGTATATATATATCTATATATATATATATATATATATATATATATATATATATATATATATATATATATATATATATACACACACATATATATATATATATATATATATGTATGTATGTATATATATATATTATTATTTTTTTATATATATATATACATATACACATATACACACATATATACACACACACACACACACACATATATGTAGATATACACATATATAAACATATACATACATATGTATGTATGGGCAAAAAAAGGAGGGAAAAAAGCTTTTTTTGCCCCAATTACAAAAAATATCAGCATCTGTCATAGAAAAAAAACCACAATGCTCGATATTCTACCGTTAGCCAGAACCTGCACATAAGGGCTCTCACTTTTCAAACAAATTTATGACGTAATTCGTCCCCCAATAGACACATAAATCACTGACAACAGGAGGAAGCTCCGACAGCGTTTAACTAAAGTGTAATAATGTCAGACTGATTCAAAGTTAAAGTTAAAAAGGTAAAAAGCTCACCCTCTGGCGCTCTCATGGTCTTGCCGTGCTGGCGGCTCCAGCCGAGCGGATGAAGGTCCGCCGTCATGATGTCGCACCAGAAGTCGGCACGCCGGTCGTCCTGGTAACCCTCGTAGCGCAGCAGCAGCAGCTGCCCACACGTGGTGATGATGTTGGCCACCCAGTAGGGGGCGTCGGGCTCCGAGCGCACGCACACCTCCAGCTTCATGCCGGGACTCAGTCCGGTCTGTAGGCCCTGGTCCACCTGAGACGGACGGAACCAAAACAACAACAACACGACGTCACTGGAAACACACAATTTGAAATCTGACAATCGATACAGTGCTAATTTCAAATATTTAATTCAAACCCGTTAAAACAGACAGGATATTTTCATGTTGATGTAAAAAATGAAGTCTTTTTAACTGATCGACAGTTCGACATTGCGACGACACTCTCTGACAGTCAAAGTCACATTTTAGTATCGGCTCAGCTGAACCTCGTCAGAGCAGGAAGTAAAAAAAACACCAGGTACTGTCGCTAATATAAAAGCAAAAACAACCCGAGAACAATCAAACTCTTTGATGACTTTCTGCTCGAAAACTGCTTCTTCTTAACTCACGTTCTTTATCTTATTTATCAGATGTTACACATAGCATTTATTTTTTAAAATCTACTGTGTGTGTGTGTGTGTGTGTGTGTGTGTGAGAGGACGAGCACCCACATGTTTGAAGGCGTGATGAGGCACGGACACGGTTCCCGTCTCCTCCAGGTAGTCGTCCCAGTTAAAGTCACACACATCCTGAGCAGAGTCTCCATCTGGAAAACACACACATATATTAAAAAAAACACTGCAACTTTCCAATACTTCACCTCGTTTATTTCACACGGCTGTTCACAACAGTCCTCCTCACCAGACTCCAGTGACTCCTGACTCATGCTGGCGCCCCCTCAAGGCCAAGACAAGGATCTGTGAGGAGGAAGCAGAGGAGGATCATTCAGATTTATTCATCCTGCGAGAGACGAAGACGAACGACGAGGAAGAAATAACCGGGCGTCCACAGGAAAACATGACGCGTCCCCTCCTCTCTGGTTGCAGCCTGAGAAAACTCTTTGCGACAAACGGGGAAGATTAACGACAAAGGTGATCCCGCCGACTCATAGCGGCGCGCTCAGCACTTCACGAGCCAAAACCGACTCAGCACAAAGTTACACGCACCGCGATCAAGAGTTACAACAGCTGGCTGCTCTGCATACACACGGTCACAGGCAGCAATTACATTTATTAGAGGAAAACAATGAGTCACTACACACAGGCCACTTTATTAGGTACGCCTGTTCAAATGCTTTGTCGAGACAGTAACGATTACACATGTGTGAACAGGATTGAACATTATCTATAAATTGTATATGTGTATTGCACTTACATGTAAAATTACAGTGCACAATATCTAAATCGACATCAACTCAACACCTTTAGGCACAAACACATGATCAATTATGTTCCATCTGAGCATCACAATGAGAAAGACAGGTGACGTTTAGCTGGTTTGGTCCATAAATTTGTCCCTAAATGTCAATCAGTGGTTCTACAAATCGTGCGAACGACGACGTTCTTGTTTTTGTCCACAAACCAAAAACGATTCACTTCGTCACGTGGAGCAAAAGGAACCAGAAAATAATATTCACATTTAAGAAAAACGTTCTTTATCGCTGTTCACACAGCCTTAAACAGGGTTCAAAGAACCACACATTACAACCAACTGACGACAATCTGTGAATGCAAAACAGGCCAAACATTGAAGCAGAAGGAAAAGCACACTGTGTGTCACTCCTGTGTACCTAATAAAGTGGTCAGTGAGTGCAGCTACCAGCGGTGAAGACTCAAACTATCGAAAATGACTTCAGATTTGAGACGAGGAAAAATGAACAGCTTTATTTTACAAAAAAACAGCTCAACGATTTCATGTAAATATCTAATTGCCATTATTTGGACTAAAACTGCGATATGTGTCACGATATGAGGGAACGGTAATGTTTTACGTCATTATTCTCATTTTCATTTGAATAACATGATAAATGTGTGATATTTGTGCAGATCTGTGACAAACAACAATGTTTATATGTAGTCAAACAACTAAAGTGTGAAGAAAACAATCTCTGAATGCTAAAACAGGTCAAACCACACGTGTGTACCTAATAAAGTGGCCAGCGAGTGCATCTACCAGCAGTTGTGACACTAACTCCCGAAAATGGGTTCAGATTTGAGACAGAAGAGGACAAATGAACAGCTTTATTTTACAAAAAAAACCTCAAGGCTTCAAGGCCACAAGGACTCACTCATCTGTAGTAGTTTTCTGATGATAAAAATAATAATAACAGCAATAATAATAATAATAGTAGATCTGTTGAGACACCAAATCTGTGCTCCATATTCACTTTATCTGATCCTGGATCCAGAAGCAGTGAAAGAGAAAAAGTGAAATTACATGCTGCATATTTGCTCTTCATTAGATCAACACAGCAGATGGTCTGTGATGGAGAAATGTGTTTAACGACGCTGAAGCTTCACCTCCACAAACCTCGCTCTCCAAAAAAGAAAGAAAGAACCAAGGCAAGAAAGAAGGAAAGAAAGAAAGAAGGAAAGAAAGAAAGAATGAAGGAAAGAAAGAAAGAATGAAAGAAGACAAGAAAGAAAGAAGGAAAGAAGAAAAAATCACTATCTAAAACCTTTCCTTCCCCCCCAAAGACTCAAAGGAGCAGCGTTGATGTGACTGTGGACACACATGTCAAAATTGTGACACATCAAACTGACCCGCGGCATTGTGGGAAAAGCCGGACGAAATAAGTTAACACAACAAGAGCAGAGGCATGAATGAGAAAAACAGCGCGGGGGAGGACGAGGGGGGAGACACACACACACACACACACTGCAGGGTGTGAGACACACAGAGAGAGAGTGAGAGAGGATGAAGCGCTCTGTCACGGCGGCGGCTCCTTTCACTCCACCTGTCAGACTCGTCTTTGTCGCGTCTGACGTCTCCATTAGAGACGCGGCCGCCGCCGCAGTCCACCGGGCTCCCACCTCGACCCCGGGGCTCTGTCGGGATCGGCACCGCCTTTCACCTCCTGACCCTGGACCTCTGTCTCACCCCATACCCCCACCCCACACACACACTCCCTCACTCCAACACACACACCAGTGGCTCATTGTCCCTGCAGGTCACACTCAAAGCAAAAGGAGTGGAAAATTTAAATTTGCGTTAATTTCACTACAGAAGAGACAAAAATGATCTTTGCAGTTGGGTGCAAGGAAAAATGTATAAACACACACACACACATATATATATATTTCTAATCGATTACTATTTCGAAACAAATAAACAAATACATCATTCAAAACAGGATTGTTTTTGGTTTGAGGACATAAACAAGACATTTTTTAACATTTGATATGTTGTGTGTATATGTATATATAATATATATATATATATATATACACACACACACACATACATATACGTATATGTATATATATATACTCTCTCTCTGCATACATATCGATATATCTCTCTATACACTCTACATTATGTGTGTGCTGTGTATACTATATATATACCCTTTGCCATATATATATATATATATATATATATATATATATATATATATATACATACATACACACACACACACATATATATATATATCTGAAAATGTGGAAATGATGCCATTCTCGAATGTCTTGTTTTGGCCACAAACCAAAGTGAATCAGTTTGAATGATTTCAGAACATATTGACATTAGCGAAGCTTTATAAAAAAAAAACCCACCGACCAAAAAAACAAAACAGTCAAAAGCAGTCAATTCATTTAGAAACCGAGTCATTGCTGTAGCCGCTGTTTCAATATCATGAACATTTTCAGTTCCTGTGACCTTCTACGATCAAGCTCTGCGGTGTTTGTGTGAAGTTTGCTGATGCAATTTTTAAAAAAGGAAAAAGGTTCTCGGTGTTTCCCAACATGACGACACATAACGGCAATGGCGCGTCGACAGAAACCAAAATGAAAGCCCTTTTTTTTTTTATATATATTTTTTTATTGAAGCGTTTGCTTTGAGTCGACCTGCTGAGGCAGAGCGTTTGTGCAGCACAGGAAGAAAAAGCAACTTCCCCCTGTTTCATACAGAGCAAAGTGGAGCAGAGCCATCAGCAGTCTGCTGCTGCTGCTGCTGCTGCTGAGTCTTTCTGCACCAGCAGACTCTGACTGAACCCAACACAAACACACACACACACACACACACGAGATCCTCACTACATCCTCTATCCACTTACTGAATTATTTTCTTATCAGCACTTAGCATTCAACTGAGCATTTCTAAACAGGCCTTCATGAACCGTAGAGGTCCTTGAGCAGGAAATGCAATTTAACAATACACACACACACACACACACACACACACACACACACACACACACACACAGATTTCCATTCCCCCCAACCTTAACTATAACTAGATAACTAGTTCATGCCCGTTAACCTTTAGCTTCACCATTAGAACACAGTGTATTTAGGCTGCTTATTTTTTTCACATTACCATACTAAGACGTATATGCAGAGGCTATAAGAATGTGCAATATAGTTTCTTATATCTTTTTTTCCCCCGCACAAACTACCAGTAATCAGCAATCGGATGGGAAAAAATTGTCACAGTTCAAAGTTCGCTTTTACAAAAGTAAAAAAAAAACCGTCTATTTTGTGACTTCTGCGCTATGACTCGCGATATCAAAGGGAACAGTAATTTTTAAATCATTATTCACATTTTCATTCAAAAAAACATATTTAAAAGGATTAATGGGTGATATCTGTGCAGCTCTGTCATGTTCTCTTCAGTCTGTAGAATAAGATGTGTAATAATAATCATCTAAAATGATATTTTGACACACATTCTGGCTTGAACAAATATTGCGTCTCCAGCGATTTGAAAATTGCAGTAAGCTGTGCTGCGATTTCGATAAGATTTCGATTAATTGCTCAGCCGTAATTGAAAAATGTATTTGAGAGCCTGAACATGCCCCAAAACTCACAGATTATTGCGACTGCATCAGACCTCGCGAAAATGTACACGTGAAATTTGTTTAGGTGACAAAGTGTGGAAAATTGGAAGTGGGAAAATGGAAAAACGCTCAGGTGATTTTTTGAAACGTTTCACGTACATGATTTAATCATGTCAGGACGGTCCAAAAGTCCAAAACGTTGTCCTGTTTTTTTTGTAATTTGGGATATAAAATTAATCCTAAATTTGACTCAACAGCATATAAGAAGACGGAAAAAAAGCACTTTGTAAAGACTGAAGATGTGAGGATGTCCATATGTATATAAGGGTTAACCTCACCACAATTTAAATCTATCCAAGTCCTGAACTTAAACAGTTCTGCCTCATTAGGACCAGGTTGTGGTCTCCATGAGGACTACTGATCCTGACAAGGTCACTGTTCATACCAGAAAAAGGCCCTTAGAGGCGACAAATACAAGCACACATGTGCACCAACAATTTAATGTAAAAGTCTTGAGACAACGCTAACATTTAACATAACCACAATTCAAATCTATCCAATCCTAGAACTCAATCAGTTACTCAGAAGTAAGGTGTTGCCTCATTAGGACCATGTTTTGGTTTCCATGAGGACTGCTGGTCTTGACAAGGTCCTAAAGAGCTAACAAATACAAGCACACATGCACAAAGACTATGACTAACCCTAATCGAGCCACAATTCAAATCTTAGTCCTAAATAATGAAATCCTGCCTCATTAGGACCAGGTTTTGGTCTCCATGAGGACTGTTGGTCCTGACAAGGCCCTAAAGAGCTAACAAATACAGGCGCACACACACACACAAAGCATGAGGACTACTGGTCCCAACGAGGTCAGTGTTTATGCCAGAAAAGGTCCTAAAGCGCACATGCGCACAAACAACTAAATGCCTAACCCTTAAACTAAAAACCATTTTTTTTAACATAAAATGGGCAGCACAGGGTGAAGAGGACATGAATTGGGCTAGTAACTGGAGGGTTACCAGTTCAAATCGTGGGACTGAGGCACCCCCGAGCAAGGAACCCAATCCCCATAACTGGTGTTTGTGAAAAGGACGGGTTAAATTCAAACCGGTTCTTATTCTAACCTCAAAACCAGGTGTTAAACCTCAAAAAGTAAAAAGCACACACACTCAGTTTCCACAAGGACTTTTACTGGTCCTGATGAGGTAAAAGGTCCTAAACAGGTGACAAATACAGGAACACATACATACACTCATAACTAAATGCCTAACCCTTAACTTAAACTCAGTTCTAAAGGGTCAAGGCTCAAACCCTCAAAAAGCCCCTTCAAAGATGTGAGAACCAGCACAAATGTCCTCACAAGAATAGATTTGAGTCGGAATTAGACCTCACAGCCTTCTACGGACACGTAACAGCACACACACACTCACAGACTCACAGTCTCCATGAAGACTTCTGGTCCTGACAAGGTCAACATTTATGCCGGAAAACGTCCTAAAGAGGCAACGAACACAAGAACACATATATACATGCATAATTAAATGCCTAACCCTTAACCTAAACTACATTACATTACATTACATGTCATTTAGCAGACGCTTTTATCCAAAGCGACTTACAATGGAATTGAGTACAATCAGCCAGGGGTGGAGTCGAACTTGCAATCATTGAGGTTTTAAACCTCACAAAAAACCTTTTAAGTTATGAGAACCAGCCAAAATGTCCTCACAAGGTCAAAATGTCCCCATAAAGCAGCCTGCTACACAATACAACTACTACTACAGTAACACACAACTCATCTGGACCGCCTAAGCCCAATCCCCAACCTTAACAACAACAACTGGTTAATGTCTAACCTAATTCTAAAACCAGGTCTAACTGATAAAGCCAACATGTCCTCACAAGGTAAGAATTTCTGTACAAAAATAATCACAGTTTGACCTCACAGCCTACTGACACACACACACACACACACACAAACAAACACACACACACACGCTGTGCGGCAGCTTCTCCGGGAAGCAGAATCAAAGTCCGCCTTCAATAAAGTGAAATCCTCTGCTGAAACATTGCACATTTAATGGAATCTGCGGGATCAACAGCGACAGACGACTTTACGTTACGAACAGTAATGTGGCAGAAAACGAGCATTGGCTCCTCTTTAACGTGGACATTAACGTTCAAAAGCCTCTTCTCAGACAAAGCACTTATTTGTTTTCCCCGTGATGTTATTTTCACTCAGATGCCGTGAAAGTGTGTGATATGAATTTGTGGCAGTGAAGCTTAAAAAAGAAGACAGATTTTCCCTCTCTCGACTGTTGGGAAACTGAACAACACTTTGTGTTTTCTTTGGTTTTATGATTCCGGGGTCAGAGATATCAACCTCCGAAACATCTGTGCACACAATAAAAGGGAAGTGAGGGGGAAACTGTGTTCACTGTCCTCAAAAGCATTTAAACTTAAATTTAAGAAATTCTGCAGCATTCTGTCTTTTTAGAAAAACTGAAATAAACTCTGACAGAACTGGGTTCTTTAATGATTCTGCCAGTGAATCAAAAAATATTCGCATTCCAATTCCAGGAGTGATGATTCCCTGTGGACCTCCATTTACATCGGATGTCAGAACTGGGAGTGAGATCAGCCCGTTCCAGTTGAAAAGTCAGAAAAAAATAGGGGTGCGAATCACCAGAGACACTACGATATGATATTATAGCGATATTAAACAATAGGATATTAACACAAGACGTAAGTAGCGATACAATATTATCACAGTATTGAGGTCACAACGCAATATTATTGTGATATTTAAGTTGTGATATTAAAGTCACAATACAATATTATCACAATAGGATATTAACACAAAATGTAAGTAGCAATACGATATTGTCACAGTATTGAGGTCACAATGTGATATTTAAGTTGCGATATTATCGCGATATTTAAGTCACAATACAATATTATCACAATGGGATAACAACACAAAATGTAGCTTTAAGCAGACACTGGAGTGATTGAAATCATAACCATGGTCATGACTGCATGAAAGTAGTACTCGATACAGGTTGCAATACAATATTATCACGATATTTAAGTCCCAATGCGATATTGTGATGTTTAAATTGCCATTTTACTGTGATATTTAAGTCGCAATACAATATTAGCACAATAAGAAATCACAATATTTAGGTCACAATACGATATTATCGCAATATGTATGTCATGATACGCTATTATCATGACATTTAAGTCACAATACAGTATTATCACATTATATCATGGTATTTAAGTCAAGATACGATATTATAACAATGTTTAAGTTGCAATAAAAAAATTGGTAAGGCAATTATTTTCAATTCACAATTTCAGTTATAAGTCAGTTATATGTTATTTGTAATATTACGTATTACGTTAAATTTTTGTAACGTTAGTAACGTGTTTTTTTTAATATTACATTGAGTAACATGTTTTTGGTCACACATTTTGTTTTCCCCATAGTGTGAGAAACACACTTTTGTAACAATACAACATATTGTATTTTTTTTTGTAATGCAAGTCACATGTTTTTAGGCAACATAATTCTAGGTAAAACTTTCCTCTGCATCCCATTGGTCCATATTGGTGTACATTTTCAGAAAGCAGATGGATGCAAACCAAATGAAGGTGAATATGAATAACTAAAGAAAACAAAAAAAACTTCTTTTTTTTT
This sequence comes from Solea senegalensis, assembly GCF_019176455.1. Taxonomy (NCBI): domain Eukaryota; kingdom Metazoa; phylum Chordata; class Actinopteri; order Pleuronectiformes; family Soleidae; genus Solea; species Solea senegalensis. Next base: position 2,576,432 of record NC_058024.1, read on the forward strand.
TACAATTATTGCAATAATATCATAAATCGCAATTAGTTTTGATCAGGATAATCGTGACAGGAAACGCTGACATTAGACAACGCTCGTATAGAAAACAACAACAACAAATATTTCGACAATCAAATACAGAAATTGTTTCCATTGAACAGCTGCGTGATCGAGTTGTACAATTCAGCGGAAGTTATATCAAAACCACAGAGGGGGGAAAACAATTAGTCAACAAACTACAGGACGCCGTCCATGAAATTTTATCAAATTTTTTAGGGGGTTATTTTTCTCGACTATTTTCAAACGAACTGAGGTCACACAACGTTCCTTATGTAAGGCGACGTTACACAGAGTTAGTCAAGGGCGAATGAGTGGAAATTTCCACACAATCCACAATCTTTTTTAAACAAGTGTAAGTGCCTTTCACATTTTGCACTGGCTGTGTTTGTGTGGAGAGAAACCGCAGTGTTCGCGAGCACAGAGAGACAGAGAGAGAGAGAGAGAGAGAGGGAGGCAGAGAGCGACTACAGTGTCTTAACTTTCACACAAAATACACGCCGAGATAATTATCACATTTAATGGCCAACAAATAAAAACGTGAGCTCCCCGCGTGTGCAGCCACAACAACAGTCCGTGTGAACACACATTACCAAACAAATATCGCCTGCGTCCGAGTCAAGTTTCTGGACGTGACGGCTTTGAGGAATAAAAAAAAAGGCAGGCAGTAACTGACTGACGAGCAGCTCACACTCGACCGAACAACCCGACCCATCTTTTTGAGAGACGGGAAAAAAGACGTACGTGGCCCCGCGGTACAAAACACCGCCGACACCCCGCGACCGACAACACGCGGCGTTTGAATATCTGGTCGCGGAATTCGCCTCTTACCGATAAGTAGTTTTTCCAAGTGGGTTTTTTAGATGCCGTTCCTCTCTCCGCCTGCTCGCTCTCAGCAGCAGCAGCAGAAACAGAAGCAGCAGCACAAAGTGCGAAGATTTACGCCTTGTCCGTGACGGCGATTTCCGGTTGGCTCTTTCAAAATAAAGCGCTGCTGCCACTGATAACGTTGGAAGATGCAACGCGCGAGGTTCGCTGCCTGGTGTACGGAGTACAAGAGGGGACATGAAAGGAAAAAAGCAAGTGATATACTTTAATGTCTATACTATAAAGACTAATTTCTCTTGCACTCAAAGCAGTTTTTATCCTTATCCGATTCTTAGCCTTCCGATTATTATTACATCTGTGGCTTTGCAATCATTTTTGAGCGGGTTAACATGCATACAATCTCTTGAAACTTGGCATGGAGGTCAGGTCTGGCGATTTGCACCCTACATAAATGAGCGAAGTCGTCCAAGCGTGATTGTCTTACTGACATAAAAAAATCTGCTGATAAGTGAGGGAGCGCAAAGAACAAATGTATTTGCAATAAAACAATAAATAAACAATAAAATACATTATTTTTGAATGATTAAATCGATTTTTTTTTTTGCTTCCTGAAAAGTGTTGTTAGAAAATATTGACACAAATCTAATTCCATAGTATTTGAGCAAACTCCTCCTGGAGTTGAGCCAAAATGGCCGCCTTCAACTTTGAGACCACTGGTTTAGGTGATGGAACGACATAAAAAAATACAATTCATGTTGGTTTAACTAATCTTGTACTTTACATTTGACTTAGTTAAGTGTAAGGTGTATTGCACTTTAAAACAAAACAAAGTAAGTGGGACTATTCCTTTAACGCTGCTTTTTTCTTCTTTTGGAGGAGGGAAGATCGTGGCGCTTTTTATGTTGCGGGTAAAATCTGCGACACTTCCGGTGTGGTCCGCGCAGAGTCTCGTCGGCTTGACGCACTTCTCGTTCACGACCTCATTCCAATATGGCACAAAACGGCCAGTGCGCATGCGCGGCCGCCTCTTATGCCTCTGAGCCCGGCTATACACGATCACACACACACTCTCTGACTTCCATCTTCACACACACACACACACACTCTCACACACAATAAAACAACCGACACTCACCATGTATAGGATTATATATACGAAATAAATGTGTGTTTGTATAAATCTATAAGAGACTAAACCAAGAAAAATCTGGTTTTAATCCAAATAAAGACGATGTTGATGAGTCGCTTTTATTCCCAGAGGAATCAACACTTGAGAACTGGGATTAACGGCACTTATTCACACAGAAGCGACACATTTGCCACACAAAAAAGCCGCATTTAAAAAAATAAAATAAAATAAATAAAAGCACTAGTTTATGATATCATTTATCAAATAAATCACGAAAAAGCGCTAATATAACGCCTAGAAACATCATATTTGGCACAGTAATCTTAATTCTGATAGATTTTTTGGGGATAAAAACCTCCCTGCCTCATTTTTCTTATTTTCTTTTTTCTGTTTTTTTATACACACACACACACACGATGCCTATAATAACAACAGTAAATAATGGGGAAATAAATGAATGGATGTGTATGTATGTAATAATGAACACATATGGTGGTGAATCATATCCACCCTCTGTGATTGGTTGAGATGGAAACTGTGAGCCACAGAAAGAGAAAGGAAAAAAGCAATCGGATTTTTGCACGAGGTGTGGAAACAATCGAGGGGGGGAGAGAGAGGGAGAGAGAGAGAGAATAAAAAATAATATTATCTGAAAAGAAAATGCCATTTATTCAAATGTATTCCTCATCAATATGTATATTATTCTGTTAAATCTTATTTTTGGTGGGTTACTGTGCTTTATTTTTATTTTATTTTATGGTACTTATTATTATTGTTAATAATTTGCAGATTATTATTATGTATTTAATCTGTGGGTGCAGCAGCAGCAGACAGAGGAGGAGGCTGCGGTTTGCTCTTGCTTCATATTTGCTTGTTTGTTCAGTGTGTGTGTGTGTGTGTGTGTGTGTGTTCGCGCGCGCGCGTATGTGCACCTGTGTGTGCGTGTGCGCGTGTGTGGGTGTTGCTGCTGTGAGGACAGAGAGGACAGAGGACAGGTCAGGTCCGTGCGCACTGCAGGAATGAACGCCTCTTTAATCCACTCATAAAGACGAGTGGAGATAAGCAATTATGGCACCTGACCACTAGATGGCAGTAAACACACACACACACACACACACACACAGAGCTATTTCTCTTCCCCTAACAACAGCCTTGAAGAACTACTTACTGTACATACATCCTATAATACTACTACTACTGATAATAATAATAATGATGGCTGTACACTTTGTATAAAAATAGGTGGCGCTGTCACTGCTCTTATTACATGATATTATAGTAGTATTTGTTTGAGAAGGTGTAATATTTAAAAACAAATAAATACATAAATGAAACATGTATACCCTAACTTCATTTAATAAAAAAAATTAGGGTGGACAAAAACTAACAAAATTATTTAAATGTATTTCTTTCTCTTTTTTTAAGGATGAACCGTGATATGAAATCAGTGTCAGTATCAATATAATATTAAAATTATACACCCTTAATAATCCCACGATATGCATCTGTTTTTAAATAAGCGCTAAAGGCTGATGTGGTAAATGTCAAACAGATTTGTTCTTTTCTTAATAAAGTAAATCATTTAAAAGATGTAAAAAGACTGTATTGGGCAAAAAATAAAACGCATTATCAAGCCACGTCTGGTATTTGAATGACTTCCCAAACTCTTTCTCTATGGGAACCCACTTTTTAAATTGTCACCCAAATGACCAGAGAGCAAATTTGTGCGTAATGTAGCGACTCATTTTCAGCCATATGTGTACAACTTTATATCATTTTAAACTGTTTACATAATAATTTGCAGGAGCTGTTAAACACGTAACTTTGATTGAAATATTTGTAAATTTGTGCAAATTTACCTGGGGACCCAAACAATATCTCCCGTGACCCATCCGTGGGTCCCCAACCCAGACTTTGGGAAACACTAACATAGAGGTGGAGCAGTAAGGTTTTTTTTCCTCAGAATTTTTAAAAATAGACATAAAATGCTTTAAAAAGGTACAGTGCGTAAAAAAATTGCAACATTTATCCATGAAGCTGTGGACACCAGAGAAAAAATATAAAAGTGGAGTTTATAATTTATTCATTTATTCATAATCAGATGTAAAAGAAGAGGAAATAATAATAACGTACACCATGGTTACAGGTTAGCTTTACATTAGACAGCGCGATTATTTCCACATGAAGAATTCATTCCTACGTTCAAGTAATGCAGTACATTATGAGACAAAAACAAACAAAAACCCTGTTTCCTGTAAAAAAAAAAACAACAACAAACATCAATTCCTCCCTCACACAAAATAACATCCTTCAATAAACCTACAGAAACAAGGTCGAGTACCAAACTGCTGCTACAACGTTTCTGGTTTGATGTGCAGCGCCAGGTTCGACATCAATGGCACGTAAAAAATGTAACCGTCACGAGGGAAAACGTGTGATAAAAAACAAACAGACAAACAAATATCTTCAGAGGCTTTTGAAGGAACGAGACGAGAAACAAGAGTCGGAAAAGAGAAGAAACAAAAGAAACAAATATTTCGGAGATTGACAGTAAACTGAAATACTAGTTTGATTTAATAACAACGGTAGAGTTTGGTCTCACATTAAAAACTTCACCCTGCGTTCGAGCTGAGATGTCGGGAAAAAAACGTGAACTTTTACGTATCTTGGGGCTAGCCACTGTTAGCGTTACCAGGCGATAACAACACACACAAACAGTTTAGCAACATTTCTACCTTAAAAAAAACAAAAACCTAAACATCAGATGTGCTTTTAATGGTCAAGTTTCCAAACTAGAAATCTGAATTGGGAACTCCGCCCCCTGACCTCGGATATTCACAAATTATGACTACAAAGGGAATGAGTATTTCTTGCATAATCGCAATCTTACGATATCCTCACATAAGAGCTCTGGGGAGAGAGCGGGCACTTGGCACCATCTAGTGGACTAAAACGCCAACTGATTTTTTTTTTATGCTAATCCACCAAAAACATTTCATGTTTATTTGTAACACCAATAAAAAAAAAATTGCTTTAGTTCACTGTATTGATTTTTCCCCCCCACCTCCTGTACAATGTAATGGAGATTGCGGTTTTAAACACTAGAGGTCGCTGTTAACACATTTTTTTTTACCCATGTCCACTTAAATTAAGTGGAATTTAAATTAGGGATGAGGCGATAAATACGATACTTTTATCGGTTATCAGTATTGGTCTGATACTGGTCACAATCACAGTATCTGATATCGGACAGATAAAAAATAAAGAAAATATTCCACATATTTCTTTGTGACACAGCTGGAAATGTATGTCTTTGAGATTTAAAATGACTCAGCACAAATGTGTTGGTTTAAAATGACCAATATCGTACTGAAATGGGCTTTATATCGGTATCAGGACACGACTAAAAGTGGCATCGCGTTGTCCCTCATTTAATTTAAACCCTCTTTATTTTTCATTGTACAGCAGAGAGTGTTACCGAGCGCAGCAGCAGCAGCTTCTTTTGCATTTAAGAAAATACCTACACACACACACTCACGCACAAACACACACACACACACACACACACACACAAACAAATGATTTCCCCACACGTGTGTGCATTTGTTTGTCTTAACAAAATAAAAGTCTCCAGCATTTGCCTGTGCATTCAAATTTCAGAGCTAATTCCAAACGTGACGATCACAAAGAAAATGACGGTTAAAAAGTAAAAAAAAATACAAAAAATAAAAGAAAAAAGTGAAGGTTTAATTGATGAACCCCGCCCCAGTGTCCATTATTAAAAACACTTTAATTTCCTTTTTTTTTTTAAATCTCCCTTAATTTTCCTGTAGCTTTTTATACTCTTTTTTTATTTATTAATTATTAATTCTTTTAAACACCAGTAAAACATCATTAATATTATTATAATTCAAAATCTCGTCCTTAAAGAGACGGACCAGCATGAATCACAGATCTTTTCACCTTCTTCTTCTTCCTCTATCCGACAGCAGGACACAGGAAGGTTTCGTTTGACGAGCCGGGGCAAAGACCGCGTGTCCTTGGGGGAGAGAAACCATTTTTATTTGTGTTTTGTTCATTTGCTGATCAGGCCTTCGAGTTTGGGGTTGACGAAGGAGAAGCCGGCGAACGCCGCCTGGTCCATGGAGTCGATGAGGTTCTTGTCGGCGTGCGAGAGGCGGGGCTTCTCGCTCAGGAACTCGCGGTCGAAGTTGCTGAAGTCGCCGGCCGATTTCTGCGGACAAACACAAAAGAAGAAGAAAAAAAAAAATCAGTTACAACAAAGTGACAAAACCACAGAGGAAAGGAAGCGAGGAAGTGAGGATGACGCAGGTCACGGAACTCACAAACAACCAGCGAGGTTAAAGGGAAACTAAAAACATAAAAATAACAGGTAAAAGGTCATGAAATAGAGAAGTTAATATACCACTATATATATATACCACTATATATATAGATATATACATATATCTATATATATATATATATATATACATATATATATGTATATATATGTATATATATATATAGATATATACATATATATATATATATATATATATATATATATATATATATATATATATATATATATATATATATATATATATATGTATACATATGTATACACGACACAGATGACGGAAGCCGAACCAAAGTGGATTTAATCCTTTTTTCCCTCCACAACAACTCAAAATAAACCACGATGCCTGGATTACGTTAAAACTTGTCAGCTGCTACAGGTCAACCGATGCCAAGTCTGAAATGTTGTTATACTCATAAGTGTTGGTGATAACCTTTCATGTGTTCACACGCAAGTGCAGTCGCTTATAGGAATAACTTTTTTCTTTAACCATAAATAAAGATTAAGAGCACAGATCATCTTAATCTCTGGTATTTACTGCACTCTACACGGTAAATATTAAGCTTTTGCTGTATATATTCTGGTTATTTTTCAATATTGTGCATTCATTGAGGTTAAAATGTTTTTTTTGCTGCTGTAACATCGGAGCACAACACAGGAAAAGGCAAAGTGTAAACCTGCAGATTTACTCAGAGACTAAACAAGGCTCGTACCACTTTGGGCTTGAAAGGCGGAGTCACTTCTCTCTTCTCCAGTGATTGCCAGTTGATGGTTTTGAAGAAGGGATGAGCTCGAATGTCACCCACGACGCCCAACCTGCGCGTCGGGTCTCGCTCGAACAGCTGTGCAATAACGACACGACAACATCACAACAAAAAAGTCCAGGTAACACTGTAGAGATACTGCAAAAAAATACACGCTATGGCATCTGTTCCTGAGTATAGAGTGGATCAGTGGTTCCCAAACACTGGGTTGGGGACCAACAAGTGAGTCGCAGAGGATTCTTTTGGGTCCCAAACTAAATTTCCTGAATTTTCCCCAACCATAAAAGTTAAGATTTATGTGTATATGTTTTCAATAACAGAAGAAAATTTTGAAATTTTGATCGTGAACTGCTTCTTGCTGCCAATTTGGGTGGATTCAACATTTAAAACTTGAAGTATTTAGACAAAGTGGTATTTCTGTGGAATCACCTGTCCTAACTGTCCAAAACTGAGAAAACGACCTGTTTTAAAGTTGTCATATTTCAAGAACGATTGATGATAGAGAGTAAAGTTTGGTTTGGGAGCGTCAGGAGGCTTTCGGCAGCTCCCACGGGTAAAAAAAATGGGTGTGAATTGACAGAGAAATTACAGTTTTAAAATAACCCTCATCTGAGTTTTTAACATGGGAGTCAATAGGAGATATGAGCAGAACTCTCTGAACTAAACTGCGATTGTTTAAAAAACTTAATATGTATTAAAACTTTGACTTAGGTGAGAAAAGTCCCAAGTCTTGTGACCCGTTTAAAGTTTGAACCGCGTCTCTACGTTAAAGTATGACAACACTGTGACGCTCCAAAGTGGACTTGGTTCTGATCATTTTTTTCGAACGTTTCCCATTCATGTGGATGTGGAAATCTTTGGAAAAGTCCTAGCACACCATTCCCGATCGAACCACATGTTTTGATATAGGACGTGTGGTTTTTTTTTTTAAAACTTACACACCAAACTTTTGGGAGGAAGAGGAAACATAGACAGATTGTGTTAATCTGTTATTCACCAGGGACTAAATAAATTCACTTAATCCCTCGTCACCGTTCACTCACCAGTTCCAGTAAACTTTTAGCCTCCTTCGTGATCCAGCGAGGATAGTGAGGAGTGTCCGTCCTGATGGACTCGAACAGCTCGTCCTCGTCGTCGCCTTGGAACGGCGACTGGCCGATCAGCATCTCGTACACGAGCACGCCAAACGACCACCAGTCCACTGAGAAGGTGTACTTCTGTCCCAGCAGGATCTGAGATCACAGAGACATATGGATTCATTCATTCATTCAACAAGCCTGTTTCATTTCAAAAGACTCTCACACAGCATGCACCCAACATAAATGTCTGTATTTATGTTTAATGTAAAAATAATAACAAACCTCTGGTGCGATATAGTCGGGCGTTCCACAGAACGTCGTCGCTCGGGCGTCTCCAAACACCTTCTCCTTACACATGCCGAAGTCTGCTATCTTTATGTGTCCATCCTTGTCCAGCATCACGTTGTCCAGCTTCAAATCTCTGCAGAAAGACAACTCTGTAGTCTGGAATACAAATTTAAAAAAAAACCAAATCTATTCTCCAGTCTAATCTGGATTATGGCTCTTACCTGTAGATGATTCCTTTGGAGTGGAGGAACTGCAGCCCCACTATAATCTCGGCACCATAAAATCTGAAGGTTAAAATGTACAAAAACAACATTCGACACACAAACTCCCAGCACTTTCAATGACGCAATACACCAACTTTTAAGGATTTCAAGGACCCGTGGGTTTGTGTACTCACGTGGCTCTGTTGAGATCAAAGCGCCCTTTGTCCTGGATGTGGAACATCAAGTCTCCTCCATTCAGGTACTCCATGACGAAGAAAAGATGCTCCTGTGGAAACAAAACACTCACGGTCACATGCAGACAAAAGACACGCGCGAGCATCTGCGGGAGAACGGATTCAGACGAAAGAGTCCGCCTACTTTCGACTGGAACGTGGAGTAGAGGTGCGTGAGGAAGGGATTCTCCCACGCGAGCGACAGCACCCTCTTCTCCACCATGGTGCACTCCACGTCGTCGTCCATGAGGACCACGTCCTTCTTCAGAACCTTCACCGCAAAGAACTGGCCTTGACCCTTCAGCTCTGCCAGCAGCACCTGGAGCGCCAGAGACAGGTCATGTGAGCACGTCATCGGCGTTAGATCGAGCTCAGATAATAATCCAGATGTTCGTGTGGGGTGAATTCAGATGCCTTCTACTGCTTTATCCTCCACACGAGGGTCACGGGAGGCTCTGTGGACAATTCTAGAGATAAACAACCATCCGCTCTCAAACTCATGGTCAATCTGTCCAATTTACCTAATCCCCCCATATTGCATGTTTTTGGACTGTGGGTGGGAACTGGAGAAACTTGGAGAAAACCCACGCACACACGGGGAGAACATGCAAACTCCATGGTTGTGGTATAATGCATGATAAAGGACTGACCTGGTGTTTCTGTTTAGAAGCAAGGTTTACTTTTTACAACAGGACAGTTGACATAAAAGAAAAATGTCTGCTCCATTGAACCAAAAACAAAAAACACACCAAAAAGCACCAAAGAAAACTTTCAAAAGTGGATTTTACTGCTTATAATAAACCTGGACTTTCAGTAAAACCTCACAATCGTAGTTTAATCGAAATCACGCCTTCCAACAGCGATCAGGTGACCTGTGAAGAGCTGCTACGTGCCTGCATGTGTCAATCACAGCTGCTGCTGTTCCCTTCACCACGCAGCTCTAAATAGACAGATTTACAAAATGGTGCAAATGTCTTTAAATGGACACCGTATATATTGAGTTCTTGATGTTAAAATACAGTGGTGGAAATCACAGGAGGAAGATTTATTCCCACTAAGATCATTTGCTCTCTCATCATCCCCCTCCTCTTCCTCACACATATACTGTTATACACACACACACACACTGGTGTAGACTCGGAGAAAAGGGTTCACAGACACGGAGACGGTGAGACAAACCTTGCCGAAGCTGCCTTTTCCCAGCACCTTGTGGAACACGAGGTGGTTCATGCTGAGGCGGAGCTTAGAGGTTACAGGAGCCACAGGGGTCGGAGTCGAACCCTCAGTCGCGTTGTTGTTGCCACCTTCAAGTAACACACACACGTTAGTTAATACATATTATTATTATTACTAAAACGTATCTTAAAACCCATTTTTCCCCTTTGCCTTTCGACCCAGTATGAGAAGTCGATTTTACCAGTTTTTAATCGTACCACTTGTTTTTATCTTTTCTACAGTATTTTATTGTTTGTTTGTTTTGCTGTTCTTTTAGGTTGTATGTATCTTTATTGATCTTTATTTTTTTTCCTCTGATGTACAGCACTTTGTTACAGTGCTTTATAAATAAAGTTGGACTGGATTAGATTACGCATTACCTGAATAGATATAGAATAGAATAGAAGAATAAAATGTATACAATCAGTAAAGTGACAGCACATTTAAAAAAAACACACACAAAAAAGTAGAATGGAACTTTCCAATTTAAGTGATTTCATCTACAATTTACACACTTTTTTTTTTTTTTAAATGTCATGTCCACTGGGTTATATTTTAACTAAAGTTAAATAAATTTAAATTTAGACTGAGCTCAAGTCAAGAGAAAAAATAACTTAAAAAAACAAAACACTTTATCTTAACACTACAATGACCACATCTTACCACTAGGGTCCACTGTTGGTTTGTGGACATCTTGGTAGATCCCAATATCTGCTGCATTGTCAGGCTTCTTCGTGGAATTCTGTGGAGTAGAATAAAACAAAAAAAAAATAGGTGAAACATTCATGACATTAATAAAAAAATAATTTGCATTTGATTTCATTGATGTGAAAAACAATATATTATATTAAAGAATTAAATGTGAATTTAGTCAGTGTGGCTTCATCATTATTATTGTTTTTTGTTACAGTGCTGACCTGAGAGATTTGAGACAGAGCCTCTGCCAACAGCTTCTGGTTGATTCCGCACAGATTGGCCACTTTGGTCTGACAGTTGCTGTGCACGTTCATGCCACAGTCTGTGGTCATAAAACAATGGAAATAATGTCAAACGCGTGACAGAAAGCGCAGCAGGAAATAGTGACAATCATGTGAATAATGGGTTGGTTTTTTTTTCCCGACTCACCTTCACATTTCAGGCCTTGTCTGTAGAGACCCCACAGCAGGCTGCCACAGTGGTCACAGAACGTGGGGCTCTTGTAGTTGTAGTGCTTGAAGCGATGTGGCATGTCTATTTTGAAGCGCTCCTTCTGGAACTGCAGACGCCACACAATAAATACCATTATGAAAACAACAGGTTATTCATAAATTTACAAACAATTAAATCTTAAATCCATTGTTTTATCCTCCACACGATTTACCACACATACTTAGTAGGTAGACAAAATTTAGCAGCTGTAATGCCTGCAATGGAAAGATATCAATGTATGATAACAAAAATATTAATAATGATTTGTAATTGCTGTTCAGTATTCAGCAGTATTGCGATAATTATAAAAAATATTCTAATTAAAATAAAATTTTAAGTACATATTAAACTAACTAAAACATGATAGTATTAGTAGCTTTACCCCCCCCCCCCAAAAAAAAGGGGGGTCAAGAGGGCTGTTGTGACACTTTTTCTCCAGATAATTTCAAAATAAAAGTGTTTGTTTTGATACATATCAATGATATGATCATATATATATATATATATATATATATATATATATATATATATATATATATATATACAGTATATATATATCTGTATAGTTCAAATTGAAAGATATTTTTACGATGCAAAAGGAATCTGTAAATATCAAAAAGAGACATTTAAGTGGTGGGCCGCATGAAATTGTTGCTTTTATAACATGACGTGAAATGAATGAATGAAGCAAATAAAGTCTCTTTGAGTTTGAACTTCGGAACATTTTTGCTCACCATGGTCTCACGGCTGTTGGCTGCCGTGCCGGTGCATCTGCCGATGATCTTCTCAATGCATTTCTTGTGGATTGCAGCGTTGCATTCTGGGTGAAATGAGTGTTCAAATGTTGTGATAAGTGACAAACTTGTCAACAAGGATAAAAATGTACAGTAAATGGTAGAGGAAAAACAACACTCACGTCTGCACTTGTAACCTTGCTTGTTGAGGCCCCTGAATGGGAGAAAACAAACTGAATTTAATGTGTGTCATGTGGAGGAAATAAAAAAAAGATCATCAGGCTAAAGATGCAGATTAAGAGAATAAAAATTACGGTTTCCTTCCTGCAATGGTGACTAGAGATGAAGACCTACAGGATTATCAACATAAATTACGATAATTTAATGGTGATGAGTTTCCATTAATCATGGATGGGGAAAAATGGTTAGTACCTCAGAGACCATGCACGTGTATTTATTTCTAAGTGCCACAAGAGGGAGCCTGTTGCTTTTTTTATTTTAAGATTTCTTGTTTGTCCACGTAAAAAAAATTTATCTCGAGTGACATATTTTTTTCAACAATACGACTTTTTTTTCCCCAGGTTTTCAAAAATGTTAGATTATGTTTTCATAACGTTACAAGCAATTATCAATTACTTTGATATGTTGACAGAAACGTTTTCATGTCACACCGGGTCCTACAGCTACTAAACTGCACATGAACTCTGTGAAAACTTTATTTATAAAAACAACCCTGAGAAACGCACAAGAGACCCGTTATACACGCAGGCACAACAATGACTCAGCAGTTTTTCATATATCAGCAGGACTGACACATCTGAGACCCAGAGATTAAAACGCCTACGTGTAGAAATAAAAATGCTCAGGTGGTGGGTGGTCGCATGCACGCACACACACACACACACACACACACACACACACACACACACACACACACACACAAAGACTTTTAAAAGTAAATAAATAAAACCTCAGAGTCTTTAAAGGGGACAACATCCTTGTGGGATTTCCTCACTCTGCTGTTGTTCTTCTACTATTTTATGGCACTGTTCCATTTAGGACATGGCACTGTTCCATGTAGGACACTACAGAGCTGTGACAAGTCAGGGTCTTTTGAGAAACACCCTTGGGCTTTTTCTCAGTGAACTGATGTTTTCGGGTGCTTTAATAATATTGGTCGGGAATTGTTTCTTCAGATTATCTGATCCCTGGATTATTGCGGCCCAAACTACAGGCGGGACAATACACGACATTATTGTGATGAAAACAATAACGCGAGTAACTTAAAAATTCTGCCTCGCTTGCCGCTTTAATTTCTAAGCACCACAAGGGGACACCTGCATCTGTCCAGTCATTCCAGGACCTCATGATTTACAATATCGTTTAAAATCCTGCGTTTCACTTGAAAATGTGGACACATATGGACAGGACACCGCAGAGACAGACAGGCAGAAGTCGGCGTCTCACCAGAGGAAATCTTTGCAGACGGAGCAGAAAGTGGGCTGACCGAAGAAGGTGGCGGTGAACTCGTGGTTCTTGATGAGGTGAACCTTGGGCTGCTTGAACGCTCCTCTCCTCCTGTTCAGGGTCATGACCCCATCCTCAGGGATGGCCTTCACTGATGGCTTTGTCACTGATGGCTTCGTCGGAGGAGCTGAGGGGAAAAAAAAAATATGTCAAAAGAAAAAATCAACCTTCATTCACTTTGAGTCAGCACAAATGTACACGTTACACATACATTGCAGTCCTGTTGATTAATTTCTCCATTAATTGATACGATGTTTGGTCCAAGAAATCTTAAAATAACACCCAAAACAAACCAAAGATAGGTTTAGCTTTGTGTTTTTGAAAAATTGTGCTTCCTAACCTCAGTGTCACCCACCAGTGACACTTGGTCCTGTTAGCAAAAAAAGGCATGAAGATGGGATGAGATGAAGACTCAGGGGAAACTGAGGCTGGGAAGCACAATTTTTCCTAAAGCTAAATCCAAATCTGTGAAGTAATCCTTTAAGCGTGTGCTCTGAGGGATTTCCATCCCGATACACTTTTTCACTTTTACGATCTATGGCAAATGAAGAAAAATACCTGCTTTTTCACAACCCTGAGGGGGAACTGGCATTATATCCCGGACCCTTCTCTTTGTGTGGGTGTGTGTGGGAATGTACACATGTGCACACAGAGTGTTTGGCACGTGCGCACTGCATTAACCGTATGACTGAATGCATAATGGTGCAAGTAGCTTTCAAGTTGCACCTTTTCCATGTCCTCCTTTCATGTGTGATTTTTTATGTTCACAGTACCAGACGTTCAAAGTACTAAACGTTCACAGTACCAAACGTTCAAAGTACTAAACGTTCAAAACCAAATGTTCAAAGCACCAGCACGTCTCCACAGTGACGTCTCCACAGCTTTGAAATAAACGAATCACAGGGCCTTTCCCACCTCATCAAACTGAACCCAAAAACAGACCCCAAACTGTGCACCTGCGCGTCGCGCACAGGTGAGGCGGGGTTTGGACATAAGGAGGGGGGGCTGCTCATTTCTTACGTGGCACAATGGAGAGACACTGAATCACTGAGGAGGCTCTCATAAAGGTCAGAGAGCCCGATGCCGAGCCCATGAAACACGACTCCATAACATCAGATATTATTAAATAATATGACTGTGAATGTCTCTTTTTCATTAAGTTGTTTTTACTGTATATGTGTTATCTATTTATTAAAAGCTTGCTTGAAATGGTTTTATTTATTTATTTAATGTTATACTGTGCCGCACTAACATTGGTCTTTGGTAAAATATTAAAAAAAGCACCAGAGTTGGTTGAGACCAGTTATAAAGGTTTCATTTTAACCCTTAGTGCTCTCGCAGGCGCAAACTTGCTAAATTGCTGTAAAACTAGTACAAAACTCCTTATATGGACATCCTGGGGAGTCTTCAGGCTTTAAAAAAAATTGTACGTTTTAACATAGTTAATATGTTAATATATATAAGGGGGAAATATAAAGGTTAAGGTGAGTTTAAGTTTAACACTAAAAACGTTTCTATTACAGAGAAGAAAGTCCACAGGCACTGCTGGGAAATGAAGGACAAAACAGAATAATGCCCCTTCAAAAGAGTGGCTACAGTTGACACAAGTCAGCAGGGTGGGGTCAGAGGTCAGACGGCAGCAGAGGCGTAAAACTAAGATTATCCCAAACTCTGTGAGAGATCGGGAGAGCAGGTGGGAGGAGGAGGAGCATTGGAGAAGACAGTTGACTGACAGGAAAAAGTGGGAAGAGTGACAAGGTGAGAGCGATAAGCCAATTTCCTCTGTGCCACTCCACAGACAGATGTTTATGTTTGGACAGTGATTCACCGAGACGAGCCAAGAAAGTGGGAGGAGAGGGAAAGACACACAAGCATGAGGTCTGTTCACACATGACTAAAAATACTCCACACCGCTCTTCAGGAAACCTGTGGGGAGAGAGAGAGAGGGAGTGTGTGTGCGTAGGCTGACGGAGGAGGGAGCTCTTTTATAATAAGTGGACACACCTCCCTCTCATGACCCCCAACTGTGCGACTCCCACACAAGAACCAGATTGTGTGTCTCTCCCACCAAACTCCGTGTGTTTGCAGTAGCTTAGATTCCACCGTGTTAACTGGAGTGGCAGCTGAGGGAACACAGTCAGACGCGTCTGTTTCTGACAGCTGAACTGAAACCTAATCGTTATACTGACAGGGAATAATATGGATGGCACCAAACGTACTTTTATTTTGTATCCGACGTGCGACATACTGATATCACACACCCCGTATTTACCGATATTAGTCCAATACGGTCATTTTAGACCTTTTAATCTATGGGGATGTGAACAACACACGTGTGCTGATGCATTTCAAAGACATCGTTCTCCAACTGTGTAACAAATATTCTTCTCCTACAAAGAAGGAAATTAACAGCCCACAACATGCCTCAGCTAAAATGCTGTCTGTGTTCAGGGAAGCATGTGACACATAGGATTTTTAATCACGTCACTACTTCACGTCTCCTCACGGTGGCGCTGCTCAAATGAATGAATGAGGGGAAACTTGGGTGGAAGTGAAGAAGAGGGAGTTAAGTTAAGCTACGTTAAGAGATGCTACATCCACGTTCAATACACAGACTTTATGACCTTTGACCTTTGTTCTCTATGTTTTGAAGAAACGAAAAATAAACTTTTAACATTTGACGTTTTGTTTTTCTTCAGTTCGACAGATATCGTGATGTGTCGCTGTAACGATTGTCTTGCGATATGTTGATTATCACAGAATCGCTGTATTGTGATATTATTGTTTGAATTCAGGCTACTTAAGGTGAACTATTGTTTCTTTGCTAGTCCTGAACGTTAAAATAATAAGAATGTTTAAATGTGTCTTTTTCCAGTGTGTAAAATGTTCCTGACACCAAACACCTGACTGTAAGAACCTTTTTATATTTATGTCAGCTCTACAGACAGACACACACACACTTTAACATCTCCTGAGCTTTGATGCTAACCGGAGGCTACATGGGTTCTTGTTGGCCTGCGTTTAGCTTGGTAATGCTAATGACATAATTTATTTCAATCCACAGTTGAATTAGGTTTTTTTTAATATATAATGAGAACTGTGTTAAATCTTCTCCAACACATAATCATTCTATAGACTTTCAATGGGATTAGGGTCTGGACTGTGGCGGCCACATACACTTACGTCCAGTCAAGTAACACATTAAGTATGTTCAGACTCAGGTCTGAGGTAAACTGGTCACATTTCCATGTGCTTCATATCCCCATCAGCTTATTTAGTTGTTTTTGGTCATTTTTAAGTAGATCATGGTTTTAAGACCATGGTTAACTGACATCATTTGTTAACCACACACAGTATCCAACACACTAGGCTGTGGTTGCGTTCAGAAAGTACATAAAATTATCAGATGAGGATTTATTTTTTCGTTAAATATCAGTAAGGCTGTAGAGGAATGTCCTCAGGCTGCATGGGAGAACGAGGGAAGGGAGGAGAAGTGGGGGAGGGGGGTTCAGCTAATGCTCAGCTGTTGATCACATCTCACCCTCTCTACAAGTCCCTGGTGGTCTAGTGGTTAGGATTCGGCGCTCTCACCGCCGCGGCCCGGGTTCGATTCCCGGTCAGGGAACGACACTTTTAAAAAAATTTACAGTCAAAGTGACAAAATTGCATTGACGTGGTTTGATTGTGTTAGTTCAGTTCTGTTTACACTGGTCTGGAATGATGTGGGTTTGACTGAAATAAAGAAATAAATCACTTCACCAAGGACCAATATTTGTCAGTATCTGAATTTAAACTTAGTGACAGATGTGCGGTGGCTTCCTTTTCTTCTGTCAACCAATGCCAACAAGAAAAACCCAAACGGGAGTTGAGGGTTTGATCACTCTTGTAAGACATTCCATACATCTCCACCACCCATTTACTCAATTGTTGTGCAATTAATCTTCATTGTTTTTAAATTTTAGTTTAAATTAAAGTACATTTTTTCCATTTCTTTAATTTCATCAACGTCTTGTGTCCCTGAATACGATCAAAACACATGTAACGAGAAGAGGAGATTCAACAATTCAAAAAGATTTGAAACCAAGGCTTTAAAAATGTAGTTTTTTACCTGCATCGCTGTCCTCCAGGAAGAACTGTACAGCCATCTGGATCCTCCCTGAAGGCATGAGGTCCACCCAGAACTCTGTGCGTCCATTCGTTTTGGACTTTTTACAGCGCTCTGCCAGTACAGACACGCCCACAGTGGCCTTGGCCAGCGGCTCCTCAGTCTTCTGCATGAGGACCACTTCTACCACGCGTCCCTCATAGATATGAGCATCAAAACAGGCCTTCCACTCTGGATACATGGTGGGTTTCCTCTGGACCAGGGTCTTCCCTCGCTCTGCGAAAAGGACATGGGGATCGTCTTAGAAAGCCAATACACAGCATTGTGCCTCACAAGATATCAGGAAACAGATCTCCCTCTGGGTTCCTCACTCAGGCCTTGACCTGGCAGAGGTTCAAGCCAACAACCCTTTGGTTATGAGCCCAATTCCCTCCCGTTCAGCCATGGGTCGTCCACTGTTCAGTAGTAAGATATGGCAGTTGCATTTAAGGACTGCAGGAAATGCCAGACCCTCTGATGCCATGGTTCCCAAGCTGGGGTCCAAGCTCCCCTGAGGGGGGCACCAGAGATCATATTGGGGGCACAGAGTCCCATTCACAAGCTATACTGGATAATCATAACTCAATATCACCCAAATTAAAACTTGTGAAGCGTCTCATTACCAACACCTCTGTGACCTCTGAACTTCTGTGACCACCACTGCTATCAATAAAGAAAACAAGGCCATACCTCAGGAGTTACCATGGTTTTGATTTAATGGAAGAACGGAAAAAGTTTTTGGTCATATACACTGTAGGAATAGGAACAAAAATATGCAAAAAAACTGCTCTTTATTTTATTATTACAATTATTGTGTGGACAGGGGTTCTGGTTGGGGGCCTGCCCAAAGGCGGGGTGGGGGCTTTAAGAAAGAAAGGTTGGGAGCCATTGCTCCAATGTACATAAATATGGGATTGTTTGCTGTATTTAAAAACAACAAGCACATTCAAACATAACCTAATAACTCGCAGGACAGGACACTGTGCGATTATAACCTGGACTTGGTGGAATCAGTTTGCTTATGGACTTCTGAGCCTTTTAAACAGATGGTGACTGTTAGCTCAGGTAAAACTGTGGACAAACTGGGCATCTGTACATACCTGTGTTGACAGACTCCTTCATCTTGATGGCACAGATGGGGGGGTCGGGGGAAGAGGGCAGCACGCCCAGGTCGTAAGCATTGAGAGAGATACGCAGGAAGGGCGCCATGGTGACCGCTCACCTACGCCTCCTAGAACAGAGACACGGGGGAAACAGGACGAAAGAAAAGAGTCAGGGACAGTAGCTGTGAATCTTCTCGTCATAATCGATTCATCTGTTGATTACTTTCTCGACGAATCACACAATCGTTAAAATAATAATAACATGTTGAAAAATGTCCACCATTGTTTCTCAAACCCGGAAATGATGAAAACCAGAAAATATCCACATTTAAGAATTCTTAATTAAATTAAATTAAATTTCAATGATGCACAATAAATATACACGTGTCTCACAGACGTTTGTGTCTTGGTAACAAATGTCCACATTACTGTTCGCTTCAGGCAGCAAACGTGCCTTTTTGTTTCCGACTGAAGACGTTTTAATGTTTCCGGACCAATATTCAATTAAAAAAATTGGCCCTCGACCACATTTACTTGCTGATCCCTGCTTTAAGGAGCCGTGGAGTAATAACACAACAACAGATTACACAGGGGTACGTTTTCTGAACTTGGGGGGCAGCAAGTCAATTGGGAACTCGCAGCTCATTATTATCAAGACCGTGTCACATTACACTCACACGGATGCAGAGTCACGCACGAGCAGCAGCCACAGGCCGTATTAGCCTCTGACCTAATTCCTCAAAAACAGCAGCAGAGCGCTGCAGAATTCCTCCAGGAATTTCCACACAGCACTTTTTCCTTTTCGTGTGAGCTTTTAAGTTCCTTAACTTGATCTTTTTAAAGCTTTGGCTCCATTAACATAATCCTGGTTTAATAGTCATTTCTAACACATGGCAAAGCCAGCGGTTTTAAGGCGGCGTAACCTGAATTCAGAATGACGCTAAGCTGCTCTATAATTCTACGTTTGCAGGCCGTAATCTCCAGTGTACACAAACACACTCGGATTGGCGTGTAGAGGAAGAGTTGTCGCCCTGTTTCTGCTAAAACAATTCATCTTTCATGAGGAGGAGACACCGTTTTGCTTGATTTCTCGATCCTTGAGGGACTGGAGCTGTACATAGAGATTATTCTGCTTAGCCAAGAACCAGGGTTCTCAAACTGTGGAGCTTCCTCTGGTGGTACTGTATATACAGGGTATGTGATCGGAGCGGATTGGAAGAAAGTCATTTTCTTCCAATCTAATTTGGCTGTACCAGTGTCTGAAGTATGTGTGAGGAAGAGGAGGATGATGACGAAAGAGCAAATTATCCTAATAAAATCGACATACAAACACCCATGAACTGCACTTTTAACTGAAACAAAAATAATATACAAACTAAAACATAGAGATTCAGGTTATTAAAAAAAATGCAAAAAATAAATAAATAAATAAATCACTCATAACTTGCTGCTCTCTCCCTGCACCAGTGTCCATAGAGAAAGTCATGGATTTTATATCATGGAAAGCAGAAGTCATTCCACCACTAGTGCCTCCTTCAGTAAATTAAAATGTGTAAATTTGTGATTTTTGTGTTTGAAATCCCTAATTTGGATTTCCCTGATTGACACAACCCTACCAAACGAGGCATCAGTAGATCAGTAGAGCTAAAAACGGCGATTATTTTCAATAGAAATAAATAAAAAAAATAATATATATATATATATATATACACACACATATATATATACATATATATGTAACTTCTCAGCGTGATTCCTGTTTTTTTTTTCTCTCCACACACACACACACTCTCTTGAGTACATATATACATAGTAACGGCTACATAAAAGAGCCTTGTTTCCCCCAGAGAGAGAGAGAGGGAGGAAAAAATGAGCACATGCATCCAGGAAAAGGGCGGGTACAGAAAAAGAGCAAGAAAGAAGGAACGGTGGGGGTGGGTGGGGGGGCAGAGGCCAAGGGTAGACAACATTGTGTAAGGCAAAGTGGGGTTAATCTTCACTAGTTCTGGCCACGGCGATCTTTAGTGACTCTTAAAACTGTTGTGCGAGACTGTGTGTGAAAAAAATAAACAAACGACCGTTTCAATCAAGCCACAGTGAAACACATTCAAACTCCACACAGCCGGGCTATGACTGAGAATTTAACTATAGTGATAAGAAGAAAATGGTTGTTCAGCAGTTTGACAGGAAAGACGCTTCCTCTCCCCCCGTGTCGCTGCTGTATACACACAAACGCTCCCCCCTCAGGCAGGTCTGATAGTATTTGGTACGTGCAGACTCGCCTACGTTATTTGACGTTTCTCACTCGGCTTAAGCCATTTCCTGTTGTTCTGTCGACACCTCATCTCTGTCTGTCTGACTGTCTGTCTGCTCAGTGAGATGAATTCTAAGGCTGCAAATGATAATTTCATGGCCAGTTAATCTGTGGACTATCTTGTTGGTTCCTCGATTTAGTTGCTCGGTCCATTACATGTCAGAAAATGTTGATAAATGTTGGTTAGTCACTCAGTTTGAATGATGTCTTTGTGAAATGGAGCAAAGGAACCAGAAAACATTCACATTTAAGAGGCTGAAAAATAAGACGACTTGTTTAAACTGTCGTGAAAACACTCAAATCGGATTATTAAATGATTCAAAATCGTTGACGATTAACTGAGATACAAGTTAATCAAAATTAACAACTCTAATCGCGCCAGTATATACAGTACAGAACAGTATGCCAGGCCTGTAGGTGGCGCTGTAAACCAACCAAATAAATTAATATATGTTTTTCCACCCTCCAGCTGTTACAATCCAACAGTTTAAGTAAAACCAATTGCTAAACGTTTAGTGAATAAAACTCATGATCCGTCTCTCAAATCTGCATTTTTTTACTGTACTGCATTGCACTTCAATAATTAAACTTTACAAGTTTCTTTAAACAAAACGTATCCAATTATTTGACAATAAATGACTAATGACTAATCTAAGGCTGCAACGATTAATCTATTAATTGGTTTAAATATCTTATATTAGAATAATTAAAACAAGTTATTTATATTTTCTGGTTTGTTTGCTTCATATCACAAAGAAAATCATTAAGACTGAGTAGATTTGATTTGTTGGCAAAACAACATATCATCATTTTGAGGTGTAATGGACCAATTCATCGAGAAAACAACCGACACATTAATCGATTATGAAAAGAATCGTTAGTTGCATCGTCATAATTCTCTTGGTAGTCCAACCTCCAGTGCTCGGTAAACAATGTGGCACCAAAATAACGCCATACTAGTATTACTCCGTGTCAAATATTGCTTGTTTTGTTAGAATATTTCAGTTCACGAAGACCAAACTGAGGCGGAATAATAAGTTGCACACTGCAGCTTTAAATATATGCATGTCTTAAGCTTCTGTCTTCGCCTGAAAGCGTCAGCAGGGAGTCGGTAAATGTTAACGCTGGACTCCCTGCCTGTGGTGTATGTGTTAACATTGCACAACACAAACAAACCATGAATAACACACTAACTGAAGGATGGCACAGTACGTGGAAAACATGACGTGAAGAAGAACATATAAGTAACTAGAGCACATCGCTTGACGAGGAAGACTTCAGCCGTCTGTCAAACTCGCTTCAGGGATGTTTAACTACGTGAGGAATTCAGAAGATTACAGCAGCGGGGGGCAAACAATAGAACATAAATATTCCATTACAGGACGCGCATCAAACGGCACAATAGCGGTGACAGAGATGCACGAGAGATAGACTGTCTTCAGAGTCACGCTAATCGATGTGCCAAGCACAAGTCAGAGGTCTGGTATGCAGCAGATTAGAGGCGACGTCGTTTTGCTGGAAGGAGTCACCGAGCTGGTCGAGCAGGTTGGGAATGTCCTACGTGTCAGCCTTTAATCAGCAGGTCTGAACAAAGACAGGTGCAATTATGAGAAGGACGGGAGCGGAGGTGTCTTTCACAGAATTCAGTGACATGTGCACATCAGTGACAGAGATCAATTCAGCTCATATGTTATGGAAAAATCCTTAACATATGAGCTGCGTGCAGAGATACATAAATTCTCCTGAGGTAAATGTTTGATGACGCAGCGCCCGATGAACGTTTACCCCTCCTACTCAACCAAAAGGAGCAAGCGCTGCAGGTTTTATGCAACACACAGTCCCACAGTATTAGTACAAAGATCCTAAAGCACACATGGGCAACATACGGCCCTGGGACCAGATCTGGCCCGCAAACCAGTTTTATGTGTTTTTAACCACTGCAAACACAGACCAAACATTTCACTCTGTCGCGTTTACATGCAAAGTTTAATCGAGCTAAGGCCATAGTCCGACTAAGACGGGCAACTGGACAACTTGCCGAGTCCGGGTATGTGGAGGAGAAAATTGATTTATTGACCGTGTACGCCTGACTCCGCCTACGTAGGTTTCAGGACGACAACCTATGATTTCGGGCAACAGTACCGCCGTTTATACGCCGTCTCCTTCCACTTCCAGGTCAAAGACAGAGGAGGAAATATTAGTGCATGCGCAGAAAGCCAAATCCAACTCGAGTCAGACTAAGCGTATAAATGCAGGAATAATCAGACTATCAATCCCATTATCCAGATATATTAGTCCAACTAAGACGAGCTAAATTTTAGTCAGACTAAACGTGTTTAAATGACATTGAGTCAAAGTCGGCCTTTTAACACACTGACTAAAATGTTCTAAAATGTAATGTTGTTTATAAAGATGGGTTTAGAAATGATTATTTTCTTTAAACATTAATATTGGTGGCCCCTCACTGGCTTCATTTATGCCAGTGTGGCCCTCTGGAAAAAGGCATAGAGGAAAAGGCGTACAAGACGAACACATTAGTTTAACAAATTTAAAAATGGCAATTAATTTGTTCGAATAAATTTGCTATAGTAGGATGCAATTAACATTCCACAAACGGGAAATCGCTGACAAAAGGAGGAAGCTTCAACAGATTAAATATAATTATGTTATATAAAGTCAAGACAAAAAGCCCAACTTAATTTCTTCAAGTAAATAAATAAAAAAAAGAGCTGCACTCAATCCCTACCAGGTGAACTTTACATCCTATGTTTGAAATAATATCAAATTTCAATTAAAAAAGGTGACATTGGGAACAGGGCTTTACCTCAGCAGACATTTAATCTTACTCCAGGAAACATATATAGCTTTTACAGTAAGTGTCACAAAGCTATGTACAGGAGCGAGCCAGATAACAAGGGTTCTTAACGTGCCTCAGCTAAATGGAACTCAGCCAGAGTCAATATAGCTAATTACTCCTGTGATTCTATTTCTGTGACATGTCAATAATGTGAAATGTGTCATCGTCGCAGATGGGAAAGTACAGGTGGTTACGAAAAAGAAAGTGATAAAATGGCTGGAGGGGATTTCGTTACGGGCCTTTAACTCGTAATAAATGGTATCGATATCGGCCCCTGAAAATATATATAATCGACCCCTAGTTTTGTGTGAATGAAGAGATTTTTGTTTTATTCTCTTTCCGTGTGGATAAGGCCTCAACCCACTTACCCCTGTTCACCACACAAATAAAGTTATGTACATGGACTCTCAAGACTCACAAAGATGGTTAAGATAATAGCTGTAATTGCAACTTACGTAACGACTCCGCAAATGACACGTCCCCAACGGTTGAGATAAAGGCAGGAGTAAAGTGGTTGGGACGTTGTGTATCATTATCTGGATATGAAACCTTCTCTGCCGGGACAAGTGATATTTGGTCATAAGGTATCACAGAGCCGCGAGTGGCAATTAGCCTCAGTGAGTGATAAAAGCTGGCCATCTGACAGGAAGGTAAATAAAGTGACAAAAAGGTACCGGTCACGAAAGCAGAGTCACAGTCAGTCAACATCTGACATATATATCAGATTTGGGAGTTGTTGGCTCGCCATTGTGCGGCTGTGAAGATGCGGTAAACAGACTTAGCAAAGGCATCACACGAGCGTCTGTTGTCATCTTAATCAATTATATTTTTCAGCTACACAGCGAGGAAAAGGTGCACAACCAACAGTTATCGACAATTGAATTAATCTGTAACTGAGATTGTCGCGAGATTAGTGTAATGGATAGCACTCTTGCCTTTGAAGTAATAACACCCAGGTTCGAACCCCGATTGGAACAAGGGCCTGGAGTCCGCATGTTCTACCTGTGTGGGTTCTGGACTTTAATTAGAACAAAACCTTTTTTTTTACCTGTCCTACTTTACTACCAATACTGATCAGAGGTGTATTACGGGTAGCCCATGGCCAAGTGGTAGGGGAACTTGGTTTATTACTGAGGGGTTGCTGGTTCAAGTCCCCACCAGCTCAATAAAAGGCTGGGGTACCGCTGAGCAACTCCAATGGCTGCCCATTGCTCCTAATTCTGGGTTAAATGCAGAGAAGAAATTTCCTAACTAATTAAGTTATAAAATCACTGGGTCAGATATTGGATGGAGAAAAATGTAAAATCCGCATTTTAACCTAACTGAGCTCGGTATTGGAAGATTCTACAACAGGAGTATGGAAGAAATTATGTTAATTTCACTACAGAAGAGAAGTATATATCGGTATTGTTATCGGCCCAATCACACAAAAAGTCCACTATCATGCAAAATCATCCCTATTTATAACTTTTTATTGTTACTACGGAGACGCACAACAAGAGAGAATTAAAACCAAAAGGCGTTAAAGGTCATGAGCAAATTAAAGCTGAACAAACAAGTGTCTCACAATTACAATGAACCTGTAAAAGTGCGGTCAGAATCTCGTGTACAGGTAATAACCTGTTGTGTGGTTGTTTGCGATCACATCGACCGCTCTGTGAAGCTGCTCTTTATGGCAGCTCATCAAAAAAAACACATGTTGGAAATGAATTGCTGTAAAACAGGTTTTAATCTCAATGCCACTGCCTTGTGGAAATCAAACAACGAACATGGAAAAGCTGTGATTCGTGTCGATTGTGCTGGAAGCAGTCTCTGCGCTGTCATCTAAAGCACCAAATAACCATTATTTTCCTTATCGGATAATCTGTCCATTCGATTCAAGATTAATCCAATAGTTGCTTGGTGCATGAAATGCTGAAAGATTTGTGCTTCTCAAACCTACAAATGACGATGTTCTCAAATATCTTGTTTTTGTCCACAAACCAAAATGATTGGGTTTCTTTGTTAGATGAAACAAAACACGGCTGTTTCTCTACACCTTACTCTTGGTTAAAAATCATTCACATTATATGAAAGTTATGGAGAGTGATAAGAAGGTGACTTGATGACATTAAAGGCAATGAAAAATTTGGGTGCACCTAAATTTTGTGCTGGTGCACCTAAAAAAGAAAGTTAAGCGCACCATGGTATAGGGGGCGGAGTAGCTCAGCGGTTAAGACCGGTACCCAGTGTGCAAAAGACTTCATGGTTGCAAGTTCAACTCCACCCCTTGCAGATTGTACTCAATTCCGTTGTAAGTCGCTTAGGATAGAAGAGTCTGCTAAATGACACGTAATGTAACCAGTGCAACCAATGAAAAAAGTTAGTCTGGAGGCCTGTGTTAAAACCAAATCATCATTCAAATCACATTAAATCCAGGTTTGGTCAACTTTATGGACCAAACCAATACTCGATTCATTGACGATGAAAATAATCGTTAGTTGCCGCCCCTGATAACGAGCGATCAATCACTCCATTTTCTCCTTCACAGAAAAATCCTACGTGTAACTGTGTAATTCTCACAAAACTTCTCTTAATCCACAGGTCTCACACCGAGGCATGTACTAATACCGCATGAACCCTGCCTCAGGAGCACATAGGTGTAGTTGTGCACACGCACACACACACACACACACCCCTAATAACCTTGAACAAAGCAGCCTTTAATGAATTTCAGTGGAGACTGGAAAGAATCAAAGCCTTCCTTTATTTCACCAACCGAGGTTAATGTCTAACGCTCCTGTCCACAAGCACATGCAGGCTCACACTCACTCTGTCACAAGTCACTTTACTTTCAGGGACTTTTCAAAGACATTCGTTCATTTACTTTTTTTTTTGGAGGTATACCTAAACCTTAACCAAAACAACTACTTACCAAATAACCAACCACACACACCCCCAAAACACAAGAACACATGGGTTTATAACCAGTTAATGCCTAACCCTAAACTCTAACCACAATTCAAATCTTAGTCCTAAACTTAACCAGCTCCTCAGACATGAGGTTCTGCCTCATTAGGACCAAGTTTTGGTCTCTGTGAGGACTAGTGGTCCTGACAAGGTCAGTGTTTATGCCGGAAAATGGTCCTAAAGAGGCAAGAAATGCATGTGTTTCTCAACTGTTATTAATTTGCTGCATGTCTTTTAATATTGTTCTACACTGTCTAATGACAATAAAGGCTTTCTGGTCTGTGTGAGGTGGTGACACATTTATTCAAAAGAACCTGGGTGTGACTTTACCAGATACCAAATTAAATAAGACATGCTGTAATTGTGTCTACGTCTATGTGAATAGTGGCACACAGACACATTCATCAGCTTTACTGTTTGTGATTTTCTCCCCCCCCCAGTTCTCATTTGTAAAACCTGCTGTACCAGCATGTAATGAATCCCACCGCTCTGTGCATGTGTGTGTGTGTGTGTGTCTGTCTAAAAAACGTACAACGATATCTTTGTGGAGACATTTTATCTGGGCCTCACAACTTTAAAGCGCCTTGTTTGGGGTTAAGACCTGGTTTTAGGATTAAAATTGTGTTGAGTTGTGATGGTTAAGGTTAGGGAGTGTATTTTGTCCGTGATGGGTCTTCACTAAGACATAAAAACAAGTTGTGTGTGTGTGTGTGTGTGTGTGTGTGTTTTGGACAAGCATTAAGAGCGGTGTCCATTTCTGCAAAGCTCACAGTTCACAAAGCCTTGGTTAAGTCAGACAAAAAAAAGGTATCCGATCAAGGAAAGCTAAGCAGGATACCTTGATGTGTGTCTGAGTGTGTGTGTGTGTGTGAGAAAGAGAGAGCGACGGGGGGTTGTGAAAAGAGACCGAGGGCAAGTACTCACTCAGTGCTGATTTTGCAGTCTTGCGCTAAAGTGTGTGCGCGTTTACGAGAGCGCATAACACAACAGGAGGTGTTATCTTAAAAAGAATCATGTCTTACACACAACATAATAAAACAGCAGCAGTGTCACTACAGTGTTGTTTTCCTATTCTCTGGAACATAAAACAATGTCTTCACCTTTTCACAGTGAGAACCAGCTTTAGAAATGGACACTTGCCCTCATGTAAAACATGGCTGCCAGCAGGAAAAACAAGAAAAAAAAACAGATTTTTAGCCACGTAACAAAATCTACACTTGCTTAAGTTTGTGTCTAAAGTATTTCTTACATTTTTGCACTAGAAACGGAAGCTTATGTCACTTTGTAACGCACTCACTCCTTTGCACCAAAGTCGATTGAGAAAATCGCCAATTTTACACTACGATACAACTTTTTCACTTCCGATACGATACCGATATTGCAGCCTTGAGTATTGGCCGATACCAATATTGATCCGATACGATATCAGCACGAATCATACATACTTTATTGACTTAATTTGTAGTGTGGAATGATAGAATAGACTTGATCAAGTGATATTACTTAAACAGAGAACAATAGTCAGCAACAGTATGTATGAGGAAAAACTGACCCATTTATTATTAACTAATGGGTTACATAAAGAATATTGGATTTTTTTTGTCCATGTTAATATCATCAGGAGGAAAGTACTAAGTGCTCATGGGCGTGTTTTCAGAGCACCCGTGTTTACATTACATGTCATGTCATTTAGCAGACGCTTTTATCCAAAGCGACTTACAATGGAATTGAGTACATCAGCCAGGGGTGGATTTGAACTTGCGACCATGATGTCTTTCGCACACAGAGTACCGGTCTTAACCACTGAGCCACTACACCCCGTAAACAGTTAGTCATCTTAGGGGACTTTTAGGACACACTCTGAATCACACATTCATAGTGATTGTATACTTGGTGTCACGTGGCTTTTAAGGATTGTAATGGGGTAGTAAGTAAAGCAGTAGTTCCCTGACCGGGAATCGAACCCGGGCCGCGGCGGTGAGAGCGCCGAATCCTAACCACTAGACCACCAGGGAGTGGTGTTTCACAGGCAACAGCGACTCGTCCCGCAGGTAGAAACGGAGCCAGAGGACCGGCCCGCAGACGTGCTTAGCTCCGTGTGTGGAGCTTCAGGACACATTTAAAACACACAAAGCTCTTGGCATGGCTGGTTTTTGGGGTATAATTAACAAACGGAGGCTGTTGAAAGTCGACAGGTGGTGCTGGTTTATGAAATAATGTTGTTTTAGCAGCTAGCTAGCATGGTGCTAATGGCTAACTCCAACATGCAGAACCCACGTGATCACAACGGGCGCTGCTGGATAGAAGTGCTGGAGCAGAATGGACTGTTGTATCGGAGCGCTTATATCGGAGCTTTTAGAGGCACTGTGTTTTTTGGCTGATATCGGACCGATATCCGATATCAATATCGTATCGGGACATCCCTAACGGCACATACGTGTTGGTTATCCACTGCTGCCACTATCACTGAGGTGAAATGTGTTATTTTGTGACGTATATGTTTTAAATCCTTCATTCAGATGTACTTCAGTGACACAAACTTAACAAATGAGGCAGCATTTTCTCGATGGACTTTGGTGTGGGAGAGTTACAAGTTAACAAACCTCAATTTCCACTCAGAAAAAGCTGCGCAGTGGCAACACATTCGTAACATATCGTAGACTCAAGCAGGTGAAGCTTTGTCTTGTGAAGTTGCTGAAATCAGGGTTAGGGTTACATGAAGCAGTGTTAAATGTCATCTCATTAAATCAGATAAATTAAGTCAATATTCAGTCCTTCACAGCTCAGTTATTCAGGCACAAATTGGTGCTAAAAACATATCCTGGTTTTATACCATGGTGTCACAACTTGGTGCATTCCAGCTGTAGTCGAGGGTTTCAACACACAAAACCAGAACCTGTTTTAATTATCTAAAAGAAAACATTCCAACTAATTAGTCAAATAGAAAATGAGTTGACGACTGATTTAGGCCTCTTATCTCCAATGAAGGACAATCTTAACCCTATTTCTATTCCAACATGACTGTGTCCCCCAGTGCACAAAACAAGGACTATAAAGACTTGGCTTGACTTTGAGTTTTGGTGTGGAAGAACTTGACACAGAGCCCTGACCTCAACCCCATCGGGCACCTTTGGGATGAACTGGAGCAAAGACTGTGAGCCAGTTCTTCTTGGCCTACATCAGTGCCTGACCTCATAAATAAGTCTTCTACAGAATGAACGGACACAAATTCCCATAGAAACTCTTCTACATCTTGAGGAAAGTCTTGCAAGAAAAGTAGTGTGGAAGCTGTTATAGCTGCACAAGGGGGACCAACTCCATATTAAAGTACTGTATGTATTATAATGTGAATATTACAGTCCTTGTTGGTGTAACGGCGAGACATCGGAATACTACATCACTCCCAGAACGGACGTCTGATGCTCTATTCATGCTAAGCCAACGGTACTATCTTATATCAACATAAATAACGTGTGCATACAAGGACAATTACATCTGAATGACAGTAGATGAGTCAGCCATGCACACGTGTGTGTGTGTGTGCGAGGGACAAACGCCGCATGGTTAAGTCCTGACTGAGCAGATGTCCGCGCTTTGTCCTCAGCTCCTCGCGGTGCCACGGACCAATATTGACACACCAGTAACTGCAGGCAGATTCTGTTACCTGCAGCTCAAAAGAAGAAAAAAAAGCCGCTCTGCCTTCAGACCACAACAACAACAACAGGACACGCAGTGTTGTGTCAAGAGTGTGTGACACAAGATTTGCACAAGCAATGGAAGGAATATTTCAAAACCATGTCATGTGTCGAGTCGAGTGGACAAGTCGTGTCAGTGACTGTGGATCCTGACGGTTAAGCTGCGCTCGGCCACAAGAATGTGGGGCAATCTTTGACACGGCACTTCCCTTAAACCAAACACTGTCATCACAAACCATCCTTCTTCACCTTATCTGAGTGACGTCATAGACGATTATGAAACAACGAGAATGATGCACTTGTTTTGTGGCCAGTGTTGTAAATATAACAAAGTATAAATACCTCAAAATTCACACATCTGTACTTCACTTTACAGACTTTCACACGTTTATTCTTCGAGCAACTTTTACTCCACTACATTTCCTCTATCTATCTTTTCACCCATTCATTCATTCATTAAATGTCTTTGCTCAGGGAGACAGTCAGGAATTGAACCCACAACCTTCCAGTTGAAAGACAACTTGCCCTACCACTGAGCCTCCATGGCTCAATCCTAACACCACACAAAACTTAAGTACATTTAGAAAATGACTTTTGATGACAGTAAATGTCATAAACTTAAGACTTTTACTTAAATAACATTATAAAAAGGGATCCTTTTCTGGTCACATACTGTACATCGTTGCTTTTCCTGAGGTATCCCTCAGGTACACGACTGTTTGTGGCAACAAAAAGAAGTGACAGGTATCGTGTGCAGGTAAGACAGTGATTGATTTTCTTCATTTGCTGAAGCTGAAGGAAGAAACTTAAGTAGGGTACAGGTAAGCAATGCAAACCAAAACCAGCTCTAATACCAGTTTGACCACAATGACACGTCTTGTCCATCACTTATTGTCTACGTAAGGACCGTGAGACTGTCTGTGAAATCAGACCAGAAACCAGAAGAAGCACATTGAAACCTGAAGGAAAACACTGAATAAAAGCTGATTTAACTGACTTTGAACCTGATGACTTTGGCCGGTCTGAGTATTTCAGATACCGTCGATCTACTGGGATTTTCACGCTAAAACATCACCAGGATTTACAGAGAAAGGTCCAAAGAAGAGAGAATATCCTGTGGGTGGTAGTTAGAAGAATCCCTTGTTGACTGTACAAGCAGAACAGCAGTGAAGTGACAGTGAAATGATTCTGTTTTATGCCAAAGACTAGAATAAAAATAGAGCAAATAAAATATGTATAAATATCTAAGAAGCAGGAGGGCGGTGGTCAGAAGTAAAAGCAATAAATACAAATCCACATAAAACCGTGCATCATACCGTGGGAACATTCAGGTACGCTGGTGTAAACAGGATGTTTATTTTTTCCTCTGCAGTTTTTTGCTTAGTTTCAGATTGATTAACTAATTAAAAACAACAATGTTGGAAGGATGTTTTAATTAAAGCGATGATGAGGTGAACACAGCAACAGTATTACTACTACGCAGTATTTTCGTTTTACGTTCTTAAGAAGTTTATTTATATTTTTTATTTATATGTTTATTTCAGTCATGTCAGTTCGATCAATCATCATCACACATCATCTTACTGTAGTTCACACAATAAACACAACTGAAAGGGAAAGCAGTAGAAGCAAAAGCTTATCTAGTCCCGCCCCCATTACCCACAGAATAAGAGTTTATGGGGAATAAAGTTTCCCCATAAACAAGGCATTGTTTCAAGAAATGGAGGCTCTCCCCTCCATAAAATGACTCAAAACACTGTAGTATACATGTCAGGCCTGTATGTGGCGCTGTAATGCTGCCACGCAATAGTGGAGAACGTCATGCTTGTCGTTGTTGTTGCGCGACGTCAAAACTACGCTGTTTTCTCAAAGTTTCGTATTTGTTGTATACATGAAAGTTTTCATGCAGAAGTCGAGAAATGTTGGACTTTTCCAAGTAGCAACGCAAGCGCCAATCAAAACAGCGCTAACATCTACAGCGCTAACCTACCAAATGACGTTCCAGCGCTTAGCTCCGTTAAATGAACACATTTTTTTCCCACATTGCCAATGTTTTACTTCACCTAACAATGACAGACACATTGGACGTCACATCAACATCACTTAAGCAACATTGGCAACTCTTACTAACCTCCGATAGCTCTGCTAGCATCAGGCCCCGCCCCTTGTCAGGTGTAAAAACAACGTGTACGTGCGTGTTGTGGCTGTTAAGAACCACTCAGGGAGTGAATGTAAGTGTTTCCAAAGGTCGCAAACTAAATTGCAGCCAGAGACAGTAGCGTTTTTTTAAAATGTCTAGGTAGCGGAATTAGTGTTTTGGAACAAAATCAGTGTAGTATCTTGGATATACAGTATATTCATATTTAAAAGTCCAGTGTGCAAAATTTGGGTGAAATGATTTTTCATCCGACTGAAATGGGAAGATATAACAATTATACTTATTTACTTTGTATTTGTACGATCACCTGATTGTAAATTGTTGTTTTTCATTAAGACAGAATGAGACACACACACTGTACCTTAAAAAATGTAAGTTGTACATATTTATTTTTCTATTTGGGTTT
This sequence comes from Solea senegalensis, assembly GCF_019176455.1. NCBI lineage: Eukaryota > Metazoa > Chordata > Actinopteri > Pleuronectiformes > Soleidae > Solea > Solea senegalensis. Next base: position 2,609,654 of record NC_058024.1, read on the forward strand.
ATGGACAAAAACTAACTTAAAGGTGGAGTCATTTGGAGGTTTGGGAAGTTGATTTAATAAAAATATACTCATATGATGAATCAAAATAGTCCAAATGTTTGACAAGTCATTTAGACATGATTAATAACCTATTGATTGTGGCTAGCCTACTGCATGCCATTGATTTAATTGTTCTACTCTGTTTACCGAGCGTTTGATAAACGGTTTTATACTTCTGCATCATGTTTGTGTTGTATGGTTAGAACTAACTTGAAGTGAAACTCTTCTGTTGAACTTGGTTCCATTTTCACTGCTGAGTTGTTTGACACAGCTTCTATTAAGCGGCGTTTAAAACACACACACACACACACACACACACAAACCGCTAGGTACCGGTGGAGGCTTAGTTTCGTCAACGTTAACCGGGACATGAATACGCAGAACACACGACAACTGTACTGGCTTTACTGGCTACGTAACGTACGTAACTACACCTGGAGGAGAAAAAAGAGACGTTCACTTGACTCCATAAATCACACAGTCATACTGATGTGAGCCGCCGCTGCTCTCTCTCTCACACACACACATACACACACACACACGCGCGCACCGAGTTTCAACAACCGCGAACAACTTGACTGTCGTGAACTCACCGCTTCCGCCGCGTTCGCCGCCGAATCTGGGTTTTGAAAAACTCGCTTGTTACCTGGAGGTTGTTCTTCCAAAGTGTTCACGGTGGCGTTTAAGGAAGTGTGTCAAGTGTCTGCTGCTGTTCACTCAGCAGCTCACTGTCTCTGTCTGTGTCTCTGTCTGTGTGTCAGTCTGTGTCGGCTTTGTGCCGAGTGTCTGTCCCGAGTGCAAAGAGTAGCGACTGTGTGACGTCACCCAGGTGAAACACCCCCCCACCCCCACCCACCCACAACGCGCGCACACACACAGGACAGCACATGATTGAGCAGTTACTGATGTTTTATTGACAATAAAACAATTAGTGTATTGTTTTATAATCGATTTATCATTTGAGACAAGTGTTTTTTTTAAAATAGAATAAAAACAAGTGTAACTTGCAGTCGGAACAGGTGAAAATGAACTCGCAGGCAATTCATTTTGGTAGCAATTCGTTTTTCATAATAAAACTAATTTTAAGACACTCTTTTTGAGCCAAAGTAAATTTTATTTTGAAAGTCAAACACCGGTCAGCAAGGGTAAAATAAAAATGAATGCGTGGAATACTGGAAATTACTTTTTTTCCCTTTTCACTATTACATCTATTTGGTGAGCACACATGGCAACAGCAGCTCAGTGGTGCAGTGAGTCGTCTTTCAACTCAAAGGTTGTGGATTTGATTCCCTGCTCCTGTGGACCACATACTGATGTCTGTTTTGCCTTTCATGCAGTGCATTTTCTGTCACTCATCTTTCATACCCATTCAAACACCCCAGCATGGGGTTAAGTGCCTTGCTCAAGGACATAGCATGGCAAGGTTTAGGTTGGTTTTCCACTACAAAATAGTACCTACTCAACGTGGGCGGAGTCATCACTGCACGGCTGCATGAAACTGCCGTGACTTGTAAAGCAGTTGTATTCAATGTAACTGAGTCATTAGAATCAGTTAATTAAAACTATTCGTTCAGTACTTCCTCCATGACCGGAGCACAGACTCCGCCTGACGCTAAACTGAAATACAGTGGCAGGGGTGCTTGTGATGCCGATCAAGATCAGCGACGATAAGCAGTGCTGACGCTAAACACACCAGATTCCATTGTTAAATATTGAGATTTTAGACATTTACCTGGTAATTGTTGGAGATTAACCCAGGTTTTTAAGATTGTTAAGTCTTTTTAACTGCAGGTACTAAAAAACGTATCAGGTACTAACGCTAGTGGAAACGCAAAATAACCGTGTAGTGCCAAGGCGAGTCGGGTCACGCTAGTTTATCCATAGACCCTCACAGACTAGCTATCCATAGACTATCCATAGATCCTTCTAATTGTGGGAGATTAAGCCAGGTTTTTAGGACTGTTTGTTGTCATTTTTAACTGATCTACAGTTTGGCATTGTTTGGCTCAGCACACTTGGAACCTCGCCAGAGCAGGGACTAAAAAAAGAACCAGGTACCAGTAGTTGCTCTTTTGTGATATTGAACTAAAGGTCTTTTGTTTGCAGACACCAGAATCGTGACGGTGTCCACATTAAGTGCTTTGGGAACCAGTTTGTGTTTGAAGAGAAAATAATCAATTATTGAAATAAAGGTTGTCCTCGCACACACACACACACACACACGTATTAAAGTGAAAGAACACACCTGTGCAGCATGTGCAGTAAACACACACACAGCTCAAACAGGTGTACAATAGACTCAAATGCTGCGTCTTTGCTTTGCTGTACTGGCAGAACTGGACGGACGAAATCCGCCTTTTCTTCTCTCTCAGCCACTTGTCTTGAACATGACACGACATACCAGTGTTGACAAGTACGGAAAAAACCAGGAAGTGAATGAACATTTTTTCGGCAGCTTTACTGTAATGTTCACCAACACTATTGGAAGAATGATATCAATATTAATAATAATAAAAAAGAATACTGGCAGGAGAAGTAAGAAATCGGGGAGGGGTTTCCATGCTGGCCCCTCCCACTGCACATCCACACACTCCCACTACTACACAGAGCACACAAACCCACGTGGTGCTGACTCATCAAACACCCCCCGAACTACTTTATGACAATAAGTGCACTAAATTTAGACAAGCCGTCTTAGTTCTTAAACCGGGTCATGACACGTTGAATGTTGACAGAGATCACTGAATAAAGCTGGCGTTAGTCACCACCATCAATACAATAATAGAAGAGTTCAACGCAAACAAAGACAGTACTGGTTTGTCAACACGAGTCACGCCAGCGTGACTTAAACCAAGATTCCAGGAAGCACGAACAGCAAAAGTGACGTAGTTTACGTGGAATTCGGAGACATTTTGCATTTGAATGGCTTAAGAGTCCAAAAATTGGAGGGAACCGCTCACTAAATCACAATTATTTTATCGCAAAGTGTGAGATAATTTGGTAAAATGCGTACAGGTTACACTTAATTTGTTTGATAACCTCCATCAAGGTCAATTTGTTTGTTAGCAGCTTCCTGTCTGCAGGTATTGACAGATCAATCTGACTTTTTTGTGATTTTCCATTACTTTGTGTGCAATTTAGCGACGGTTTGTGCTATCGGAGAAATTCCAGCGGTTTCTGAGAAGCCGAGAAGTTGCCCGTCAACACCGTCGTTAGTCACGAGAGAGAGTGGACTGTAATTTAAATTTTTTTGGCCTGTTTTTGGACATTGACAAAAAACTTTTTTCTCAGAATTGTGACTTTCCGACTTTGATCTCAGAATTCCGATTTTCTGATTTTATTCACAGAATTTGTGCCGTTTTTTACTTTCTTGTCACATGTGGCCCTGACACTCCTCCGTAGCCTCCACCCATCTTGCCATTTAATTTGACAGAGAGACATTTCTTCACATTTGTATAAATTATTCGTATTTATGAAACTATATTGAAAGAAAGTCATCTGTGGTTGTGACAGAGAACATAAGTCACATGACTTTACTCACTCATGCAACCACAGAAATGTACAGTTTTTCCATGCTGTCACTTCTGTTTATAGACACGATGACCTCACGCTGCTTGTAAAAGAAAAAAAGTCCATGTCATCAATCACCACTGCCCTCCCAGCAAATAAAACCTGCCTCCGGCTTCAGTCCTCAGTGTTTTCCAGTAGCTTTGCACTTGAGTGACCCCTCGTGTCCCATTTAGCCCCGCCCACTATTCTGGTTCCTCAAGAACCGGCACGAATCAGAGAAGCAAGGTTTTTCTCAGGTTTTCTCAGCATTACCTCCCCGTGTGAAGGAAGAAATGTGGGTCAGAGATCTGACAAGTGAATTTCCTGCAAACCCTCTGGAGTGGAGCATTGTTGGCCAGACAGAAGGAGGTTTTACCGGTTTGAGAACCTGTAACTCTTTCACTTTTACTGTGGCATGACACAGCAAAGACGCTGTGAGAATCAGACTTCAGACGAAGTCGTGAAACCCAGACGGTTCCTGTTGTGATGGCCATTTCGAGCCAATCGCTTCAGTGCCAGTGCAAACATGAGAGAGGGAGGAAGGAGAGGAACAGACGGAGGGAGAGAGGGAGGGAGGGATGAAAAACAATCACTAAAAGAGGAGAGAAATTGTCCTTTCATCAGGAGACATGCCAGACTGAATCTGCCACAATCTCTGTCCTCATTTCCTTCTCTCTTTGACTCGCTTCTCTTTTTTTCTTCTCTGCTTTACATCAGTTTCTTGTCTGAAAGCCGTGCAGACAGAAGTTAGGTATGAGATTAATTATATAATGTTGGTATATAATGCTACGGTCGCTTTAAAGCGAAACAAATGAAAACAAAACGAAAATGAAACTCCACACGAGAAGAATCTATAATCATTTCCAGAAAGCTGTGACTAAATGTTCTGTGCCTTCGTAGATCCACTCTGATCTGTAACTTATGCAAAAATATTGTTAAAAATTGCACAATTTCTTTTATCAAGAAATGTACTTCAGTAAATGTAAATGCTGTCGTTTAAAGGTTCTCGTGCTGTTATTTTACTTCAGATCAAACTGCGCGGAACTTAAAAATGAGTCGCTGTAGTACACATGCCAGGCCTGCAAGTGGCGCTGTAACGCTGCTGCAACAAAACGGAGAAGAAGACGTCGTATACGTCAGATAGACCAAACAACGGCGTTGCCAATTTCAAGAAGCATTCACTTTGACACTGGGCAGCAGTCGGACGAATTTGTGGCAAACAACCAACACCGTTCCGACACCACTGTCGATCAAAGTTAAAAAGACTTAAAAATCCTGAAATCGTGGGTTAATCTCCTACATTTAGCAAAGCAAATGTCTAAAATGTCAATATCCAACGTTCAGTGGTATCTCAGTTCTGTGTCTGTGCTGCGGTCGCGCAAGAAGGACTGAACGATTCTTTTTGAATTGAACTGATTCTATTTCAGTTACACCGAAAACAACAGACTGCCGCGGCAGTGACACGCGACCACGGTATGACGACCACGCCCATGTTGAGGGGGTACTACGACCTCGCCAGAGCAGGTAGCGGGAACTCTCCCGAATGAAAGAGTAGAGCCGAGTCGTGCACGAACTGCATGATGGAAAAGCGCTGTGAAGTAAATCAGACGGAGCTAAGCTTGTCTGAGCCTGTTACATGAAGTTGGTAAGCGATTGCGTCAGAGGTCTGGTTATCTCTGAAATGCCAGCCTTGCCTTCCGGTGTGGAACCACCGCTGAGGTCATTTTCCTCTCAGGTTGTGATAACACAACAACAACAACAGCAGCTAAAGCACATCTACGAGTGTTTGTCTCCAGGTTTGTCGTGTTGCACAACATAAGCACGTCTGAATATATCAACAGGGCTTCGGCGTACATCGGATTATTTATCCTTTACTGTCACATGTTCTCCAGTCATGAGATCAGATTGCAAAACATCTGAAACCTCTGGGTCTTTTTTTTTCTCAGGTGTGTGAAGAGCAAAATTTGAATGTAAGATTTTAAGATTACAGCATGGAAAATTTGCCAATCCGCCTACACCGGGTATCAGTGCTCAGCCGGGCCTCCGACGTCCCGGTCACATTCCAACAAGTTTGTCCTTCAGTCAGGTCTCACTTTAATGCAGGAAGTGAAGAAGTGAAGATTCTCATGTGTTTGGGTGAATGTTTGCATGTACAAGCAGTGATGTGTATACATGGATATATGTATATATATATATATATATATGCACATACTGTACGTGTGTGTTTGTGTTTATCCCCTTTCTGTCATTTTTTTGGTACTAATTTAATCCATATCTTTCCATTTATTCATGAATTTGTATACAATGGATACATTCTGATACTTTTCTTGTGTTTTCAAACGTAAAAAAAACAAAAATTTAAATTTTTAAAAAATTTTTTTCAAAAGAATTAAAAAGACTAATGTTTCAAGGTTAAATACACATAAACTGCAATAAAGGCTAAAAGAACACAGTACAGTACAGCACTAAATACTGCGTTTTGTTTGTGACGCTCATGTCTACTCATACTCATTCACAGCCACATCTGTAACACCTAATATAGATTTTTAATTGGTAAACAACTCATTTTCAAGATTGTGTTTGGTTTAACTCTATTTTATGCATGGATTTTAAAACATATACACGTTTTATATTTAAGTTTTCTTCTTATATTGTGTTTTTGTCTAATGCACCAAAGTCCTCATATGTTTATTACTTACTTGGAAACAAAACTCTTTGTGATTCTGATTAATCCTAACTAAAGGTATTTTTGTTCGGGGACCCCTTAAAAAATCTCCTGGGACCCATATGTGGGTCCCTACCCATCCCTTGAGAATCACTGACTTCCGTTAACTCTAACCCTACTCGCTCCCCTCGAACCTTTTTAGTTTATTTGTATTTTTATGCTTTAATACACCGACTCTCTCTGTACTGAATGTTTGATGATTATTGGCCTCTCTCTCCGTGTCCTTTTTACCACTTTCAGAGCCGATCTAAACGCCATCGATTCAAGCGCGTCGACAGGTTCGCGCGATCAATATCTGCATTCTCGTTCTCGTTGCTTGGCGTCTGCTGTTCCCCGAGTCCACGCTCCCGTCAGAAGGAGGAAGTGGAACGAGAGGTGTCTTTTAACTTTTCGTGCCGTCAAAGGAATCGAACCAGCGGTGCTTTTCTATCTCTCCCTCATGCTCGCTCGTCTCCCTTCTGTGAATTCAAAAAAAAGTATTGGGTCACTGTCACTCCTGGGATCACGTGTATATCTAGAGCGACCCCAATCTGTTCAATCTCCTCTGCCTACTTTCACACTGACGTACGATCACTCCGTCTTTACTCATCTCATTAGAAATGATCTTTTGGACCTGGTCTCTGTGTACGGCTCTCTGTTCCCCTGCTTCCTTCTCCATTATCTACACTGGAGAAGCCTCTTAGAAATGATTAATGAGCAAATGAAATGCCATTTTTGAATTATCAAAAGGACGACTGATAAATTAGAGCCCACGTTTCCCTCCCTTTAGTGAGCTCTTACACACTGAGCTTGCTCTGCTTCACTCGTGCTCATTAATATTGCAAAAAAAAGAAAAGAAAGTAAAGACACAGGCCAAAATGTTTTGTGCTGTTTCTTGGTCTTTAAATATTCATGCCGCGCCGCCGTTGCCCTGGTCGCGGCCCATGAGCCGCTTTCTGATTTGATTGTTTTTGGCTCTGTGTGGAACTCTTTACAACAACTAATGAACTTGTTCTGGAGGGTTTGTGCGGCCCTGCAGGCCAACTGGGGGCGGGAAGTGAAAAGCAGGGAAAAGAGAAGTGTGCTGATTATAGTGTGTGAACAAGCTGGGGGATGGGGGGTGGTGGTGGGGGATGGCGGGGGATGTGTGTGTGTTCTACAGGGCAAATTAAATATACTCGGCAAAGCCAGTGTTAACAATACCAATGAGTTCCAGCTCCTTCTGGAGAAGACGACACATTCTACAATACATTGTTACAAAATAATAGCTATTATTTTATGTCTAGAGAAAAAAACAGACCTTTCCTTAACGTTAATGCATCAATTTTCTTTTATATTTGATCATTCTGCATTATTTAAATATTACATGTTGTATTTTTTTTTCATTTTGTCTGAATTAGAAGGTTAAAAGGTTATAATAACTAAAATACATGGTGTGCACTAATACAATTGATACATGTTTTTGGATGCATTTGAATAATATTTGCTTTTCTCAAGATGAACACTGAGGTTTTCAGCACTCGAGCATGTTTGATTGAGATTGAAGTGAAATGAAATGTGTTTGGCATCATGTTCTGTCGCCCCCTGCTGGATAAACCAAACACACACCCCAAACAGGCTTCACCAGTATAACAAAAAAAAATAATATATATATATATATATATATATATATATATATTTATTCATATATATGTATATACATATTTGTATATATGTGTGTATATATATATACATATATATACATATGCTATAAGTACTGCCTTTGTGATGCTTTTTAATTATTGTTATATATATTATATAGTCCATGCTTTGCTTAGAAAACACACAAAAAAACCTGTTTATGAAATGACTACAGCTAAAGTTAGCCAAACTGTGATGTAAGCTACCATAATGATACATATGAACTTACCCTTTTATCTGTGTACCACAAAAAGCCTGGTCAAAGAAATGACTACTGCTAAAGTTAGCCAAACTGTGATGGTTAGGATAAATATTTGCTAATGAAACACAAACGCCCAGTTTAAGAACAGGCCACAGCTAAAGTTAGCTAAGGTATCTACATGTGAGGTAAAGCAGCATGAGGATGGACATGAACAAACCCCTAAACAAGCTAAATATAGCCAAACTAGAACCCACCTATGAGGTAAACAAGCAGAATTGACATAAAGTGACACATGCTTTGCATAGAAAACACAAAAAAACCTGTTTAAGAACAGACTACAGCTAAAGTTAGCCAAACTATGATGTAAGCTAACATAAGGATAAATATGTACCAACCCCTTTGTTTGTGAAATACAAAATTAACTAATTTAAGAACAGACTGCAGCTAAAGTTAACTAAACTATCGTCTGTCTGAGGTAAACTAGCATGAGGATGAACATAAACGGACACATTCTTTGTTTGCAAAACAGAAAAGCCCTGTCTATGATGTGAAATGACTACAGCTAAAGTTAGCCAAACTATCTGTGAGGCAAACTAGCATGAGGTTGAATGTGAACTTACCCTTTTATTCGTGTATCACAAAAAGCTCTGTCAAAGAATTGACGACAGCTAAAGTTAGCCAAACTCTCACCTGTGATGTAAGCTAACATGAGGATTGACTTAACTTTCTTTGACTTTGAATTAACTCTTGGTTAATGAAACACAAGAGGACACTTAAAGAACAGACTGCAGCTAAAGTTAGCCACGGTAGCTCCTATGAGATGAGAGGCCTAAAGAGACCAAAGCCTGAGTGAAAATACCTGAATCTATCTATATCTATGTCTATATACAGTCTGGGTCGAAATCTCTTTTCACTGACCTTTGACACTAGTTGTTATTTTGTTTTTTGTCTGTTACTTTTACCCATATTTTTTTGTCTTGTAACTCCTTTTAGTTGTAGTAGTTTTTATCTTGTATGTGTTATTCTGCACAGCACTTTGGTCCACTGTGGTTGTTTTAAGGTTTCGCGTGTAAAACTGTGATTGCGTGACACCACGGGAAAGCATTTTAAAAGGAGTTTATTCATTTTTTTTAATATGTAATCTATATACATAAACATTTACAATGCACTATATGCAAGAGGTACAATCCATGGTGATACAATCCCATAAGAAACAGGTAGAAAAAGCTGAACAGTACTTGTGTGCTTATAGAAAGAATGTGGTTTGACAGTGGGTGAAGAACAGCTGCGATCCTCAGGTTGGACATTAAAAGCAGCAGATTCTTTTTTTTTTCGCGACGCCCGAGGACAGCTCAGGTGATGAACAATAAAAAGGTTATAGGTAGTTTGACAGTGTTTGTTTTTTTTTGTTCTCCTGTAGTTTCCATCCAGTCAATTGCATCCTGCAGTGCATACAGCATGAAAGAAGGCATTCATTAAAAATGGCACAATATTATTATATTCCCATGTTGTCAGTTGCTAACTGAACTTTTCATTCAATCAGAAGGTTTATATATATATATATATATATCTATGTATATATATATATTTATATAAGACTAGATAAAAAGAGGTCTCCTCTTTACGAAGACATGACAGTAGTACAGTACTGCGATAACATGAAGACAAATGAGAAGAGAATTTCATTTCAGGCACATTCATCGTTCGTCAGTCAGGTTTTTCTTTTGTTTGCGAATTGCACGGCATATTCAGCTGGATGGCACTTTGCGAAAGGTTTTAAATACGTCAATGCACATGTCATGTAGACGAGCGGCTGAACGGAGCGGAACTGTGTAAAATGACCTCTCATTGTGTTTGAACCAGTTCTATACCAACAACTCATATGATTCACTTCCATATCCGTATCAGTAGTTCAGAAAACCAAACATCTCTCTACAATGGTAACAGTAAAAACTACTATGGAACAATGTTTGTTACTTCGGGCCAAAGGAGGTGACACCTTTTAAAACCTTGCAAGATCGGGGGTAAACTGAGCCGCCCTTGGTGGAGGTTTGTAGGCTTTCTGGGTGATTTTCTCTTCTCTTTGATGAACAGAGTTCAGCTGAAACAGAGTGTGTGTGTGTCTGTGTGTGTGTGTGTGATGTGTCATCCTGCACAACCAAAAACAGAATCTTCATAATCCAGTGGATGTTCCAGTCGAAAAAAGCAAAGATGGAGCAGTGGCAGACTCTGCAAGGTTGACTCTCAGCTGCCTTGTAATATTGAGAGCGGACACGACGTGAGTCCATGCTGCAGCAGGTAGCTATGTTGTGCTCCACACAGGAGTCCGAGCAGTGTGTGTGGACAGCAGGGCTTGTTTTACCTCAGAGAGCAGGTGCTATAAAACAGTGGCCTCCTCTATGGCGTTCACCCACCTGAAACACAAACACAAGGAACATTAGTCTTAAAGGACCATGACAGTACAACTGTCTTTGCTCAGGAGAGTTACATTTAGTGCTTTAATGATTGATTTTTCCATGACACACACAAGTGTTTGAAATGTATGTGAATAAACCAATGAAAAAAACAACAGCTGTCGTCCTACAAGGCACACAGAAATCTTGACCTCACTGACAGCATTGGAGTTTGTGAGCAGTTGTCATGGAGGCCTGACATTGCTGAGAACCACATCCCTGACGGTCTAGTGTTTAGAATTCGGAGTTCTCGCGGCCGGGGTTCGATTCCTGGTCAGAAAATATTGATAATCCCGACCTTAATGTCTTTGCCATTTACACTTTGAAAAGTAAGAAATCATTGATGTGATTGAACATGTGCCGTGTTTCCCTCATGGTATGGTTTAGTTTGATACGTTAAAACCCAGAGTCGGGCTTGAGTTTCCACTGAGAACAGCACCTTATAGTGGGTGGAGTTTGGGCTGTGCCTGATGGCCATGTCAGCGAGATACGTAGCGTGACGTTGTACCGGTGCGACAACATTGAACGTTAGAACTAAACCTGACTGAATCAAACCGCCGTGTTTCCATTGAGGTTTGATATGGTATGTACTTTTTCCCAAAACCAGCTAACTAACTTGCACACCACTCCCTGGTGGACTAGTGGTTAGGATTTGGTGCTCTCACCGCGGCCTGGGTTCGATTCCCTGTCAGGGAACGTTTCTTTGCATCGTTTATACCAGCGATCCCCACGGATCGGTTCAATGTCAGACAATATTTCACGAACTGGCCTTTAAGGTGTGGCGGATGAATACAAATATAAACAAAATAAAATGATACGAGCAGCATTAAAACTGGTATTTTCTGACTACAATAATAAACGTGAATCCACCGTGTATGCAACTTAATTAGCAGCATTCCGTGTGGACGGCCCCTTAAAACGATTAGTTCAGGTTAAAAACACAAGCTGAGGAACCCTGCTGTCCTGTGTACGCCCCTGGTGCAGCACTTATCTTTAGACACGCCTCTTAATGGGGAAACAAGGAGAAACATGTTTTCATTGAAGGGTATCAGAGCAGACGGTGAACCCTGTTGGTGTCATGGATCCGTCACATTCCGGTGCTTTGCTGCACTATTCACTGATGGTCCAGTGGTTAGGCCGGGGTTCAATTCCCAGTCAGGGAACATGTCTTTACCCATTTAACAAACCATATGAGACCATTAAGATACTGAAACAAGCTCCAAAAAAAGTCATTGCTAACCTGCGTGCAGTGTGTTCGTCGTCGGCCCTGAAGGTGTAATAGAGGGTCTTCTTGTGGTACAGGTGGAACACGTTGCTACTCTCCTCTCCCTCCGGTCTCTCCGTCAGCTTGACGGTGAAGCCCTGCATAGGCAGACTCTCCGAAGCCACTTTGTCCTGAGGAAACCGGAGAGAAGACGACACAAACTAGTTTAAACAAGAGCGTTGCTTAACGCACAGAGAGCGCAGAGTGTCAAAAAGAAAAGGAGAGAGCACAGAGATTCCCCTTCATTAGTCACATGAACACGATCTATCCAGGAGAACAGAGTCAACGCTGGATTTAATGTGGTTGAAGAAGAAGGAAGAGGAAGAGAGAATGGTGTGAGTGTCTTGGGGCTGGTGTGGGAGACTCTGTGCCCCCTCACCTCACGAGCTGTGAAGGTGTAGAGCACCTTGTCTTTGAGGAGGAACCACAACCGCTTCCACTTCCTCTTGCTCTTCTTGCGGCGCTGCAGGCTGCCACTCATGGTGGAGCCCTCCACGCCGAGCGACACCTGAGGGAACGCACAACATCCAGAGTTAGACACATGTGATAGACACATTTTACATCACAGCACACAGGAGCTGTTGTTCATCCACTGCTGCCTCCATCCGTCAATTTAAAAGTGTTATTCTGTGACGTCAGGGTTTGAAATTCGTTCATATTTACACAAATGACACAAATATACCAAATGAGGTCTGTAGACCGGCGGCTTCTGTGTCCACACAAGCTTAAACTTTCTCAATGGAGTGTGGTGCAGAGAGAGTAAATATTACAGGCTGAAGCAGCGTTTGTTAAGAGGCTACAATCTGTTTTTCCTTGTGTCACAAAAGTCTTTAAAATAACGGTTCGATTCCCGGTCAGGGAACTACTGCTTTACTTACTACCCCATTACAATCCTTAAAAGACACCAAGTATACCATCACTATGAATGTGTGATTCAGTGTGTGTCCTAAGATGACCAACTATTTACAGCCACTGAACTAAACGCTCACCTTATATAATCTACTCCTGCTTAAGTCTCTAATATCTTAACAATACCTTTTTTTTCTTGCTGTTAGGCAGCTTTTTCCAACGAGAACCTGAAGCTTTTGTTGTGCTGTAATCTGCTCACTCCCTGCACCAAAGTCAGGGAAAACAGGGGATGTTGAGCCACTGCTGCCTCCTTCGCTACATTCAAATGTGTTATTTTATGACCTCAGTGGTTCAGATTTTGTTTTCAGATATACCCAAGTGACACAAATTTAACAAGTCGGGCAGAAGTAGAGCGGCATCTCCCGTTTTTATGTGAGCTAAAAACACTGATTTTCTCTATGGACTTTGGTACAAGAGAGTAAGCGATTCATAAACTCGATGTTATTCTGTGAACAGTTGACACGGATGCCTCAGATTCTAGTTCTACTCCTTCAACCACTCCCTGGTGGTCTAGTGGTTGGATTCGGCGCTCTCACCGCCGCGGCCCGGGTTCGATTCCCGGTCAGGGAACTACTGCTTTACTTACTACCCCATTACAATCCTTGAACGCCATGTGACACCAAGTATACCATCACTACGTTTGTCATGAATGTGTGATTCAGTGTGTGTCCTAAGATGACCAACTATTTACAGCCACTGAACTAAACGCTCACCTATATAATCTACTCCTGCTTAAGTCTCTAATATCTTAACAATACCTTTTTTTTCTTGCTGTTAGGCAGCTTTTTCCAACGAGAACCTGAAGCTTTTGTTGTGCTGTAATCTGCTCACTCCCTGCACCAAAGTCAGGGAAAACAGGGGATGTTGAGCCACTGCTGCCTCCTTCGCTACATTCAAATGTGTTATTTTATGACCTCAGTGGTTCAGATTTTGTTTTCAGATATACCCAAGTGACACAAATTTAACAAGTCGGGCAGAAGTAGAGCGGCATCTCCCGTTTTTATGTGAGCTAAAAACACTGATTTTCTCTATGGACTTTGGTACAAGAGAGTAAGCGATTCATAAACTCGATGTTATTCTGTGAACAGTTGACACGGATGCCTCAGATTCTAGTTCTACTCCTTCAACCACTCCCTGGTGGTCTAGTGGTTAGGATTCGGCGCTCTCACCGCCGCGGCCCGGGTTCGATTCCCGGTCAGGGAACTACTGCTTTACTTACTACCCCATTACAATCCTTGAACGCCATGTGACACCAAGTATACCATCACTACGTTTGTCATGAATGTGTGATTCAGTGTGTGTCCTAAGATGACCAACTATTTACAGCCACTGAACTAAACGCTCACCTTATATAATCTACTCCTGCTTAAGTCTCTAATATCTTAACAATACCTTTTTTTTCTTGCTGTTAGGCAGCTTTTTCCAACGAGAACCTGAAGCTTTTGTTGTGCTGTAATCTGCTCACTCCCTGCACCAAAGTCAGGGAAAACAGGGGATGTTGAGCCACTGCTGCCTCCTTCGCTACATTCAAATGTGTTATTTTATGACCTCAGTGGTTCAGATTTTGTTTTCAGATATACCCAAGTGACACAAATTTAACAAGTCGGGCAGAAGTAGAGCGGCATCTCCCGTTTTTATGTGAGCTAAAAACAATGATTTTCTCTATGGACTTTGGTACAAGAGAGTAAGCGATTCATAAACTCGATGTTATTCTGTGAACAGTTGACACGGATGCCTCAGATTCTAGTTCTACTCCTTCAACCACTCCCTGGTGGTCTAGTGGTTAGGATTCGGCGCTCTCACCGCCGCGGCCCGGGTTCGATTCCCGGTCAGGGAACTACTGCTTTACTTACTACCCCATTACAATCCTTGAACGCCATGTGACACCAAGTATACCATCACTACGTTTGTCATGAATGTGTGATTCAGTGTGTGTCCTAAGATGACCAACTATTTACAGCCACTGAACTAAACGCTCACCTTATATAATCTACTCCTGCTTAAGTCTCTAATATCTTAACAATACCTTTTTTTTCTTGCTGTTAGGCAGCTTTTTCCAACGAGAACCTGAAGCTTTTGTTGTGCTGTAATCTGCTCACTCCCTGCACCAAAGTCAGGGAAAACAGGGGATGTTGAGCCACTGCTGCCTCCTTCGCTACATTCAAATGTGTTATTTTATGACCTCAGTGGTTCAGATTTTGTTTTCAGATATACCCAAGTGACACAAATTAACAAGTCGGGCAGAAGTAGAGCGGCATCTCCCGTTTTTATGTGAGCTAAAAACAATGATTTTCTATGGACTTTGGTACAAGAGTAAGCGATTCATAAACTCGATGTTATTCTGTGAACAGTTGACACGGATGCCTCAGATTCTAGTTCTACTCCTTCAACCACTCCCCTGGTGGTCTATAGGATTCGCGCTTCACGCCATGTCCGGGTTGGAATTCCGTCAGGGAACTACTGCTTACTTACTACCCCATTACAATCCTTGAACGCCATGTGACACCAAGTATACCATCACTACGTTTGTCATGAATGTGTGATTCAGTGTGTGTCCTAAGATGACCAACTATTTACAGCCACTGAACTAAACGCTCACCTTATATAATCTACTCCTGCTTAAGTCTCTAATATCTTAACAATACCTTTTTTTTCTTGCTGTTAGGCAGCTTTTTCCAACGAGAACCTGAAGCTTTTGTTGTGCTGTAATCTGCTCACTCCCTGCACCAAAGTCAGGGAAAACAGGGGATGTTGAGCCACTGCTGCCTCCTTCGCTACATTCAAATGTGTTATTTTATGACCTCAGTGGTTCAGATTTTGTTTTCAGATATACCCAAGTGACACAAATTTAACAAGTCGGGCAGAAGTAGAGCGGCATCTCCCGTTTTTATGTGAGCTAAAAACACTGATTTTCTCTATGGACTTTGGTACAAGAGAGTAAGCGATTCATAAACTCGATGTTATTCTGTGAACAGTTGACACGGATGCCTCAGATTCTAGTTCTACTCCTTCAACCACTCCCTGGTGGTCTAGTGGTTAGGATTCGGCGCTCTCACCGCCGCGGCCCGGGTTCGATTCCCGGTCAGGGAACTACTGCTTTACTTACTACCCCATTACAATCCTTGAACGCCATGTGACACCAAGTATACCATCACTACGTTTGTCATGAATGTGTGATTCAGTGTGTGTCCTAAGATGACCAACTATTTACAGCCACTGAACTAAACGCTCACCTTATATAATCTACTCCTGCTTAAGTCTCTAATATCTTAACAATACCTTTTTTTTCTTGCTGTTAGGCAGCTTTTTCCAACGAGAACCTGAAGCTTTTGTTGTGCTGTAATCTGCTCACTCCCTGCACCAAAGTCAGGGAAAACAGGGGATGTTGAGCCACTGCTGCCTCCTTCGCTACATTCAAATGTGTTATTTTATGACCTCAGTGGTTCAGATTTTGTTTTCAGATATACCCAAGTGACACAAATTTAACAAGTCGGGCAGAAGTAGAGCGGCATCTCCCGTTTTTATGTGAGCTAAAAACACTGATTTTCTCTATGGACTTTGGTACAAGAGAGTAAGCGATTCATAAACTCGATGTTATTCTGTGAACAGTTGACACGGATGCCTCAGATTCTAGTTCTACTCCTTCAACCACTCCCTGGTGGTCTAGTGGTTAGGATTCGGCGCTCTCACCGCCGCGGCCCGGGTTCGATTCCCGGTCAGGGAACTACTGCTGTACTTACTACCCCATTACAATCCTTGAAAGCCATGTGACACCAAGTATACCATCACTACGTTTGTCATGAATGTGTGATTCAGTGTGTGTCCTAAGATGACCAACTATTTACAGCCACTGAACTAAACGCTCACCTTATATAATCTACTCCTGCTTAAGTCTCTAATATCTTAACAATACCTTTTTTTTCTTGCTGTTAGGCAGCTTTTTCCAACGAGAACCTGAAGCTTTTGTTGTGCTGTAATCTGCTCACTCCCTGCACCAAAGTCAGGGAAAACAGGGGATGTTGAGCCACTGCTGCCTCCTTCGCTACATTCAAATGTGTTATTTTATGACCTCAGTGGTTCAGATTTTGTTTTCAGATATACCCAAGTGACACAAATTTAACAAGTCGGGCAGAAGTAGAGCGGCATCTCCCGTTTTTATGTGAGCTAAAAACACTGATTTTCTCTATGGACTTTGGTACAAGAGAGTAAGCGATTCATAAACTCGATGTTATTCTGTGAACAGTTGACACGGATGCCTCAGATTCTAGTTCTACTCCTTCAACCACTCCCTGGTGGTCTAGTGGTTAGGATTCGGCGCTCTCACCGCCGCGGCCCGGGTTCGATTCCCGGTCAGGGAACTACTGCTTTACTTACTACCCCATTACAATCCTTGAACGCCATGTGACACCAAGTAT
This sequence comes from Solea senegalensis, assembly GCF_019176455.1. NCBI lineage: Eukaryota > Metazoa > Chordata > Actinopteri > Pleuronectiformes > Soleidae > Solea > Solea senegalensis. The sequence continues at coordinate 2,626,869 of NC_058024.1, forward strand.
ACCATCACTACGTTTGTCATGAATGTGTGATTCAGTGTGTGTCCTAAGATGACCAACTATTTACAGCCACTGAACTAAACGCTCACCTTATATAATCTACTCCTGCTTAAGTCTCTAATATCTTAACAATACCTTTTTTTTCTTGCTGTTAGGCAGCTTTTTCCACCGAGAACCTGAAGCTTTTGTTGTGCTGTAATCTGCTCACTCCCTGCACCAAAGTCAGGGAAAACAGGGGATGTTGAGCCACTGCTGCCTCCTTCGCTACATTCAAATGTGTTATTTTATGACCTCAGTGGTTCAGATTTTGTTTTCAGATATACCCAAGTGACACAAATTTAACAAGTCGGGCAGAAGTAGAGCGGCATCTCCCGTTTTTATGTGAGCTAAAAACACTGATTTTCTCTATGGACTTTGGTACAAGAGAGTAAGCGATTCATAAACTCGATGTTATTCTGTGAACAGTTGACACGGATGCCTCAGATTCTAGTTCTACTCCTTCAACCGCTCCCTGGTGGTCTAGTGGTTAGGATTCGGCGCTCTCACCGCCGCGGCCCGGGTTCGATTCCCGGTCAGGGAACTACTGCTGTACTTACTACCCCATTACAATCCTAGAAAGCCATGTGACACCAAGTATACCATCACTACGTTTGTCATAAATGTGTGATTCAGTGTGTGTCCTAAGATGACCAACTATTTACAGCCACTGAACTAAACGCTCACCTATATAATCTACTCCTGCTTATGTCTCTAATATCTTAACAATACCTTTTTTTTCTTGCTGTTAGGCAGCTTTTTCCAACGAGAACCTGAAGCTTTTGTTGTGCTGTAATCTGCTCACTCCCTGCACCAAAGTCAGGGAAAACAGGGGATGTTGAGCCACTGCTGCCTCCTTCGTTACATTCAAATGTGTTATTTTATGACCTCAGTGGTTCAGATTTTGTTTTCAGATATACCCAAGTGACACAAATTTAACAAGTCGGGCAGAAGTAGAGCGGCCGTTTTTATGTGAGCTAAAAACACTGATTTTCACTATGGACTTTGGTGCAAGAGAGTAGGCGATTCATAAACTTAAATTTCAAGCCAGAAAAGGGCATCAAAACCTGTTACTACAACTGACCCAGATGGTATATGGGAAGTGTAGTTCACCTGGTTAAGAGAGGAAATGCTTTTGCGGCTCTTCCACAAACTCGGCGGCTGCAGGCTCTGGAAGACAGCAGAGAGGGGACGACTGGCCCGGTGAGTCCGAGGGCTGGAGCTCCCGCATGCCCCCGACGCGCTTCCTCCTGCAGACACATGATAGTTATATATTTGTAGATATTGACGAAGATGAAGCACAGCAGTGTAGCTTGTCTTTCCACACACCAACAAAAACGAAGATTTACCTCTTTTCCTTAGCTCAGCATAGCAGTGGTCACACACTTTGGCCACTCTGTCTTTGAGGTACTTCAGCGGGTATCTGTTTCTGGAACAGGCGCGACACACCACCTGCTCAAAGACACACAAGGCAAAACAAAATCTACTCATCACATGATTATTTCACAAGGCTGGAGATGATCACAAAAAAGGACTATCAGGATCTATTGATACTGATAATTATGGTGATAAATATCAGATAATTAAAGGTGATATATGTAAGAAATGTGTAAAATTGACCAACACTTATTGGTAAAGTCACTTAGAAAACAGTAAATTGTGGTTTTCACCCTCTTTATAGGCAGAACATGACAAACAGAGAAACATTTCATTTTCACGTTAAACCTCAAAGTGTGTCTTCTTTGTTGTACTTTCTTAAAATAAATAACATCTAAATACACACTGTGCTTGAATAGTGAATGATTTGTAACCTGACCTTGCCGCAGGCGTTGCAGTGGTGTCGTCTCAGTGTGAGGCTGAAGTCAGATGTGCAGTTCATGCACATCATCACGTGAGAGACGGGCACCAGCACAGGAGCAGCTTCACCCAGGGCCATCCACAACTTCTCCCGTGCCTGCAATGTGCAAAGTTATTTTTCTTAGTTCTTAATAATAATAATTACAGCGTACTGCTTCCATATACACACACATATATATATATATATATATATATATATATATATATGTGTTGATGTACTGGGTGTCATGGAAGGGCAGCAGACTGACCCATTTCTATGACCTAATGCCCTGTAGCCACAGCCATTACTGATCTTACGATCCATACACATTGTCCATAATGTCCTTTAAACTGTCATGGTCCTGATTAAATGTCACTGTAAAAGTCTTACATTTCATTTGGAGATTCATTTTGAATTGATTCTGGCACTGTGGTAACTGTTGTGTACTAACGAGAGACTTCTCATGAACCATGTCTTTCTGTGAACAGTTGACATGGATGCCTGAGATTCCAGTACTTCTGCTCCCACCCCTCCTTGGTGGTCTAGTGGCTAGGATTCAGCAATCTCACAGCCACGGCCTGGGTTCGATTAATGGTCAGAGAACGCTCTCTTTGCAAACTAAACATAATGAATTCTAACATCCATTTACAATCATGTGTAATGTACCATCCCCATAAAGATTGACAAATCATACCCATCGTTTGGTGTGGAACAGTGAGTTTGTGCTTGACTAACAGCGAGATAAGTAAAGAGATTACAGACTTAGGCAGACATAGATATTATTATTAAGTGAGTCTTTAAATGAGTGGCTTAAATCAGGTTTCCTTGTGTCCAAAATAGCAGATATTCATGAGACACAGAGAGGATACATTTTCTAAAGAGGTCTGAAGCACGGGAAGGACAGGGCTAGTGGCGCAATTACACATTACACATGATTGTAAATGGATGTTAGAATAACACGTCTGACTACAGATCAGAGGATTTTACGTTGACTCCTGGCCAGCTTGGTCGCTTTTAAGACAGAAACACAGGTAAGTGAACACATGTAGGGAAAAACAACAGCTCAAACCATATTTCCCTGTGAGAATCAAAGTAACTTGAAGGGACAGTTCCTTTAAGAGACGAGTTGTCATTTTGAAGAGATGATGTATAAGGGCAGACAGTGACCCCTATTGGCAATTGTTGTGTACTACCAATAAAAGTCTGCTCATGAACAGTTGTCACACATGCCTGTCATTCCAGTACAGATGCTTGGAGCATGGGAAACATGTCCCTGGTGGTCTAGTGGTTAGGATTCGGCGCTCTCACCGCCGCGGCCCGGGTTCGATTCCCGGTCAGGGAACACTCTCTTTTGCAAACGGAACGTTACAACAACCAGTCACGATCCCATGTCTACAAACCCTCTGTGAATTGCAACAACACATTAAATGCTGCCCTGCCGTCACATTTAACATGAAAAGTAAGCAGTCAGAGAACTCACGGCATTTTCAGAGTAGAAACTAGTCACTCCCTGCACAAAGTCCACAGAGAAAATCACTGATTTTACCTCATATATAAATATGTATAGAAATACATACATATATATGTATATACACACAACACAATTATATATATACAGTTCCTTTCAGAGACTAGTTGTCATTTTAAAGCGATGATGATATAAGGGCAGAGCGTGACCTCTATTGGCAACTGTTATGTACTACCAACAAACGTCTGCTTATGAACAGTTGTCACACATGCCTGTCATTCCAGTACAGATGCTTGGAGCAAAAGCAACATGTCCCTGGTGGTCTAGTGGTTAGGATTCGGCGCTCTCACCGCCGCGGCCCGGGTTCGATTCCCGGTCAGGGAACACTCTCTTTTGCAAACGGAACGTTACAACGACCAGTCACTATCCCATGTCTACAAACCCTCTGTGAATTGCAATAACACATTAAATGCTCCCCTGCCGTCACATTTAACATGAAAAGTAAGCAGTCAGAGAACTCACGGCATTTTCAGAGAAGAAACTAGTCACTCCCTGCACCAAAGTCCGCAGAGAAAATCACTGATTTTACATCATATATATATGTATACATATATATATACAACACAATTATATATATGCAGTATGTAACCAACAAGGCAGCAGTAGAGCAGCAGCTCCTGTGTCCATGTGAGCTAAAAATGCTGATTTTTCTATCTGGACTTTGGTGTGGGAGAGTGAGTGAGTTACAAACTTCAGTTTCCTGCAGGACTGAAGTTGGGATAACAACTGACTAACAGTGAGATAACTAAAGAGATTATAGACTTAGGCAGGCATAGATATTATTATTAATTGGGCCTTTAAATGAATGGTTTCCCTGTGTCCACAATAGCAGATGTTCACATGAGACATAGAGAGGATGAATTTTGTGAAGAGCTCTAACCAAGGGACGTACAGGGCTAGTGGCGCAATGGATAACGCGTCTGACTACGGATCAGAAGATTCTAGGTTCGACTCCTGGCTAGCTCGGTGACTTTTAAGACAGAAACATGGGTAAGTGCACACAGATCGGGAACAACAGCAGCTCAAATCTAATGCTGCTTGTGTCACTTCCCAGATGCTGTTAAGTACTGCCCACAAGTGAACACATGTAGGGAAGACAGCAGCTGTGAGAATCACGAAACTTGAAGGGACAGTTCCTTTCAGAGACTAGTTGTCATTTTGAAGCGATGATGGTATAAGGGCAGAGAGTGACCTCTATTGGCAACTGTTATGTACTACCAACAAACATCTGCTCATGAACAGTTGTCACACCTGCCTGTCATTCCAGTACAGATGCTTGGAGCAAGGGAAACATGTCCCTGGTGGTCTAGTGGTTAGGATTCGGCGCTCTCACCGCCGCGGCCCGGGTTCGATTCCCGGTCAGGGAACACTCTCTTTTGCAAACTGAACGTTACAACGACCAGTCACGATCCCATGTCTACAAACCCTCTGTGAATTGCAACAACACATTAAACGCTGCCCTGCCGTCACATTTAACATGAAAAGTAAGCAGTCAGAGAACTCACGGCATTTTCAGAGAAGAAACTAGTCACTCCCTGCACCAAAGTCCACAGAGAAAATCACTGATTTTACATCATATATATACATTTATACACATACATATATATATATATATATATATATATACATATATACATATATATATATATACATATATATATATATGTACACAACACAATAATATATATACAGTATGTAACCAACAAGGCAGCAGTAGAGCAGCGGCCTTTAAATGAATGGCTAAAACCAGGTTTCCCTGTGTCCACAATAGCAGATGTTCACATGAGACACAGAGAGGATGAATTTTGTGAAGAGCTCTAACCAAGGGAAGTACAGGGCTAGTGGCGCAATGGATAACGCGTCTGACTACGGATCAGAAGATTCTAGGTTCGACTCCTGGCTAGCTCGGTTACTTTTAAGACAGAAACATGGGTAAGTGCACACGTCGGGAACGACAGCAGCTCAAATCTAATGCTGCTTGTGTCACTTCCCAGATGCTGTTAAGAACTGCCCACTTCTCCTGCACCTGGTTTATCTGTGTTTACACTTACTGAAAATCTGAGTTATGACAGCCACTTACAATAACTACGGTAACGTGTACAAAACCACTGTGAGTTGAAACATAATCTTGCAGTTTCAGATTTATCTAAGTGACACAAATAGACCCAACGAGGCACCAGTAGAGCAGCACAGTTTGTCCGTATAACTCCAAAAAACACACGTTGGCTGGTTGGCACAGGAAACGGAAAACAAAAATGTGAGTTGACACTTGATGACCATCTCTCCCTCACTGCCAACATTGCTGCAACAGCTAGATCTTGCAGATACATGTTGCACAACATCCGAAGGATACGGCCTATTCTAACCCAGAAGGCGGCACAGGTTCTGGTCCAGGCTCTAGTCATCTCACGCTTGGATTACTGCAACTCCCTCCTGGCTGGTCTTCCTACATGTGCCAGACGATCTCTGCAACTCATCCAGAATGCAGCAGCTCGACTGGTCTTCAACTTACCAAAATTCTCCCACACTACGCTGCTCCTCCGCTCCCTTCACTGGCTTCCTGTAGCTGCTCGCATCCGCTTCAAGACTCTAGTGCTTGCGTTCCATGCTACAAACGGATCCGGTCCAGCCTACATCCAGGACATGATCAAAACCTACACCCCAGCCCGCCCACTCCGCTCTGCATCGACAATCCGGCTCGCTGCCCCCTCACTGAGAGGATCGCAGAGGCACTCGCAGAACTCGAGACTGTTCACTGTCCTCGCTCCCAAATGGTGGAACGATCTCCCCATCGACATCCGGACAGCTGAAAGCCTCCACATCTTCCGCCGCCGACTAAACTCACATTTCTTCCGACTCTACCTCGACTAAGACAACAACAAAAAAAAAATTGTACATCGCCCTTATGACTAGCACTTCATAGTTTGATCTACTTGAAGCTCTTACTTACTTCTAGCTCTTATTTGTACCCAAATGTTTAAATGCACTTTTGTAAGTTGCTTTGGATAAAAGTGTCTGCTAAATGACATGTAATGTAACATGTAAAAGTTAAAAATGCAGATTTTTCTCTGGACTTTGGTATGGGAGAGTGAGTGAGTTACACTCAGTTTCCTGAAGGAAAGTGCTGACTAACAGCGAGATAATGAAAGAGATTATAGACTTAGGCTTATGTAGATAGTATCAAGTGAGTCTTTAAATGAGTGGCTTGAACCAGGTTTCCTTGTGTCCACAATAGCAGATATTCACGTGAGACACAGAGAGGATGAATTCTCTGAAGAGGTCTGCAGCACGGGAAGGACAGGGCTAGTGGCGCAATGGATAACACGTCTGACTACAGATCAGAAGATTCTATGTTGACTCCTGGCTAGCTCGGTCGCTTTTAAGACAGAAACACAGGTAAGTGAACACATGTAGGGAACAACAGCAGCTAAAGACAGCAGCTGTGAGAATCACGAAACTTGAAGGGACAGTTCCTTTCAGAGACTAGGGCCGTTTCTCAATATCCATACTTGTGCGTACTTGTGCGTACTTGCGTACTCCCGTACTTGTGAAAACGTCATCAGCCTCAGTCCAAGTGCTGTTCCAATTCTCAAGTAAGCGAACAGCGAGGACGGTTCTCAAACCCGGAAGTGTTCTCGCTCCGCCCATGTTTACCAAGTATGCATCGGAGGTGACTTAAGCGTACTTGGGATGGCCATGTATCCCAGAATACATTTCGGCGGAGCATAGCAGCAGATAATAGAAATATAAATCTGAAATAAATATTTTTCTGTGTCCCTGAACAAAGTTTTAAGATCATTTGAGGCGAGAAATTAGTCATTTAGAATTCAAACATGTGGTTTGTGTATGACGATATGACGCATTTATAGTTTGGCAGCGACGTTTGTCGGAGGTGATCAGCTCCACCTCTGTGGGCGCTCGGCGCTCACTGTGCCCGGCACAGAGCAGCGTTACCTCGGCCTGTCCTGATGAAATGATCCGCTGGCTCAGACGTCGCTGTCATTACATGCTCGGTGTGATCCATAGATTTGTTGTTGACGTGTTATTTTGATTTTAATGGAAACGTTTTGACCTGAAAGTTTGAAAGTTTGTATATTATTAATTTTTTTTAATTTCAACTTTGAATGTTAGATTTATATTAAAGTCACACGGTCATTGTATCTGTATTTAAATATAATATTTAAATATTAGATATGTAGAATAGTATATATTTGTACACGTATATATATACACTACACTACACTACTCAATGCTGTACTATATCTATTTTCCACATTGTATTATATATATTAATAGAAATAAATTAATAAATGAAGTTAAATATTTAAAATGTAAAAATAATAACAACATATATATGCATTTATTAAAAGTATTTCATATGTTCATTTATCAACACCGTAGGTGGCGCTAATGAGGCTGCAGCACTTGGCGCCAGCCACCATTCAAACAGCAGAACAATACATACATACTTGCATACTTGAGTATTGAGGAACAACCACATACTTGTGTACTCCCGTACTTGGCAAGTATATACTCCCAGCGTACTTCTCAAGTATATACTTCCCAAGTAAGCAAGTACATACTTGCTAACTTGAGTATTGAGAAACGGCCTCGATGTCATTTTGAAGCGATGATGGTATAAGGGCAGACAGTGACCTCTATTGGCAACTGTTATGTACTACCAACAAACGTCTGCTTATGAACAGTTGTCACACATGCTTGTCATTCCAGTACAGATGCTTGGAGCAAGAGCAACATGTCCCTGGTGGTCTAGTGGTTAGGATTCGGCGCTCTCACCGCCGCGGCCCGGGTTCGATTCCCGGTCAGGGAACACTCTATTTTGCAAACGGAACGTTACAATGACCAGTCACTATCCCATGTCTACAAACCCTCTGTGAATTGCAACAACAAATTAAACGCTGCCCTGCTGTCACATTTAACATGAAAAGTAAGCAGTCAGAGAACTCACAGCATTTTCAGAGAGGAAACTAGTCACTCCCTGCACCAAAGTCCACAGAGAAAATCACTGATTTTACATCATATATACATTTATACATATACATACATATATATGTATACATATACAACACAATTATATATATGCAGTATGTAACCAACAAGGCAGCAGTAGAGCAGCAGCTCCTGTGTCCATATGAGCTAAAAATGCTGATTTTTCTATCTGGACTTTGGAGAGTGAGTGAGTTACAAACTTCAGTTTCCTGCAGGACTGACGTTGGGATAACAACTGACTAACAGTGAGATAACTAAAGAGATTATAGACTTAGGCAGGCATAGATATTATTATTAATTGGGCCTTTAAATGAATGGTTTCCCTGTGTCCACAATAGCAGATGTTCACATGAGACACAGAGAGGGTGAATTTTGTGAAGAGCTCTAACCAAGGGAAGTACAGGGCTAGTGGCGCAATGGATAACGCGTCTGACTACGGATCAGAAGATTCTAGGTTCGACTCCTGGCTAGCTCGGTCACTTTTAAGACAGAAACATGGGCAAGTGCACACATGTCGGGAACGACAGCAGCTCAAATCTAATGCTGCTTGTGTCACTTCCCAGATGCTGTTACGAACTGCCCACTTCTCCTGCACCTGGTTTATCTGTGTTTACACTTACTGAAAATCTGAGTTATGACAGCCACTGACTATCACTACGGTAACGTGTACAAAACCACTGTGAATTGAAACATAATCTTGCAGTTTCAGATTTATCTAAGTGACACAAATAGACCCAACGAGGCACCAGTAGAGCAGCACAGTTTGTCCGTATAACTCCAAAAAACACACGTTGGCTGGTTGGCACAGGAAACGGAAAACAAAAATGTGAGTTAAAAATGCGGATTTTTCTCTGGACTTTGGTATGGGAGAGTGAGTGGGTTACACTCAGTTTCCTGAAGGAAAGTGCTGACTAACAGCGAGATAATGAAAGAGATTATTGACTTAGGTTTATGTAGATAGTATCAAGTGAGTCTTTAAATGAGTGGCTTGAACCAGGTTTCCTTGTGTCCACAATAGCAGATATTCACGTGAGACACAGAGAGGATGAATTCTCTGAAGAGGTCTGCAGCACGGGAAGGACAGGGCTAGTGGCGCAATGGATAACACGTCTGACTACAGATCAGATAATTCTACGTTGACTCCTGGCTAGCTCAGTCGCTTTTAAGACAGAAACACAGGTAAGTGAACACATGTAGGGAACAACAACAGCTGAAGACAGCAGCTGTGAGAATCACGAAACTTGAAGGGACAGTTCCTTTCAGAGACTAGATGTCATTTTGAAGCGATGATGGTATAAGGGCAGACAGTGACCTCTATTGGCAACTGTTATGTACTACCAACAAACGTCTGCTTATGAACAGTTGTCACACATGCCTGTCATTCCAGTACAGATGCTTGGAGCAAGAGCAACATGTCCCTGGTGGTCTAGTGGTTAGGATTCGGCGCTCTCACCGCCGCGGCCCGGGTTCGATTCCCGGTCAGGGAACACTCTCTTTTGCAAACGGAACGACCAGTCACGATCCCATGTCTACAAACCCTCTGTGAATTGCAACAACACATTAAACGTTGCCCTGCCGTCACATTTAACATGAAAAGTAAGCAGTCAGAGAACTCGCCGCATTTTCAGAGAGGAAACTAGTCACTCCCTGCACCAAAGTCCACAGAGAAAATCACTGATTTCACATCATATATATATATATATGTATACATATATATGTATACATATACAACACAATTATATATATGCAGTATGTAACCGACAAGGCAGCAGTAGAGCAGCAGCTCCTGTGTCCATGTGAGCTAAAAATGCTGATTTTTCTATCTGGACTTTGGTGTGGGAGAGTGAGTGAGTTACAAACTTCAGTTTCCTGCAGGACTGAAGTTGAGATAACAACTGATTAACAGTGAGATAACTAAAGAGATTATAGACTTAGGCAGGCATAGATATTATTATTAATTGGGCCTTTAAATGAATGGTTTCCCCGTGTCCACAATAGCAGATGTTCACATGAGACACAGAGAGGGTGAATTTTGTGAAGAGCTCTAACCAAGGGAAGTACAGGGCTAGTGGCGCAATGGATAACGCGTCTGACTACGGATCAGAAGATTCTAGGTTCGACTCCTGGCTAGCTCGGTCACTTTTAAGACAGAGACATAGGTAAGTGGATACAAGGAAGGAACAATATCGGCTCACATCTCGTGCTCTGTCACTTCCCAGACGCTAATAAGTGCTGCCCACTTTTCATGCACTGAATATTAGAAGTTATAATAACCAACTTCTGTCACCAATAGGGCTGTAATCACCCAAAGAAATTCTTGGTCGACTGAACCCCTGAAAAAGTTACTGAAATGCATCAAACGGATAAAACCGGAAGGTCATCTCCACCTAAAGCTGCCCATCTTACACTCAACAGTCTGCTGTTGAATGAGTGTCACTAATGCCTGTCATTATAAGAATAAGGCATAGATAGTGGCCATTACTGTGTAGTACCAACAATGATCTTTGCATGAGCAATTCCTCATGTATGTATGTAATTCAAGTAAAGACGGTCAGAACAAGGTAAGCATGTCCCTGGTGGTCTAGTGGTTAGGATTCGGCGCTCTCACCTGGCCTGGGTTTGATTCCCAGTCAGGAAAAACTCTTTTGCAAACTGAACATTACGATTTATGACAGCCACTTGCTATGACTACGCTAATGCTAATGATTTTGGGAGAGTGAGTGAATACCAACCATCAGTTTCCACCATATTTCCCTGTGAGAATCACTAAACTTGAAGGGACAGATCCTTTCAGAGACTAGTTGTCATTTTGAAGAGAGGACGGTATAAGGGCAGACAGTGACCCTATTGGCAACTGTTGTGTACTACCAACAAACATCTGCTCATGAACAGTTATCACACATGCCTGTCATTCCAGTACAGATGCGCCGTGGCCAGGGTTCGATTTCCGGTCAGGGAACACTCTTGTGTGCAAACTGAACATTACAACAGCCGGTCACTATCACATGCCTACAAACCCACTGTGAAATGTAACAAGTGTGTCCATGTGAGCTAAAAATGCTGATTTTTCTATCCTTGGATTGGGAGAGTGAGTGAGTTACAACCTTCAGTTTCCTGCAGGACTGAAGTTGAGATAACAACTGACTAACAGTGAGATAACTAAAGAGACTACAGACTTAGGCAGGTGTAGATATTATTAGTAAGTGGGCCTTTAAATGAGTGGATAAAACCAGGTTTCCCTGTGTCCACAATAGCAGATGTTCACATGAGACACAGAGAGGAGGAATTTTGTGAACAGCTCTAACAGAGGGAAGTACAGGGCTAGTGGCGCAATGGATAACGCGTCTGACTACGGATCAGAAGATTCTAGGTTCGACTCCTGGCTAGCTCGGTCACTTTTAAGACAGAAACATGGTGCACACATGTCTACTAATGCTAGTAGACATGTCTACTAATGCTTCTAATGCTGATGTGTCCTTACATCACTTCCCAGACTGTGTTCACACTTACTGAAAATATGAGTTATGACAGCCACTTACAATCACTACGGTAACGTGTACAAAACCACTGTGAGTTGAAACATAATCTTGCAGTTTCAGATTTATCTAAGTGACACAAATAGACCCATGAGGCACCAGTAGAGCAGCACAGTTTGTCCGCATAACTCCAAAACACCCATTGGCTGGTTGGCACAGGAAATTGAAAACAATGTGAGCTAAAAATGCTGATTTTTCTCTGGACTTTGGTGTGGGAGAGTGAGTGCGTTACACTCAGTTTCCTGAAGGAAAGTGCTGACTAACAGCGAGATAACGAAAGAGATTATAGACTTAGGTTTATGTAGATAGTATCAAGTGAGTCTTTAAATGAGTGGCTTAAACCAGGTTTCCTTGTGTCCACAATAGCAGATATTCACGTGAGAAACAGAGAGGATGAATTCTCTGAAGAGGTCTGCAGCACGGGAAGGACAGGGCTAGTGGCGCAATGGTTAACACGTCAGACTACGGATCAGAAGATTCTACGTTGACTCCTGGCCAGCTCGGTCGCTTTTAAGACAGAAACACAGGTAAGTGAACACGTGTAGGGAACAACAACAGCTTAAACCATATTTCCCTGTGAGAATCACAAAACTTGAAGGGACAGTTCCTTTCAGAGACTAGTTATCATTTTGAAGAGATGATGGTATAAGGGCAGACAGTGACCTGTTGTGTAATACCAACAAACGTCTGCTAATGATCAGTTGTCACACATGCCTGTCATTCCAGTACAGATGCTTTAAGCACATGTCCCTGGTGGTCTAGTGGTTAGGATTCGGCGCTCTCACCGCCGCGGCCCGGGTTCGATTCCCGGTCAGGGAACACTCTCTTTTGCAAACGGAACGTTACAACAACCAGTCACGATCCCATGTCTACAAACCCTCTGTGAATTGCAACAACACATTAAATGCTGCCCTGCCGTCACATTTAACATGAAAAGTAAGCAATCAGAGAACTCACAGCATTTTCAGAGAAGAAAGTCGTCACTCCCTGCACCAAAGTCCACAGAGAAAATCACTGATTTTACATCATCTCACTCTCTCTCTCTCTCTCCATATATATATATACATATATATATATATATATATACATACATATATATATATATATATCTATACATATATATACATACACACAACACAATAATATATATACAGTATGTAATATCTGGACTTTGGATTGGGAGAGTGATTGAGTTACAAACTTCAGTTTCCTGCAGGACTGAAGTTGAGATAACAACTGACTAAAAGTGAGATAACTAAAGAGATAATAGACTTAGGCAGGCGTAGATATTATTATTAAATGGGCCTTTAAATGAGTGGATAAAACCAGGTTTCCTTATGTCCAAAATAACAGATATTCACATGAGACACAGAGAGGAGATCAGAAGATTCTCGGTTCGACTCCTGGCTAGCTTGGTCACTTTTAAACAAAGATAAGTGAACACATGTAGGGCATGGAAACAGATCAAACCCTGTGACAAATCGTGCATTGATGTGTCCCGGAGCCAGGTGCCCAAACCCTGTGACTTCCCTAATCCCTTGGTGTGTGTTCAATATTGGTGTTTAAAAATGGAAAGTGTTCAATGCAGAATTTGCAAAAGATGGTCAATCTCTAATTAGTGAGTGTGGGAGTGACTTTGCCTGTGTTGTGCACTGTATTTTGCATTTCTGACCTCTTTATAATGAAATGGTTCACCCAAAGTGGCTTGTTTCTGTATATAATTCAGGACTAGGATGTCATTTTGAAGAGATGATGGAATAAGGGCAGACAGTGACCCCTACTGGCAACTGTTGTGTACTACTAACAAATGTCTTCTAATGAGGACATGTCACGGATGTCTGACATTCCAGTGAATCCACTCACACCACTCCCTGGTGGTCTAGTGGTTAGGATTCGGCGCTCTCACCGCCGCGGCCCGGGTTCGATTCCCGGTCAGGGAACACTTCTTTGCATATTGAACACTACATCTCCACATTTACCATGAAAAGTAAGTTATTAGATACACGTGTGTGTTTCGGAAACCCTTTAAAAACAAGGCGATTCCTCTCAAAGTGGCTTAACCTGATAAAATAAAATGTCAGTACCTCACTGCAGGGTCCACCGAACGTGCAGAGACCTGCAGCGTGGTCCGCTATGGCCCGGCTGAGTGTGTGGAACCAGTCTTCTCTTTCCCCAACGGAACTGAAGAGACGCAAAGACTGAATGAGCTGATGTTTTACATTGCAAGTGGTTAAAAAAACAACAGGAGGGAAGATTCTCACCCGGCAGAGAGCGTAATGGTGATGTCCGACACTTCGATTTTTAGACAGTTTAGCACGTTGTCCAGGACAGGTTTGCTCACCTGTAGGAACAAAAACAAACCAGTTTAGTCTATAAAAAAAACGGATCACAGAGAAATTGTGTTGCAAAAGGGCTATAAGAATAAAAATGTTCACCTTCATTCCTGACAGAGAGAGTGTGTTCTTGAGTCTGTACTTGCCATCCTGCTGCGGGTACGTGTACAACATGATATCGTTCATCTGGTGGAGAAAACAATGGTCTCTTATTTTTTTTTTTTTTATGTATTACATAATAAGGACAAACATGTGATATAATTCTCAGTGAATTCAGTCACTTAAAATACAGAATTCCACATCAGTGCATACATATCATCAATTGTAAAAACACTTTAAAACAACAACAACAAAGCACTAGAAGTCCATACAACCCATTTTTCATACAAACAGTGAACCTGATGTCAGTTTAGACAGATTCTTTTCTTTACATTTTGGCCAGAATGCGTGGCGGAAGAACGAGAAAGTCACTTTTTAAAATTCAGAGGGAGTCATGTTTCAGTTGGGAGAAAATAATCCTGCAGTCAATGAGTGGACAGTTCTAAAATAAATGAAATAATGTGCCATCACATGAATTCCACTTTGGGTAAAATATGTAATTGCAGTTAAAACTCAAATTAATCATATGGAGCAGAGAAACCAGGGAATACTCACATTTCAGAAGCTGAAAAATCAAAAAATTGTGGAATTCACATGCAACATGTCCCTGGTGGTCTAGTGGTTAGGATTCGGTGCTCTCACTGCCGCGGCCTGGGTTCGATTCCCGGTCAGGGAATATTTATTTGGACACTGAGCAATTATGAGTTATAACAATTGAGAATTATCACTATGATTAATACTGTGAAAACATGACACTAAATGACATCCTTGTCTAAATGTGTACGTGACGATTATCAAAGTAGTATTTACCAATTGATTAATCACTGAGTAATTGATTAATTCTTGCAGATACAGCAGAGGTGTAATTTCATGTGGCCTGTCAGCAATTTTTCCTTTTTATTGATTAATTTTGCATCAAATATGTTTTTTATTGTGAAGTATATCGCGTTCATATAAAACACAATTTATATTTTGAAATGATCAGGAATATTTTTATGAGGGGAATATTGTGAGGTAATTTTAAGCTCATTTTGCTTTTTCCCCCCACTTGACCAGTACCTAAATGACCAGACTAGTTGCTTAAATAAATAATGTAGTTTTAAATTGGCAAACAACATAGAACAATTAAAAAATAAATAAATGGTGTTGTTGAAGCAATTATTATTTTGAAAAACATCATAGGACAAAGGGATAAAACGTGTGAAACACTACCATATTAGATGCTTTTTAGTTACACAAGTGAAACTTATTCTCAGCTCTCTAAAAATAAAAATAACCACAAGGTGGGGGTGTTGTCCTAAGAGAAATATGTGAAATTTCAGCTTTTCACCTCATTGTTTATTCTTTTCTATAGGAAAGCAACTTTTCTGGGCTCGACCACTCTGGGTCTCGTTTCCTTTCACAGCGCTCACACACGTCTGTGCATCCTGTCAGCACAAAATTCCCATGAACATGCGCACACACACACACACAACAAAATAAAGGCATGGCTGCGGAGAAGGTATTTATTTGCTTGTTCAGAGCCCAAAGTATTTTGATCCCCCTGAAACGTGTTCTTCATTGTGTTACTGAGAAGCATTTCATTTCTTCCCAGACAAAAGAAATGACATCAGTGGTCACACCTCGTGTGTGTGCTCTAAACATCCGCTGGGGCCGTAAAGGCAGCATCCAGGAATTCTCCACCCTGCTCCGGGGCTCCAGGCCTCCCCTCGCCCTCCCCGTCTTCTCAGGCTACGCTGAGAACCAGGGACTGGGTGGAACCGGCCACCTTCACCACAACAACAACACAAACAGCCTTAGATACGGGCTTTTGTGACTGGTTCGACTGGCTGGAGACAAAACAGCAGCATGATAGACAAGCACGAGGCCGCCCCGTGACCTCTGGGCTGCAGCCACCGCAGTTCGCCTGCTCCACCCTGCGCTGCTAGTTTACTCAAAGATTCCTTCGACACAAAAACCACAGCGAGTGCCAAGTTACAAGACTTGCACAAAACGACTTTGTCAGATGACACACAACACCCACCGACTACAAAAAAAAAAAGGGTCCAGGATGTAACATTTAGGAGCGTTTATGTTTGTGTGTGTGTAATCACTTTGAAATACTTCTGTGCTGAAGCCCATTTCACACTGGATGTGTGTGTGTGTTAGCGCGTATGACTCGGCTCTTCTGACCGGCTCTTGTCAGGTTCAGTGACATAAATTTTTGATGTTTTTTGATTGCTTTATTGTATCAAATACAAATAAGTTTACTATTTTTGATGGCCCAGTGAACACAACCAGTCTTGTGTAAAGTATCTAAAAGGAATACTTTATAGCAAAAGAATAAAGTGCAAGAATCATAACAGAAAATGACTTTAGTCGACGTTGAAGTCACCTTTTATAATATAACATGAGTGAAAGTATAAGTATCTTTACAGAAAATGACTTAAAGTAAAAGTAATTTATTGTACTTAAGTATCAGACGTACCTTTCTGAAATAAAATATACTTGAGTAAAAGTATATATTTAAAAAGAATTGAGTGACAGTAGATCAGTGGAAGAGCAAAAGTTGTGGGTTTCAGTTCCAAATCAAAATGAACCAACAGTGAAGAGCACTAAATACCCTATGGGACAGGCAGAAACAATCACAAAACACAGGTGAGACAGACGAGAAGCAGGTGAAACACATTAGGGTGGGGCAAAACTGGACCAGGTACACACACACACACACACACACAAGGAAAACCAGAAACGGAACTAAAAACTCAAGGTAAAGAAAAATACAACAACAAAAAGACTGAACAGAATCAACGTCCAACACAAAGCGCCCTGGACTTCTGACCTAAACGGAACGCACCCGACTACAGCAGCCCAAATGCAGTGTTATAGTGGAACAAAGTACAAATACTTTGTGACTGTACTTAAGTACAACATTCACGTACTGTATGTGTAGTTTACATTGTTATTTATATCACTGGCAACTTGTACTTTTACTCCACAAGTAAAAGTACAAGTTGCAGTCTTTGTGACTCGTTACTACCAAATAAAATCAGAAAAAGAGTTGCCAAATTCTCTGTATTTACAATAAATACAGTAATACAGTAAATAGGTATTTACTGTATTTACATACAGTTTCTAGCGCCGAAGACCACTCAAAGCTGCTTTACACCACATTACAGTTATGTTATTCACCCATTCACACCTGTTATGCTCTGAGAAAAGTGAAAGTGTAGTGCTAGTTTTAATCGCGGACGCTAACCGCTAGTGCTAATAGCGGACGCTAGCTACTAATGCTAATCGCGGATGCTAGCCACTAATGCTAATCGCGGACGCTAAATTAGCTTCACGTTTACTGCCAGTGTTTAATACTAATACTCGTCTTACTTGTGATTTATGGCAGTTTCACAAGACTCCTGCGTGTAAATGTCTCACCTGTGTCCTGGAGTTTTGTGGAAGTGTTCGAACTGGACTTGGAAGCAAGTCCATGCTAACACCCATTCACACCCTGTCTCACAGCTTTGTCAAGAGCAAGGTGGGGCTAAGTGTCTCTCGCCCAAAGACACTTAAACCCACTTTCAGTTGAAAGGCGACTCACTCTACCACTGAACCGCCCCTCACTATTTTAGTACTTTTACTTCGAAAACGTAAGTATATTTTATATTTTATATCAAAATTTACTTTTATAAATAAAATGATAAAACTAACAAAGGAGAAATAGAAACTGGGAAAGTGGATGTGCTGGTCAAAATCACTGGATTGGATATATTTTTAGCATTTTAGCTGAGTCATGTTTGGGCTGTTAATTTCTTCTTTTTGGGTGGAACAATATTTGTTACTAGGGCTGAATGATTTTGAATAAATATCTAATTGTGATTATTTTGATGGGAATTGTGATTGGGATCTGATTTGCGATATCAGAGGGAACG
The DNA here is from genome assembly GCF_019176455.1 of Solea senegalensis. NCBI lineage: Eukaryota > Metazoa > Chordata > Actinopteri > Pleuronectiformes > Soleidae > Solea > Solea senegalensis. Next base: position 2,645,150 of record NC_058024.1, read on the forward strand.
GTCATTTTTACATCCCAATTCTTATTTTCATTTGAAAAACACATTTAAAATGATTACTGTGAGACATGTGTGCAGATCTATGAGAAACAAAGATGTTCTCTTCAGTCTGTAGAGTAAGGTGTGTGTAAATCAAGACAGTCATTCATCTAAAATGATATTTTGTACAAACATTTTGGCTTTAACAAATATTATAATTAAATATAATTTGAAAATTGCAGTAGGCTGCGTTGCGATTTCGATAAATTGTTCAGCCCTATTGTATTTGTTACACAGTTGGAGAATTAAGTCTTTGAAATGAAATGTGTTTTTTACAGGTTCATACGTTCATAAATGGCTTAAAATGACAACTATGTTGGACTAATATCAGTAGATACTGTAGTTTGTGATCTCGGTATTGGACACAAAAAGTGGTATTGTGCCATCCCTAGTGGAGAGGGTTGTAAAATGTGTTGCAATCTGCAGTCCCACCATTAGATGTCACTACTTCTTACACACTTGACCTTTTCAGCCGTTTCTTCCCACCCTCGAAACCCCAGCTTCCTACAGCCGCCTCTTTCATTCCTACTCTCTATCCTCTGCACATCTTTTCAACATCTCCTTCCTTTAAATATAATAATCCCTTCCCTCACTCATTCAGTGTACCAGGCTTTCTGCTTTGAGCTCAGGCTTGTGACATGTCCCCCGAGGAGATTTGATGGCTTTTCATCTTCACTGTTCAGGAAAGGGCAATAAATAACACCTGACACACTGAAGCCAACCACTTCAAGAGGGGTCAGTGGCTTTATATCTGTAAACGCTTAGAAATATCAACCAGTGCATGTTTATCTGGCAAGAACGCAGGACCAGTACTCCTCATCTAGAGCTTTTCCATGATACAGTTCTAGCACCACTTGGTTCTCTTGGTCCCATCGTTTTCCATGACTTCATAGCTCCTAGTAACGGCTGCACCAAATTGCGTGACGTTGTTTTGTACGCGACACAAACACACAAACTAGTGACTTGTGAAGCAGTTGTTTTCGGTGTAAATTAATCATATGTTTTTTTTATTTTATGGTTGTAGAACTGTCAAAATATGTTCACTGAGTGAGTTCTTCCTGCTGCTTTTTCCAAGATGACTTTCACTTTTGATATCTCGCAGTTATTCAATGGTTTAGGAATTACGGTATTGAGAAGCCCACGTCACAAATGTGTGACACACCAGTGAACTGGACAAGTATATGGGCACAAAGCTGTATTTCTCTGCTTTCCGGTAGTTTTTGAATGTTATAGACATCACAAACGGTCTTGGAGTTATGGTAATGAGAAGTATGAATGTCGGGCGATGACAGGATTGTAGTTAGGCTTTGTTTGGGCTGTCCAAATGAACAGATGATTAAAGGGAGTCCTTAAAAGGACACCTGTGTGTGTGTGTGTGTGTGTGTGTGTGTGTGAGAATTTGTAGCTTCACATTTTTGTATTTAGCCAAAACCATAAATGCTGCCCAAGCATAATTCACAACATGAGACAGCGCTGATTGCACATGGAACAATAGAGAGGGTTTATGTGTTTCATGTTATGTGTTTGTGTAGCGTCCCCCCACCCGTCCTCCACCTCCTCCTCCTCCTCCCCACATTCTACAGGGCGTCTGGCCTTCACTTTGCTGTCAGTCCCCTCCCAATACACAGGAAGCCAGCATCCAGTGACCCACACCAAACATCCTGTGAGGAAGTGGGGCCCTGGAAAACAAGTCCTGAGAGGGGAGGAGAAGAGAAGAGTGGAGAGAGGGAGGCCCTCGCTACAACGGGTGTGGCGCTTAGTCGGGGTCTTACAGCCTTGGCCTCGTGGACCTCCCCCCCCTCCCCACAACCTCACCTACCTCAGAGACCAACCTCCACCCAACATTCCCTCATATTTTCGCACATCACGTACAAACATTGTTTAGGCCGGTGCTTCGATGACGTGACAGGTGCTTTCATCCACATGGAGCAGCAGAATATTTCAAAAACGAAAGGATTGATTCTCAGGAACTTTTCCTTGTATGATGAAGAAGCATTAAGCTTGTCCTTCATTGAGATGAGGGGCCTGGAGCACAAAGCCTGATTGAAACACCTGAATTCAATTCTTAACAGGTGTGGCTAAATAAACACGCGTCTGATCCATGCGGACGTATTGATCTGATGATCTATTTGAAGAAGATCGTGTATTTCCATTCCAAAAATTAGACGGATAGCGGACAGCAAGGGGACGAGCAGACACAGAAGTTTGAAGCTTCTTCTTTTGCTTCCACCTCCGGGGGAATTACACAACGCTGCGCGTGTCAAATATAGGCCGTGTAAACGATGGAATTGTATGTTTCATTTGGACCAAATCTTCTTCAATCCCAGCTGTAATCAGTTGACAGACAGCCGAACACAGTCACACTCTAATCACAGCCACTCGCTGCTGCATGGAGGTTTCCTGCAGCATCTAAAGAGCGGAGCAGCCAGGTCTAACTGTATTTCAATTTTGTTGCCGTAAAACGTTTTAATTATAACAAGAGTGTTCCTGACTGCAATAAAAATGTCAATATCGCTTTGAAAAAGAATCCTCATATTGGTCTATGTTAGTGTGCATTTTGGACAAATTCCAGATCTCGATCCGTATTCACTCTGTGAGAGAATAACTGGCTCTGGCGGAGGTTTGTGCTCCCTGATTGCTTTCTCAGGTTCGTTAATTAGTCAGGTGGTGGGCAGCACAGTGACACAGTGGTTAGAAATGTTGCCTCACAGTGAGAGGGATCTCCCTACAAATCTGAATTTGACCTTCCTGTGTGGAGTTTGGAGAGTTAGGTTCTACAACAGAAACACTTCTTAATCACTTCGAATGGGACAGCTGATCTAGCTCAACCCTGATCATATCGTACCATTTTACTCAAGTACCCCAAGGGAAGGGCGCCAAAAAATTGAAAGGTAGGGGCCAGTTATTTTAGTACGATCCCTACTGGAAGTGCAAAAAATATATACCCTACTGTACCAAATCTGTTCCACTCAAAGGAAACACAGCAAAAGGACATGGATAATCCCATCAGCCTAGCTATAAAGCCAGCCTATAAAGACACTGGGTTTCTGTGTTAAAAAAGTTTTCTTTTTTGCATTATTTTTCACAGACAGTATAAAAGTTATTGAATCACCCTTTCAAACAAAGTCAGAATTGTGCAGAAGTAGCAGGAGCATTACCAGAAACAGGTGTCGCGGCTGCCTGCTTTTCCTCGAGACCTTCATGAGTGTGCCCTCTTTGACAAACATCTGCCAAAACAAACATTAAATCATTACTTTTTCACAGCATGTGAAGGCGCACAGAGACTTACATCTTCAGACGCGGTAACACAACAGTGCGTCGCTGTATTTTGAGAAGCTACGGATCGAGACGGTGCTCACCCTTCCGGGCTTCAGGAGGTCCCTCTTGCCTTTCACACTGTACTCTATGTGGACCAGACGCAGCAGGTTCTCCTGCAGGAGAGAGGGGAGAGTGGAGAGACGGAGGGAGATTACCCAGTGACGGACAGAAGAGGAGACAGAGAATGAACATGTGCCTGTTTGAATGAACGCGGAAAGGGATGAGATACTGAAAGCCGAACGGCGGGGCAAACAGAGATAGAGGAAGCCTGTGTTTGTCAGTGCAAAGGCATAGAAGAGAAAAACAAAAACACAGTGTGATAAAGAGAGGAGGAAAAGCTGAAGTGAGGCACAGGGGGATCCTGACAGTGAGAGGCAAGAGAGTAAGATAGCGGGGGGGAGGGTTTGTGAATTATCTCCGTGGGCTGCTCATGTCTGAGAGGGAGCGCATAAGCCACGTCCAGCCTCACACTGCTCCCTTTGTAATGATACACCTGGGACTTTGTGTTGACATCATCTTTTCTTGCGCCTTGTGTTAATCAGCAAGTCAGCGCCAAAGAGGGATAGACCTCTCCTTCACTCCGGCGTGTTTGTGTTTTTTAAAAGAGGGATTCATACGCCCCCGAAAACCTCCCAACTCCTTCACACTTGATCTCCATCTGAATTTTGCTCTTTCACTGCCAGGGCGGATTATAAAGAGCCATCTCAACAACGGCCGCGCTCGGCTGTGAATATGCCAAAGTAGACAAGGAGCGTAGCAGGCTGGACGTAAACACATGGTGTGCGCGCGGACAAAACTCACCCCCTGTTTCAGATTGTCGTTGGCCTGGTCTGCCACCCCGGACACCATCGCCAAGGCATCTGAAACACAAACAGCAAAAGGAAAAAGGGAGAGATTTATATGCAATAAAGACACTCCGTCGCTGTGGTTCAATAGCTAGACTCTGAAAACATGTCGAGCAGCTGCAGTGTGTGTTTGTGTCGTCGGCTTTTTTACCAAATTTTACCAAAAGCTGACATTTCAACACAGGTTTAAATGAGTTTTTTAAACAGTATTAATGTGGTAACTCTTCTTTGAGTTGCTTTATTTCTGGCAGCAATGCTGATACAGTACTACTAATAAATAAACGTAAATGTAAACGTCGCTCCGAGAGAAAACGCCTACGTAACACAATGATAAAAAAAAAAAAGGGTGTTCACCTTGTGTGTCCTCGTATTCTTTAGAGTCAGGAGAGAGGTTGTTCAGGTAATCTGTAAGAACACAGAAGACAAAACAGTCAGGAAATACATCAAATATGGAGGTTTTTAAATAAAAAGTTTGACACGTTATGTGAAAAACTTTGACTATTTCTTTTACTGTGTGTGAAGGGCAGCTCATTAACTAAGCGATGGCCACAATATTCAACATCAGCATAAAATATGTGAATTAGAGACACACACGCGCATAAAAGCGCATGTTTTCATATCTTAGTGAGGACACATCATTGGCATAATTCATTCCCCAGCCCCGTACCCTTACCTTAACCATCACAACTAAGTGCCTAACCCTAACCCTAAAACCAGGTCTTAACCCTGAAAAAGCCCCTTAAAGACAGGTGTGTATGTTTTCTGGACCTGACAAAGATATAAATACAAGTATGCACACACATATACGGTGTATATATATATGTCATATATCAGCATGTTACCTGTGAGCAGCATTCGGTACTGAAGGACTCTGACTATGACCTGCAGCAGCTGGTGTTTCAGTGGGACTTCTTCTTTTGGGCCACATGTCTGCACACACACACATACACACACACACACACACACCACAAGTTCATTACTATTATTATTTTTATGATCATAAAAAGTTTTTTAAACACAAAAAAGTCCATCGCACAATATCAGAGACAGACATTATATAACGAAAAACAATACAATTATTTTTAATAGTGAATACATATCAAATCACTCTTTTTGTACCTGGTTACAAAACCTTTTTAGGATCATACAATATCCACTCCAGTGATTTTGACCAGTTCAAGACCAGTAAAGGAAAGGATCTTTATTGTGTGTGGCTGAAAACATGAAACACATGCAATAATGGTTTAGATATTTGTCATTTTTCCATGTTCCCAGAGTCACAAACTAATATTCATTTATGTTTCTGATAACACACGACAACAATGGATTGTCTTTCTTAAATCTTCATGGTATTCTCTGATTGCACAGACATTCAGAAATGAAAATGAGTGCAAGTAAACCACAGCAAAGAAACACTAGTCGTTAAAGCCTTTTGAACTTAACAGTTGCTTCCAATTCCCTCAACATATTTAAACCTTTTGGGTTCTCTAAAGTGAGGAGCACTATAGGGATGATGGTCACCTGTATACTTCTTTCTAATATCACAATCTCAAACTAACACACATTAGACTTCCACCTTACAACGACCTTTTCTGTTAAAACTCAGTAACTGTGTATCTATTACACATAATAATTCCTCCTGGATTAACCTGAGGCCAGAGTAAATTCTCATTATTCTACAGTCAGGGATCAAATAATCCCTCTGTGTCCCAAACACCACACCCACTTAAACCGTGCATGGCACAGTGTGACCTCTACATTGTCATGCTACCAGTCAAGGTCACAGTGGACCAAAGGGAGTGCTGTTGGGGCACTATGACCTTCATACACCTTTTCAGAAAAGAAATCCTATTGTTCTTCCTCAGAGAAGAGTCATTTGCAGGTGAAAGGCGACAGAAATTGGCACAATCAGAGAGAGAAAATCAATCAGGACCTAATTGTCTCTGACAGGTATTTATGCCCTGAGCTGTGGAGGAGCAGCCACACACACACACACACACGGTACAGAGTATGTTCTAATCCAATGAAGTCCTACCCTTCATTACAGAGGCATAGATAGTAGCAGCCTGCGGGAAAGAGAATTTTATCCTATTTACACAACACACACACACACACACACACACAGAGAGTGGGATGCGAGTCATAAACACCACGCTCTGGCTTACAGAGATTTATTGGCCGTGTATGTCTGACTCCGCCTCCGTAGGTGGCGCTGTATCTCTCTATATGTGCTAGTGCGCATTGAACCAGTTTCCTGTTCACGTTTACGTCGCAGAAAAACAGAGACGGATCACGCTGCGGTTCTGTGTGTTTCTGTTAATCGTGATACACTACATGGAGCATGGCTCGCGTGGTTGCCGCCGTCGCCTCCTTCTACTCCAAGTCTGACTAATTATCCAGGTATGTTAGCCCGACTAAGACAAGCTCGATTTTAGCCGGACTAACGTGTTTGCACGACATTAAGAGTTATTGTCTTAGTCTGACTAAAATCAGACTTTTCAGACGAGTGACGGCTGGTACCTGACTCTGTTAGCACGCTGAGCGCGAACACAGCGGAGTCAGCGTTGACAACGTCTCATACAAGCCCCCTCATCTTCAGCAACACCCTCTAATTGAGTGTCTCTCTCGCTCGCTGTCGTTCCTCCTCTCGAGCACCATAATAAGCAGCTCCTCTGTATTATTGTGCTCAGAACATCCGCTCTCCTCAAGTGTCGCTTGTAAATTGTCATCCAATTGACACTTGCTCGCAGGAAGTGTTGTTTCTTCTTCTCTCTTTTTTTTTTTTTAGAGCGAGTAATTAGCATGTGGTTTGTTTGGGTGAGTGAGCCAAACTGAGGAGGAGGAGGAGATGGAAGACAAACAGACACACACACACATGCATGGACAAATAAACACACCTTTCAGGCTCCGTCATGGCCAGCTGATTTGCAGCCTGAACGCACACACAACTGATCTAATTGGGGAGTTGTAAAGGAGGCTGCTTCTCTAATTAGCTTCTGTCTGCCTCATTGCCCAGCTGCCTTTACAAGGGATTCACTCCATCGCTCTCTCCCTCTATCTTTGTCCACCTGCTGCACCAAACCTCCCTCCCTCCTCCGGCGTTTCCTCCACGAGAGAACGACGCACAAACTCAGGCCACGACATGAATATAAACCTGAGATAAAGAGCTTCTTCAGATCCTCACGTGGCGTGTGCGGACATGACCCTGCACAAAAACCATCTGACACACACACACACATGCGTGCGCGGCGCTGTGGCCAGTGTTTACAGATGGTGTCGTAAACAAGCATGCGGAGGCTTTAATCCTGTAAGGGTCTGGGCTCTGATCGGATCAGGATCTGCAGATACTTCATCACTGTCATCACCACATCCACAATGAAATTACCGCCACTTCTGGACTCCGGGCTCGTGGCAATCACGGCGGAGGAGCAGGGGGGGGGAAAGGTGAGGGTCCAAGTCTTAAAGGTGCAACATGCCTCACACGACGTCAGGAAATACAAGCGAAGATGTATAAACACGACTGTGACGCGCTTTCACGGTGGCACACACGTGAGGATTGTGTTTCTTTTGTGGGTTTGTTCTTTCTCTTTGTTCTCCCTGTTTCCTTTCTGCAGGGGGGTGTGACAGACTGTGGCTGTGGCAGCTGACGAGGCACATTTGGCTCCCATTACTCATCAACCGCCGTATAAAAAGCTTGGTCATCACTCGACCGCTCTGCCAGATAATTCTGTCTTCTGGTTCGGAAGTGCCACATCTCTGACGCAAGTATTTGCTCGTCTACTTTGAGTTTTTCTTTTTGTAATTGTTTCCTTTTGGGGTTTGTTTTTTGTTACACCCTTTAGCCTTTGTATTCTTTGTGTCTTGTCTTCTGGGAGGCAGCCTGCGACCTCTGCTCGCCTTTAAACTCTCGCAACTGTATTTGTTTTTTTTCTCTGCTTTGGGGGCTTCCAAATGCATGGTATCGCCTCAGCTCGCTTGGAACCTCGCCAGAGCAGGTACTATGGTAGTGGAAACACAACTTAACTGTGCCGTGCCGAGGTGAGTCAAATGGAGCCGGTGGAAACACGCCAACGACCTCTGTCTGAATCTAACCCTAACATGAACCTAATTCTAAAACTAAAACCAGGTCTTAACCCTGAAAAAGCCTTTTAAAGTAACCACACAACATGTCTTCACCTTTACAGTATAGGAATTTAAGATTTAGGTCCCCACAACATTAGTAATACCTGTAACACACACACACACACACAAGTCCCAAGGCAGTGATCTCATGGAGCACAACATCCATCACACACACACACAGAGGTTTCAGGCTTATAAGCAATATGGGAAATGTAAATACAGTATGCAGTGTGTGCTTATGCAGTGAAAGGTTTAGTGAAAATAAAGTGAAAAAAGCCTCCGGGTGTTGGGGTGTTCGTTTTCGAGGTGTAAGTCTGAATCACAGCCTGTACGCGCGGACGACAGAAGAAAAATCAAAGGCTATTTCTCGACCAAACCCGATTAAAATTGACTTTGGTTCTTGGAGAAGGCGACGACATCCTCCCATTGCTTTTATCTGCCTGCTGCGAATCAGCCCATTAATAGCGACTGCAGGTAGCAATTACAGGTTTATGAAGTGAGAGGAGCGACTGACATTATTGACTTTGATCAAGGTTATCGACGTACACCGAGTACGATACTTCATCACTCACCTTCACCCTGTTTTTTATTTACATGAGTTCCACTAACGCGTGGCACCGTGTGGAAGGGGCAGCTGCTGCTGAATATTCATGAGTGCAGACAGTTGGTGCCTTGTCCGTTTGCTTCTCTTATCAAAATAGAAGTCGCAGCCAATCGGAGAGCAGCATGGAGCTAGTAATGCGGAAACTGAGAGGTAGAGTGGGGCCCTTTATTTAAAAATTCCCCATATAATATCTACACCTACTTAAGTCTACGATACCTATCGCTTGCTAATACGCTGCCTTTTTTTTGGCTGGAAACAGAACTTTCTAAAACGTTCCCTCTCCTGTACCAAAGCCCATGGGGAAAATCGTCATTTTTTGCTGCCTTGTTTGGTAAGTGTGTGTCACTCGGTTGAACCCAAAGAAAGGATTTCAACCACTAAAGTCGTAAAAATAACATTTGGACATCCTGATGGTGGCAGCAGTGGGTCAACAACTCCTGTGTGCTGTGACGCAAAATCACAGAGTGTTAACGGTTTATAAAAGTGGCACAAAATTCATTCTCCAGTTTCATTAAAGTCAGTTTAAATTGTGAGAAACATCTGTGGTAACTTGTGTGTCAGCACCTGCGACAAACCTAAGCTATCCATTTTAAAAGCAAACAGTGTCGTGATTGTTTTATTCACAGTGTCTCGTGTGCTGCTGCACAGCAGGTTTAATCCTCTGAGCTGTGAATCAACGCTGCATGGAAATGAGAAATCTATTCTTGTGTACAGTATCTGTGGAATCCATCGCAGCAACATCCTATCTGTCATTTCACAATTGTCATTTATACTCAGGCGAAGATAAAGACACACTATTCATGGACCGCCGCGTTGACATTAGACAGAGCTGTCACTGAAATGTGACGCCTTCACTAACGTCCCACTGCCCCGCTCTCCCGGGTGCGTCGGGGATGAAGAGATTCCAGCTCCACAAAGTACCCGAGTATTTTCTGTGTAAATTAGGTATAAAATATGTGAGCATGACAGTGGAAAGGTCAGTCCCACGGAGAGGAGCGGGATGGAGAAAGGCTACCGTCTCCTCCGAGGAAGCTGGGTGACAAAAATGTACGCAGAGAGCTGAAGTGAGAGGGGGAAATACCAGTAGTCTATCTCTGCTCCGTGAAAACACCCGCGAGGCTTCACTTTCCCTCCATAAACATGGAAACCGAACCTGAGATTTAAATACGTCACTTATCAAAACACCGCAGTCATTGCTGTTTGAGGAGGATCTTTGGGTTAGACCGCCAGTTTTTTTTCATGAAGACGTTTTATCCACAACAATGTGGAGTTTTTGAGAGCCCTGAAATTTATTTATTTCAAAGAAAACAAAAATTGAAACATGAAAAATGCCTGGAGTGGATATCGGACCGATAAATAATGTAAATAAAATTCAGCAGAAGCATTTTAGCTGAGTCATGTTTGGGGCTGTTTTTTGGGGAGAACAATATGTATTACACAGCACAAATGTGTTGTTAGCAGCTTCATACGTTCCTAAAAGGTACTGATGTATCGGGCTGATATCGGTATCATTATGGTTGCACAAAAAAGTGGCATCGTCCCATCCCTTCTTTACGATAACTTTTATCTTCATCATCATTTGGGGGTTTTCCTGTAGGGACTGTACCACCTTTTTGTCTCCAATACTGTTATCACAAACTCGAGTATCCACTGATACCGATATATGTCATTTTAGACCATTTTCAACACACATAATTCTCCAACTGTGTAGCAAGCGATATATATATATATATATATATATATATATATATATATATATATACATATATATGTATATATATATATATATAGAATGTTTTAGATCGTATCGAATTTTAGATTTTTATCTGTCCGATATCTGATCCAGTGATTTTTGACTAATATCGGACTGATACTGAGTATCGTATCGACTCATCTGTAAATTTTGCGTGGATGAACACATACTTTTTCCAAATAAAAAAAGAAATATCCAAAGATTGTTTTCGTGTTTTCTGTGTGGATCGTTTCCTGAGTACATACTTTATGATTTGACTGTAGGATTATTGGCCAAATCAAAGCTCTACTCACGCTGCTCTAACATAAAACAGGTTTTAACCATTTGACAAAAGTAAATGATATAGTGATGGTGGTCTGGAATGTGACCACTTACGTCCTCAAACCACGTCCTAATGTGGTTTCTGTGACTGATGGATTGATGTACTTAGCGAGAACAATACCAGGTCTGATTCTATCCATCCATCTTTTACCGCTTTATCCTCCACATGAGGGTCACGGTGGGCTCTCGTGCCAATCCCAGCTGACGTAGGGCACAAGGACACGTCCACAGAGGGCCAAAATAGAGACAAGCAAACCTTCCACCCTCACACTTAATCCCCAAATCTGCATGTTCTTGAACAGCAGGACAAAATGTACATCGAAAGGGCAAAGGAAGACCCTCGTTCCAACCAGGTTAAATGCTAACCACTACACCAACTGCGTGACCCATGACCGATTCTAGGTTACCTCAAATTTCTTGACGATGCTTGCGAAGGCTGGGTTGCTCCTGCGACTCTCCTCCAGTAAGGACATGCTGCGATCGTACTCGGAGATGTAGGTGTCAAACACGCGGAAGTCGTCTTCGCGAGACAGAATCACGCCCACCACCCTTTGGCTCTCCTCCCTTCACAGAGAGAGAAATCAAAAGCAACACACAGTGATTGAAGAGGTTCAATACTTTCACACCGTTAAATGAAGTGAGTCTGTGACGATCACAGTAATCCGGGTTAAAGACGCTCCAGGGTAATTTCCTCTGTTTCTAAGTCACCACGTTTTTCCTCAGCCTGACCTGACCAGGACTGTGTTTAAAACCCTTCCATTAACACGTTGATTGTAAGCTGGGCAAGTAGTGGGTTACCATTACTATTGTCGCACAATTCCACAACCACATAAAAGAAATAGTATAAAAAAGAAATAGTTCCCAGACACTGAAACAGATTTATTGATTTTTGGGCCGAGATATAGATCAAAACATGAATTAACCACTCCGATATACTGTATAGTATGTATTATTACTCTTGCTCTTATGCTAAGTTTATTTAGCTTTAATGGAGAGGGTTATACTTTTCTGAAACGTTTAAATAGTTTTCTGCAAATGCCAGCAAATCGAGAATTTGGAAAGAACACTGTCTTGATTTTGAAGCTAGGGGCTGTCTTTTCTTTCTGAACCTGTAAGTTCATTACCTTGAATTTGGAACCGGCACCTAACAGTAACCTTCTTTAAGTGCTTTGCTCTCTGTGTAACAACAACATGTAGTTTAGGCTGTGAAGACCACTCCAAACACACTTGTGTAAAATAAGTACTTGGTAGTTAAGAGAAAATTCTGCTGGTACCATTACCTATAGTATATAATATAGACATTACACGGGAATTAGTTCAGGAGAATCCACTTAAGTTTTCATCGTATTGTCGTATATTTATAGTAGTTCAACAGTGTTTTAGGAGCACTGAAATCCTATTTTCGTAAAACAAACTAAAGCATTTTGTGTGGATGGACATTATTTCAGAATAGTATTGGACGATCCTTCCATCACAACTTTGATTTAACATTCATATCATGAAAAATACACATTTTGACAAAACAATTAAAAAATCATCGTGGGGATGATGCATGGTGCCCGTGCTGTTCTCTCACCACTGACTGATGCGTTCCTCCAGCTCGGTGAGGATGCTGCTGTGGAGGGTGTAGACCTGTGGGAGCACGCCCAGTATCTCCGCCAGCCTCTGCTCCTCCACCACTGGCTCCCCGTCCTCACCCACCGCCTCAGCCACCGCTGACCTAAAGTCCTGCACGCGACGGGGAAAACACGAAAACATCTTTATTCACATGATCAAGTCGTTCGGGCAGAAGAACAAGAAAGAGGAATGCAGGAAATGGTTGTGGAGAGCGAGGCATAGACGCACGAGGAATGAACGGGGAATTGAAGGAAGGAAGGAAGGAAGGAAGGTCAGATCCTCCTAAACATCCTTCCTGCCACCCTCCCTTCATATCACCTCAGTGCGTTGGGCTCTGTCCAGGCATTCAGGAAAGGCGGCGCTGCTTGCACAAGAGTTACACACCAGGTGCTGTTGCATAATGACCTTGGTGCTCAATGACACACTGCTGTTTTGTGCATAGCGTCCACTTCATCATCAGTTTTCAGACAAGGAACTGAGAATTGACCGCTGCAGTGCGAGTGTGAGTCCACTAAAGTCCACTCAGCGACACATAAAACATGAGCAACAGGCCATAATGGCTGCAGTGTCACTGACTGAGAGAACTAATATGAGGAGTTATGACGCATGGGAGTGGGGGGGGTAAAAAAAAAGAGGAGCGTTTTGTTCAAACCCATTTGTCAGACTATATCCATACTACTCTCTCTTTTCATTTAAAACCCCATAAATTCCGCTGTGGCTGTTTTAGAGCTGCAGAAACGGAGACATTTTAAATCTCTGCTGGTGCCATTTTTGTTTGAAAACGACAGGGCTGCGTTTCAGTCTGGATGGTCTCAAAACAGAGAGCATCAGAGGTGATTATCCACATTAACTGATGTGAAACTGAACTGAGAAGGAAGGCTAGGAAAACATACATTAACAAGGAAACGATGCATTAACATTAAATTTTCATCTCGTCTTTGGCGAAATAAAATAAAAGGCCGTATTTACCTTTAACCATTGTTGTTTGTCATCAGCAGTAAATTTACTGAAACAACTGAAGCAGAAAGAATCTAAACTTTCAAGGCTACATCCATTTCGTAAGCAGACGTGAGATTCAACTCACTGTTCTTAAAAACATAATAAAATAATTCCTGAGCTCATATCACAACAGAATGGAAACAAGTTTAGTTGAGGTTAGCATAGCTACACAACATGCGGAGCCATGCTAGCTTTATTATGGTAACATTAGCTTCCTTAGAGTCAGTAAGTAGCAGAAATATAACACTCAATTTCAGCTGTGACCCTGAAATTTTATTTTTCAATTTGACCTCACCCTCAACATGCTAACATCTACATCATGCTAACCAATGTTAGTAACAGTAGGTTGTTTGGATTCAGTTATTTTGGGAAATATCTCGCAACACTATGACTGAGGGGTGTCTAACATCTAAAACATGCAAATGTTAGCTTTATAATGCTAACTTTAAGTTATATTGATTCAATTATTTTGAGTATGAGTTAAGTGTTACCCATTTTTACACCTTGACCTAACCCCCTACCTCAACATGCTAACATCTAAAACATGCTAATCAATGCTATTTTGGAGAAATAGCTCATAACACTCTCCTGCGATGTAGTTTTACAGACGAGTGGACAAATGAAATTGTTGTTTATCTCTTCAGCAAATGAAAACCCCAAATCCCTGACAATAAATGAAAGGAAAGGAAAGAGTTGACAGATATTTTTTTCCTGTGGCTAAAGAAACTAGCGTCATAAATATAAAGCCCTGATGTGTCTGGAGCCTGTTTACTCCTGTCCTGAGCAAAGCACGGACATAAAACAAACAACAGAGACGTCCCAGATGTATGAGAGATAATGTGGTGCTTCGGATCACGCCATTCATCATGTATGGGTTAACATTCATCACGTCTTCCTCTGGTTGACTCTGTCTCCCAGGTTACACACACACACACACACACATAAAGAACACAAACACTCGGATGCTTGTCCTCAGTTTCCTCACGTAAATCGGGTCAAAAAGCAGCTCTATAAGCAGTTGTCCGAGCAGAGAATCACGCTCGGTTGTAAGTCAACACAGAGGACGTGTTCTGAGGTCACGGGGGGTCACAAACAAGACTTTCATATTACACGCAGAAGCTGCTGTGGAGAGAGTCATTGAGAAGAGGAGCCCCTTCCTATGTGGAGACAGGGTCTGGAAATTCTTGTTATTCCTTATCAAACAATGGAACAATAGCTCATGCGTGGCTCTCACTTAACGCTACCCCATGCAAACTGTGTGTTTCCCAGCTGAATTACTGTTTCATGCTAATTATGCGTTTGCACCAATCTGTAACTAACACCTCAACAGATCGCTGAAAGAATAGAAAATGGTTGGCAAACTTAAAGAGCACTCAAAGAGCACCTGGATTTTTCACATTTTGATTCAGCTTTTTGAAATACAGAAGAACTTTCTGGATCTGTGCAGATCTTTACCTGCTTCTAGCTGTTACCATCCAGGCCCATGTATTCTCCATTTTCGTACACGATACGTACGTCCGTCACAAACGTTATCTCTATCGCTCCCCTACATACCATGACGAATACCAAGTTGCAGGCATCAACAAACCTATGGCCCTTTTCCACTCTGGTCCCAGCTCACCTCGCCTTGACTCGGCACGGCACGTTTAGGCTGGTTTTCCACTACAGAAATAGTACCTACTCTATGTGGGCGGAGTCATCACTGAACAATGAAGTCACGGCACACAAACGAGTGACTAGTGACTTGTAAAGCAGCTGTTTTCAGTGTAACTGAATCATTAGAATCACTGAACTAAAACTATTTGTTCAGTACTTCCTCCATGACCGGAGCACAGACTCGCTCGCGATCAGCAGTGCTGTCGCTCAACACACCAGGCTCCTCTGTTAAATACTGAGATTTTAGACATTTCCCTGGTAATTGTTGGAGATTATCCCACGTTTTTTAGGATTGTTACGTTTTTTTAACTGATATACGGTTCGGCATTGTTCGGCTTGATGTCTGTCGGACGTCTCTTCCTGTGTCTCTTCCTGTGAAACACGCCACTAGTGACCATTGAAAAGTTATTTTATTGCGTTATAGAATATTACTTATTGGTGTGGAACCGCATTTTTAATATTTCCGTATGTCCGCCACGCCTTTGACAGTTTGCTTTGCGGTGCATTTAGTGACAGTGCTGCTGAAAGCCGGCGATCGTGAGCCGAATCACGACCCGTTGCAGTCGTGCAGGAAGTACTGAACGATTCTGTGAGCAAATCTTTTACGTGAACTGATTCTAATGATTCAGTTACACCCAAAACTACTGCTTTACAAGTCACTGGTTTGTTTATTTGTGTGTTTGTGTCGCGTATAAAACCAAGTTGGGGCAGTTTCGTGCAGCAATGATAGCAAACCGTGAAGAGTAGTCACTTATGTTCGATCTTCTGGATACAAGATCAAAATGTAAACAATTCCAGTTTGTAAAACGCAGGTGACAAAGTGTTTCAGCCTTGGTGGAGGTCTGCGCTCTCTGAGTTTACTTACATCTCTAATTGTCTTGAAGACTGTGTTGCATTTCTGCTCTTAAAAGACTTAAAAGGTTCCAAACCATGACACCGGACAAAAGATTAAAAAACAAAACATCGGTTCAACAAAGCGTGATATTTCGTCAAGGATTCTGTCGACACGAAACAGCCGCTGGTACTTCTGTCTTTTTCTTTTTTCACACACAGCTTCACACTGTTTTCTTCAGCATTGTGCTCATGCATTATGCAACAGCCTGATTAAAAAAAGGAGCCTTCAGTGACACCTTTGAGAGGTGGCAGAAAGATTCAGTTAGGCGGTAACAACGAAGAGGAGCACAAACCAAACAAAGTACTAAATGAATTCGTGTTACGCTCACGGATGAATTCCATAATGTCCTTCTCAGCTTGTCGCGTACGATCCTGACTATATTTAGACTCACGGTGGAGTAATTGGTGTAATTCAGTATCATGACGATACGGGAGATTTATGGTTATTAGAGTCTCGTGTATCATATTTGCATGATAGTCGCTGTTAAATGGCATGTTACGCGGGGTGTTTCTTTCTTTACTCACAGCAGGCGCTCGTCACGTCATATAAGGAATTCAGCCTGTGACCTTATCCAAGGTTATAAGGCGCGCGCTGAGTGATGGGCTTCTCTGGATGCTGCGACTCCAGCTGTCAGATTTTCGACTGGAGACCATCACCGTGATGACACCTCGCCCGTCTCTTTCTTCCTCTAAGAAATCTCTCTTCCTTTCCATCAAAATTAAATTATTGTCAGAAGTGTTTTCCACGTATGTGTGTGTGTGTGTGTGTGTGTGTGCGTGTGTTGCTCCGAGAGGACGAGTTTGGACACGCAATGAGCGGGAAAAGCCGAGGGAATAGATGACCACAGTTGGTTTACCACCTTTAAAACGCTCCATATATATATATAGAACTTTTCCAGTCTTGATGACCTCTCAAAGCTGCTAATAATTATAATAATTCATGTTTTGTCTCAAAGGTTTGAGAATGAATTGAACCATGTATCATTTTGCTGACGTGATATGGATTGAATTGAGCAGAAAAGGCATGTTTTTAACATGTTTTGCAACCATATTTTTGCTGAAACGCTAACATCAGTGTGTTTTCATCATTTATATTTGAGAAATAATGTATATTTTAACCAGCACTATGCACTTTTTACTGTATTTTTTTTTTATTTGTCACTGACTTAATTAGGAGAACAGAGCTTTTTTCTTTCCCTGACTGGACCTGAATCTCTGTTTGCACTATAATTTGAGGAAAAATGCTTTCAAGAAGCATCACATTCTGCTTCTATCCCGCGATCGTTATTATTACACCATTATTATAGACCCGTCAAATATAAAATGTACAGCTTTGAGAATGAGAAATGGAATAATTCTTCTTTCTTGCTTTAGTACATAAAATAATCCAGACTGCTGCATCTCTAAAGAGCTTTGTTCATCTTTGAGCAAATAACCAGAGCTTCAAGGTCTTGTTTCTGTTTCAGCCAACTCCTTATAAGATTCCTGTTGATCTGAAAACCTGCACAAGTCTTACATTTTTCTTCTTCTTTAGAAGTAAGAAATGGATTTTAATAAGACACCATTAGTTTGACACTAACCTTGGTTACATGTACTTTAAATGCATTAAACTGGTACAAATCATCTTTTCTGTTGGCCGACATACATTTCTATGGATTTAAAGAGCCCTTTAATGACCTTTGCAGGTTTGCACATTGCCAGGTGTTCATTGTGTACAATGAGGATATAAAGTAAGCGTCGGTACGCGAGCTGTGCCACATTACGACGGACCGCACTACAACACACGTCAACTCTGGCAAAGCCCGGGAAGTAGAATTCACTGCAACAACACTGATAAACCTGAGTCTTTACAGCAGAGGAGGAGACAGAGACTGGAGAGCAGACACACACACACACAGCACAATGTTATCAGGAGGGGTTTTTAAAGGGGGCAGGTCTAAATATCTGACGTGGGGATGTACATGAGTTACATGTCCACATGCAGTTACTGTACTAGAGATTTAGAGCAGTGTTTCCCAAACTTTCTATATGAAAAACACGCTTTTTAAAGATGGCAAACTATTAAGATCCATATCACAATATGCCAAACATGTGCATTAGCATATGGCTAATTTACTGCTATATCTGTAACATCTATTATCATATACGTGAGATGGTAGACTTAATTTTGTGGATGCTATTTAAACATATACAAGTTTATCTTAACAAATAGGTTGGGAAAATTTAGCAAATTTGGTTGCGGACCCCAAAAACATCGCTCACGACCAATCTGTGGGTCCCGACCCAGTCTTTGAGAGTCACTGATTTAGAGAGCAGGCACGGATATTGTGCAGTGGACTTCAGTGGATTGGGTCAGCAACAAAAATGACATTTTAGCCATATTAAAAAGTCATATTTTGAATATTTAAACTGTTTGTCAGATTTCTACAAATGTATTCTCCACATGAGGGTCGTGGCAAGCTGGAGCCAATCCCAGCTGACAAAGGGTGAAAGGTCACCAGGCCATCGCAGGGTCAACAACATTCACAGCTACGGTCAATTTACAGTGTCCAATTCACCATGTTTTTGAGGGAACCCAAGGTTGAACCCAAGGAGAACACTGCTGTGAGGCAGCAATGGTAGCCACTGCACTACGATTGAACTTCTGTGACTTTATAGCTTGCCAGCAATGTTAAAAGGGTACAAATTGATTGAACCTTTGCAAAGTGCACCACAACCCGCTCCAAATATCATGAACTATCCCTTTAACCACAGGCATTGACGCAGCTGAAGTGTCATGGTGTGGCGCCGATGGTTTCCTTACCTCCTGAAGGTTCTTGAGGACGCTGACGTGTCTGCAAAACGCGAACAGAGGGGAAAAACGAGATTTAGCACTTAACACTTAAGAGAAAAAAAACATAAACCTGTGCAAACATGCATTTGTCTCACGAGGCTCGTTAAATGATTCAAATGATTCATAATGAGAAAAGCACATTAAAAAGAGTGGTTGGTGAGTGGCGGGGGTTAAGGGCAAGGTTGGTGTATTTAATCAGTTACAACAGACACTCGTGTAATTGGCTGTCAGCGGCTCGATGGATGAGCTGAGCGGATGAAGACGTGGGCGGCCGAGAAGAAAACTGAGCCACAGAAATGGAAAACATCACATTAGTGCAACCAAGGTGACGCCATTTTGGCAGGCAGCGACAATGTAAACATTTAATATATAAGTGGTATCATATATACCAACCGTGGCGGCCTAACTCACCATTGTGTACCCATGTGTATTGTACGGTTAACTGGACGTCTTTATGTCGTTGATATGTATTTATTTACAAAAACATTCTGGGGATTATTCGGGCTCGAGCCACGAATAGCAGGGGCCGAAACGGCGAATCTTTGTGTGGCACCTATTGTTATCCTTCAGACTATTATTCTATCCATGGCTTTGCGGTCATTTTGGAGGGGGTCAATGTGCAATTGAGTTCCACCCAATTTCCCAAAACTTGGTGGAAAGACGTTTTAGACCAAGACGAACAAAAAAATCTACCGCCTCAACTCAACAGGAAGTTGGCCATTTTGAATTTTGGCATCCATTTTGCCGATTTGCACCCTACCAAAAGTTGTCGAAAGGTTTTGCAGATTCAAAGGTGAGGTCAGGGAACTGCTGCACTACCCTATCATGACCACGTGCAGTTCTAGTTCCTCTCTATTTTTCTTGTCTTTTTAACAAGAAAACATAGAAGTCACAATCTGAGTGCTTTGTGATTTCTTGTCCCCAAAGTACAAACTAAAGTGGGAAAGAAAGCATTGCGATTTCCGGCACCTATAACGCGTGGAACAAATTACAATCCGAAATTCAAATTCAAGCCCTTGTTACATTGAATGGCAACATGTCAGCCAACTCAACTCTTGACTGGTTGTTTTCATTAAAGGTGAAAGTCGGTGTAAGGCTAACGGGAGAACATTTAACATGATCACCAAAGATCACGTTAAGGTGGATCACTGCTGTAAAACATTGTGAAAGTCAAAGTGATGGGAATCTACAGACTGTCGTGAATTCTGACACTGAAGTTTGCATCCAGATTCCAATTTATGCTGCATTTTTATACCTTTTACTAATGTTTAAGTGTGTGTATATGTAAATCCTCACTGTATTTTGAGACACACTTAAAACCTTGTTTAATCATAATATTGTGTTTTGTACGTCCTCTTATTGCGAGGTGTAAGCGTTCTCTCGAGTAGAATTAGGAAAATGGATAATGTCGCAATGCTGCAGGTCTGGAATTACGTCTGCTTCCTAAACCCTTAAAGCTTGAAAACAGGCACTGGTGCATTGGTGAAATTCATGTGACTTCATTAAAACTTCATTTTAGGCAAGTTATTAAATCATATACACATAAATCTTCACTAAAACGTTGGGGAAATTCGATTGGGGACCGCCCAATCTCCCACTTTTGGAATCACTGGATTAGAGGAATGCGGAGTCAGGGGAATCCTCGGGTGCAGGTACTCACTGTCTCTCTGAGTCGACGATCTCTTTGGCGACGTAGAATGCTCGGGATCGGCCGTCAATCTGCGAGACAGGGAGGGAGATGAATGAACACAGCGGATTTTTTTTCAAAGGCTCCCTGTGCCACTTACTCCACTCAGACTTGAACAGGGACCTGTAGACTAGCAAGTTGCACTTTTTTAAAATTTAATTTCTGCTGTCAAAAGAAGACTGATTGTTTCATTACAGTGCGGCACAAACATGAAGCTTTTCTCAAATGTGGGATTTCTTTTTTAAATTTAGATGCATTATGTATGAGAGGCCCGGGAGTGTGGTGACAACAATGTGGCCCATTGATTTAGAGGCTAATCACAGGGTCTCAAAACATCTGAGCCCAAACATAACACTGAAGCCATTTAGGGAGTTCATCAGGAAGCTTTGTCACTGTTATTTGTTCCTATGTGGAGCATTTCACAAATTCTACATGTAAGGCACTCGATGCTCATTTCCTTGACACCGAACCAAAACACCGTTCCATTAACTGAAACTATCTAGTCCTCTTCCTCTGTGTTTTCTTCAATGTATATTGTTTTTTTTTCCTCAGGGAGGAAATAAACAAGGAAATGTAGGGCTTATAACAAGAGCATGGGCCATTCATTCATTTCCATTACTTTGATAGTAGCAGGACAGGTGGTGTCCATTTCCATGCTGCGGTAAAATGGCTATATCTTACTGTGTGGAAATGATAGATAGATAGACAGATATACAGATAGATAGATAGATAGACAGATAGACAGATATACAGATAGATAGATAGATAGATAGACAGACAGACAGACAGACAGACAGACAGACAGATAGATAGATAGATAGATGGATAGATACTTTATTCATCTCACAAAGAAATTCACAAGTTTGACATCACCCAACAAAAAACCATGGACGCAAACATGTTTCAGGCTCGTAATTGTATAATATACATGTATATATACATGTATATATATATATATATATATAAATATATATATATACATGTATATATACATGTATATATATATATATATATATATATATACATGTATATATATTTTATATTTATTTATTTATTTATTTAACAGGGAGCAAAGAAACCAGAAAATATTCACATTTAAGATGCTGAAAAGTCCAACATCATTCATTGCATTACTGATTAGTTTGTTTTTTGAAAAAGTGTTTTTAACACAACACTTAAACACTGAAACCAATTATCAAAGTAGTTGATGATTAATTTCGATGAATCGAGTAATTGTTTCAGCCGTAATATGCAGTGAGTTGCCTTTATTCTAACTTTTTCTTTAGAACTGTTGGAAGTCACTGAATGCTAGCACGGTTCATTAGCACTGTGTCGTTTACTCTGGCCTACATAGCTAAATGTAGCCAAAATTCAGTGGCTTTTATGTGATGTAAAAAGGTAAGTTGGAGGTGAACAATGTAAACAACAACTCCACAATACATTTACGAATACAGCAGACTATTAATGTGAAGCAGCGCAGCGTGTTTTCGTCCACTTTAGCAATGCTAACGTCTCTGCTGCTGCTGCTGCTGTGAGCATAACTGCAGCGAAAGCGTGATTGAAGCTAATACTTGTTATGGTTAAAAACTACTTAGTGGACAGTTAGCATCACGTGAACTTCTAATTCATTTAAACCAGTTAAAAAACTGGCTTATTTTAATATACAAGGGGCTGAAGAGTACAGAAGGTACTGGTTTTTGACACAATGCTAATGATACCAATCCTTCTCTCAGTACACGCAAGTCTTCATTTCAGCAGTTGATCTTTGTACAGACGTGTCCCTTCATGTTAAAAGGACCCTCACATATGATTTACTGGAGCAGTTTCGTCGCTCAGAAAACTGTCTCTTGCCCTGATTTCAATGCCATCGTTCATCCCTCCATCCCATTTCTCACCTGTCGGTCATAACTCTGCTCCACCACCCCCTCTTCTTCCTCAGAGGTCCGGCCGTGGTCCTCATCTGCCGACAGCCCGGCAGAGACAGGGTTCATGGGGAAGGGCTCGGTGTAGGCACTGCAGAGGGGGGGGGCGAGAAAAAGACATTATGAATGCATATTTCATGGTATAAGAGCACATGGACACATTATAACATGGCAACAGTGGTGGTGCATTAATCATAAAGAGCAGGGAATACCGTCCACATTGCAAATCGCATTGAAAAAAGCCATTCAAAGTATAGTATAGTCTATTTTGCAGCAGCATATTCTCAAGACAGAAAAGCAATTTTCCAAATCCACTGTTAATATATGTTTCCCTTTTCCTGTGTGAGTCTCTGAACATTTGTAATTCCCACATGGTGTCCTCCGGTGACACGCTGTAATCCCTTTCACCGTTCGTTCTCCTCACAGATGGCACAGTTGTGTTCGTAATCCTTTTGTGGTGCTGCTGCTGCTTTACCTGAGGGTGGGAGGGCGAGGGGGGGGCAGACTGTAGGTCATGTAATCCCTTTAAATGTTACCTGTGGTAATTATTAATGTCCTCTGGTCCATTAAGGCCGGTTCAGTACGTTTGACCTAATTTACTGCCAGGGGAATAACTGGGTTATAATAAGTTTTTGTAAAAGCACTGGATAAATTATTGGCTATAGCTGTAGAAGTGGCTAAAATATAATATACTGTATATAAAGCAGCACTCAGACTGTTGCCAGGTTTCACAACAAATGAAAAGCTTTCACTGTATATAATGTTTTATATTCTAGCGATGCTTAAAAGCAAACTCTTTATGTACATATATATATATATATATATATATATATATATATATATATATATATATATGTATATACATATATGTATATATGTCATATAAAATGATGCATAAAAGGAGAAATGTACTATGTGAGATGCAGCAGAGTGTCAAAATTGGAAAACATGGTTATGATTTTATTTGTCTCTTCTGTCTGGCATTTTATAAACACAGCAGTTAATCCACTGATCTGGAAAATAACAGGAAGATAGTGAAAGCAGGGCGGCAATGATTAATCAATGACCTGGTTTGTTAATTGATGACAAAATTGATCATTAAAACATCCAAATGTGAATATTTTCACATTTGGTATTTTTTGGCTCCATGAAACAAATAAACCATAGAAACTGAATAATTTTGGTGCATGGACGTCATCATTTCTAGGCTTGGGGAACATATTTCAACATTTTATGACATTTTATGGACCAAACAATTTATCGATGAATTGAGAAAATGATCGACAGATTAAGAGATGATGGAAATAATCGTGAGTTGCAGCTTTTACAGATTTGTTCAGCTATTTCTCTTAGAAATAGCTGAACAAATTTGACAGCCCAGTTCCTCAGAAATGGGAGTGCCTCATTAGTTCCAGGTTTTGGTCTCATTTTTTGGTCTTATGTGGTCCTGAAAAGGTGAGTGTTTATGCCAGAAAAGGTCCTCAGGTAAGGTAAACAGGACATTAAAGATAGGTTAGACAGAAATGTACACACACACACTGCTTTGTCCTGTTATTGTAAACATTCCTGTGTGTGTGTGTGTGTGTGTGCAGTGAGAAGACTATTAGGGGATCAAAGGTTAACAGAGTTGCCCAGTGGACTTCATCTCCATTCAGACATACAGCGCGAGATTCACACTTCGCCTCACACACGCACACGCACACACACACACACGCATGCAGGAGAGTGTTGGGTGGGCTGGAGAAAGCACCTGCAGCCCATTACTCATGGTTGACCTCAGAGAGGACAGGTCGACCTGGTGTGAGCTCCTGGAAGTGAAGAGAAGCTTCTTTCTTACGCTCTGAATTATTGCACAACTGAGGGACCTTCATGCGGTTTGTCTCTCATTTTTGTTTCCACATTTATGTTTAAAATAAGAACATGTATTTATATAATAACCTGACATTGGCATTGGTATCAGTTATTCATATTTATAATGCACAATAACAAGTTATGTTTATAAATGGTGCTAGGCCAAGTTTAATATAAAATAATGTATATAGTAGGGGTTATTTGGCCTGAAAAAACCCTAGTGTAAAGACTTTGATAACCACTGGCTTGGAATATAAAAGAAGCAACAATAAAACCATATGAGATTCTATAATATGGAATCTCATATTCCATAACCTTCACACAGATCCATTACAACAATGCTTCTAAACCAGATGTAAAACAGCAAAGTGAATTCAGCAGAGGAAGCGACGACAGTCTCTGCAAACACGCTCGGCGCACAAATCTCCTGTGAATCAGACGAGGCCTTTAATGTGCAACTCAATTGAGCAAAACGTCGACTTTTCAAATAAATAAATAAATATACACATGTGTGTTAGCGGCAATCAGACAGAGCTCGTTCCACGTGTAATGGCTCTATTAAAGCAAATAGGAGCCGATGAATGGGCTCATTAGGTGGTTAACTATAGATGACTTTGATGGGAATGGGCTGAAGTTTGAAGACGGTTGCTGCTGTTAGAGGTGATGGAGTTTGAACGGAGCCCGTGGCTGTTGTGACGCAGCGTGATGAAGACGCTCACAGACACAGCTGCTGTCCTGTCTGTGGTGTGATAATGAAAACAAGTAAAATGAACCTCACGTCGCGTGATAGGCCGCGATTCGGGGCCGCCACCAGTGTTGTAATGTAACAAAAGAACAAATACATTGTTACTGAACTTAAGTACACTTGTAATGTGTGTACAATAAATGTGTTTATCTGGAAATCACTTAAATGATATGACTCTGAGCTTGTGCCAGTGAATAAATAAGTGGTTTATATAATTGATCTGTTCAAAAGAAGATTCTGACACTGAACTACAGATCTATCTAATTAAGTCCTGGATATATAGCTCTTAGGCTACATTCACAAATCTATTGTTTTTGTTTTCTTCACAGCGGTCGCTAGGTTTTAATGGAGCCTACACCATTGATTACTGTGGATTAACCTTTGTCCTACTGTACGAGCACCAGCAGGGAGTTCATTCATTCAAAGAAGTGTGTCTGCCTCTGCTACGCTAGATGGCAATATGCTATCGCTGTTTTCTAGTTGCTAGTTAGCTAGTTGCTACCGTGTCGAACCAGCACCATTCTGTGTCTTTCTAACTTAAAAATATTTGGTTCTTAAAGGTGATAGAGCATACGTTTGGTCTCTTGCTCAGTCCAAAATTGCACAAGTCTGCATTACGCCATGTTTTTCCTCACCGTTGTCTTCTACGTCTGTGTAGGTGCTTCTGTTATTTCCGGCTCAAAGACTGTGTAGCATGTGCAGCTAGACTTGTTTGACTCATACTTTGAGTATGCGTGCCATAGTAATTCAACTTAAAACCACCGTATCTGGGTGTGTTAGTCACGCTTTGCTAAATTTGATTTAATATACTATACTGTATAAAATACTATTAAATATTTAACCTCTGATTAGTTTGACAAGTCTTTCAAACTACATTAAGTATCCAATTGTGATTCTTTTCAATATCATGTGCGCTTTTCCTTACATTTGTGGATTTGTGGATACCCTAAAAACACACTTGGGTATATATTGGGGATGTACTATTTTTTTTTTTTATTTACACAGAACTATCAAAAAATACAACAATTAAATTGCATTCTTTGTAATTTGCTAATTGCTGGTGTTTCAAACTTTGATTTCAATTTGAAATTGTTTAGTTGTGACACTTCCGCTTCCCACTTGAACAACATGGTAATTTGAAATATTGGCATAATACAACATCCTCTGCTGGACTGTTCCATTTCATTCCAAGTGGATAAAGTGTACAGGTTGGGATACATGAAGTGAGATTCCTCCCTGGCTATAGCGATGAAAACAGCAGACCTGGCATTCCTGAAGGGACTACACCTCTTTTTGTTGTTCAAAGCAGAGGTCTGGGAACCTCCACCCCACCTTCATCCTATCTGTCCTCCCCCCCCGCCCAGGTCTCCACCTCCCTGCCTCCCCTCCGAAGCCCAACCCTCGTCCTGCATTTCCTGTAAACAGGCTGGTGGGAAGCTCCTAGGTTGGACACTTCCTCCCCCGGGGGTGACCTGGCAATGACCTCAGGGCGCCTGGCACCAGGCCTGGCAGCCCACAGACACGCCCTGTCCACCACCTCAGCCGCACGGTCACCACCCAGTACAACAATGTACTTAAGATGGCTCCCTCATCACTACTAATGCTAACATAACAGTGGGTGGAGGAACATGTTTCAGAGGCCGTGGCTGGACCCTGTAGTTAAAGAACACTAAAATTCACACTAAAATTATCCGGTTTACCCAAGTTTTTCTTAAACCTGGGTGAACCCACAGGAAGAAGGAGATTAACATAATTCACAAGTAGGCGAGAGAAACACAATGGAGCTCAGTTATTTTTACTTTGTATTTACTTCGGTCTCTCATTCAAACTCAAAGGTGGGTAAATAATTTTAAGGTGCTAACGGGGTCACCTCCAAGTTACTACAGCAAATTTAGCAAAGCTAAGCAATACTCTCAACTGGAAAATAGAAGTAGCATATTTCCACCTAGCGTAGCAGAAGCAGACAAATTAATTCCCCTGCTGGTGCTTCTATAGTAGGACAAAGACAGTAATCCACCATAATCAACGACATAGTTGAGCTACGACTGTGGGTTCCATTAAAACATAGCGGTCACCGCCAAGTTGACTAGCCAATGTTAACATGATCAACAATTACTCTGTACATGGTATTTTGCACACAAACAGCGTAGCAACATGTCCACGAGGGCTGAATCATTCATTGAAATTTAAGCAAAATCGCAGTCAAAATGTTTTAGAGTGTCTTGACCTGTTCACATTATATTTTACAGACTCAAGAGAACATCTTTGTTTCTCACAGATCTGCACAAATATCACACATTAAAAAATACGTTGTTCAAATGAAAATGAGAAGTATGTGAGAATGACCATTCCTTCTGACATCGCAAATCATATCACAATTGCAATTTCAGTCAAAATAGCAGCCCCAATGTCCAAAGATAAAAATTGAGCAAGGATAAAAGTGCAATTAACAGTAAAAGTAGTAGAATTATTCAATTACTAACTCCACATTTTTGAGATATTTAGCATTTGGCATCAATACATACATTTAGCACAAATGTATGTATTGAAAAAGAAGCTAAATTGAAAAATTAAGTAGAAATTAGCACTTACAACTGCGTCCAATGCCAATCAGGGCCAAAGCCTCATCCATTAAATCATATTACCTGGGAATGACTGCCAATTAAAAACGTTTCCCACTGGCCAAAAACCTGTTAAAACTCCATATTACATAGGTTTTGTAGGATGAGGTGTTCAGTTTTGCCCACATTAGCAGTTTCTTAAAGAACATAGTGCGCCTGACTCTGTGGGGGATAAAAGACGTGCACATCCCTGTGGTGAGTCTACCTGTGAAACCTAAAAGTTGACAAAAAGAGCTCTTAATGGTGTCCGGGTTGAGCGAGTTCACAACAACACTCATCCGTTGCGACTCGGCTTTCTTTGTGTGCGAGGACAGTTCTGCTGAGACGGCATGCTTTTTCACAGGAACCCTAATTTTTGATAAAGCAGCACAGAGCCGTAGCCTAATATGCATGCACACGCGCATGTTCACGCCTACAAATAAGCAGGCACCTCAGGTTGTGCATGTTGTGGGTGGAATCATTAGTGTGATCCCTTTTCCCACCGTACACTGCGGTAGCTTGCTAATGAACATGTCTCTTTGCTTTGGCTGAATGCTCGTGCCCAAGTGTAGTCTGAATGGTGCTATGCATTAATCACACGCGTGGAAACAAGCCAAGCCTGTAGCACAGCGACTATGAAACTTCGCTTTAAAATGCACGTCTGCTCCTGTAGACAGGTCCTGTTGTGTGTGTCCACTACTCCGCTGCCATTCAGTCATTTTCCTCGCCACAAAAATCCACTGTTTCTTTTTGAGTCCACAACCGCGGTAACTGTTTGGATTTGTCAATAAATCACTGCCATCGTTGTCAGCTTGGCAGTCTGAGGACCGTGGCAAGCTTTAAAGAGAGTTTAGAGCTGAGGATGTAAACACAACAAAGAGTGGGACAAAAACACCCAACACTGACTACACACTGACTGGTTGTGGGCACACATACGCGTATAATAATGCACTGACACTCAAATAAACATATACCAGGCCCATGGAGACACTCTCAAAGAGTAGCCCTGGTAACAGATGCGTCTCCAGGGGGGGAAATGTGGTGAAAACGAGGTGACAGGACACATCACGTCTCTGCATCACAGTGTGAGACACTTAGAGCCGCATCGACAGAAAAAAACGAGTACTTTCTGGGACACAGAGATTTTAAATGGTGTGATTAAACGTATAAATTTCAGAGAACACCGCACATAAACACTGGAGAGTGTCTGCTGTGCAAACTAGCCTGGAGGAGAGGAGGAAGAAGACTGCAGACTCAAGTGGCCCAAATCTGATTGTTTTGGCTCTTATTCAGTTACATTTTCCTTTCTTCATGACTGTGAGAACAGCACATGTTGCATGGAAGTTGATAAATATCAGCTTCCATGCAACATGTGCTGCACACAAAAGAATCAGACTCCAGGTGACTTTAATCACATATTAAAAGGGACTAAATGAGCAATGGAAACAATCCGATTGTATTTGACACACATACTGTTCGCAGGATTAGTCCGACGTATATTATATTAAATCAAATTTGTGACTAACACACCCAGATGAGGTGGTTTTAAGTCATATGAGTATGAGTCAAACTAGCCTAGCTGCACATGCTTGCGCAGGCTTTGACCCAAAATAACAGAAGCTCCTACAAAAAAGAAGACAACGACGAGAAAAACATGGCGAAATGCAGACTTGGACTGAGCAAGAGACCAAAGTTATGCTTTATGACCTTTAAGAATCAAACATTTTTAAGTTAATGGACGCTAGAAAGACACAGAATGGTGCTAGCTTGACATGGTAGCAACTAGCTAACTAGCAACTGGAAAACAGCAGTAGCATATTGCTATTGCAAGAAATAAAAGCAAACTGAGTTTAGAACTGTTTCAGTTCCAGATTCTGTGAAAGCCTTTAAGGTATTGTCCCATCTCTTTGGCTACACACAGGTCATCAAACACAACTATTTTATTAACACTGGGGAAAGGACTTTGGCCCGTAGTGGCTGAAACTGGGTAATTTGGTACAACCTGACCGAGATGATTCCTCACTCTATCACACACTGCGGTAAATCCTGCGGCCCCTCAAGGGTCCAATGAAAGAGAAGAGCTCGGGGGAAAGCTACTTTAATAAAAGCCTTCCTAAACTTAACCGTAAGTGTCAAGTACAGGAGAGCAATTACACCACAATTTCCCCCCTCCCCCTCATCTACCTCACTTTATCCCTATATACTCTTTGTTTTCACTCTCCTCCTTCTATAGAACATCCCATCCCCATCCCACACTCTTTTTTTCCCCTTCTCCACTTACTCGTGTTAAAATAACTCCCCCACACATTTTCACTTATAATTGCAGTCCATAATTACTTTCTCTAATGTGAATAACCTGGGCCTGGTGAGTCACCCATGTGCTGTTATCGCTTCTATCACTTCAGACTTGCAAAGGACGCAGTGGCACCAGATGTGACCTCTAAATCTTCCAAATGAAAAAAAACACCAGTAAGCTCCCCCACATGCATTGTCCATCTTCCCAAAGCCGGCGTTGCCTCGCGTAGCAGGCTGCTCATCGCTCACTGCGCACACGAGCTACAAGAGGCTGATCCCACTGCTCATTTGAGACACACTGTAAGACAATCTGTCAGTTGTTCGGGGGCAAAGATTGCTCCCGCGAGTTCAGGAGTCCAGGCCTAATATTTCTGATCAGGGTTTCTCAATCCTGGTCCTGGGGACCCACTGCCCTGCATGTTTTAGACGTTTCCCTGCTCCAGCAGCTCTGCAGAAGTGCGATAACGAGCCATTTATTTGAGGCAGGTGCGAGGAAACATCTAAAACATGCAGAGCAGTGGGTCCCCGGGACCAGGATTGAGAAAGTCTGCTTTAAATGACGCCTTTAAAAACCGGTTACGGTGAACTGTAGCTGTGTGATTACACTCCATAGTTTTTAAAATGAGCGGAAACATCACATGAGATCATAAATACATATTCTAGGCTTATTATATTAAACACCTCTAACATCAGGCCGCACCTGACAACTGCTTTAATTATCTATTCATTTGGAAACCATTTAAATGATTAACTGACTGATTGTTTAACTAGAAAGTAAAAACAAATTCCCGTTCACATATCCCAGAGTCCAGAGGCATGAATGAGTCTGAGCTCGTACCAGTGAACAGTTGGCACTTCAGCAAATAAGTGGTTTAAATAATTGATCTGTTCGAAAGAAGAGTCTGACACTAAGCTACAGATCTATCTCATTGACTAATTAGGTCCTGAATAAGGCTGGACAATTGTCCCTAACAGTGTATATGGTAATATAATTCTTCAATATCAATATAATAAGGGTTCAATATATACTGAGACACAACACTTGAATGTTTTACCTCAGATTTGTTTGACAAGTGTTATTCTCTTTTTGATATTTTATCGTGATTCTTTTCAATCTCGACTGCCTTTTTCATTGCGATTGTGGATTTGAATAATATCTTGAAGACCATAATAGCCGAACAGCAAGATAGACCGATAATTACACAGGTAACAGGTTTGAATGTCATTTTAAACCATCTATAATGTTATGTAAAACTTATATTCCTATATAACAAAGTCAAAAACACACAGTCACCTACTGTTTTGGGTTTGCCAATCAGAGACTTAGCAGATACATTAGACAAATGGTCAATTTGTAAACTTGGTTCCGGGTAGTCAACTCTAGCCTCATATGTGCTTTTGGAGTTTTAAAGAATTCTAAATGAAATGATTTAAAGGATCATCATACCTTTCAGTGTCGTCCTTCAATGTCTGGGGTTTGCTCTCTATTCCGGGGAAACTGTTCATATCCACATAGCCATCGTTTTCATTGCAGGCAACGGTGGTGCGAACTGGATCCTCAAAAAACTCTGTGACTGTGTGGGATCTGGTGGGCCTGCCCGGGATCTGGATGTTCTCATAGTCTGAGTTCATGGCCGGAATGTTCTCGTAATCTGAGGTGTCCGCGCTGGGGAAGGAGATGGAGCGGGGTTTGGTCAAAGGCAGCGGCATTGCGCGACGGCGAGTTCGCTCCTCAAAGGACTCCACTCTGGAGACGCCCCTGCCGTAGGTTTTGAGGTCACCTTTCCTCCTCTGGTGGACGTTGTCAAGGATGAAGGTGGGCGGCAGGTCTGAAAGACGCTGCTGGGGGTTCACCATGCGGGACTGGGGCTGAGGTGAGCTGCCGGTGCTCCTACGATCAAGCTCTATAACTCTCGCTGGGCCGTGGTGACTGGATTCAGAGGAAGAACGCGAAGAGCGGACACTCACATCACTAAAAACCTTTGAGTCTGACTTCCTCTTGAACTTGAGTGCCAGGAAGCGTTTAAAGGAGGACTTCTTCTTCTTAGGTACGTCACTGGGTTCATGCTGGATCAGGAGGGACGGAGAACTCTTGGTCACAGGTCTTTTTGTGATGTATGCCAGCTCAAAGGGAGGTGGGATGTCCACCAGTGAAGTTGGTGTGGAAACACCACTGGACGATTGATGGCTTCGCTGGGAGAAGCTTCCAGAAGAAGTTATAACACACGGGAGGGAGAGGTTATCGTCTTTCCTCCTCATCCTGATCTCATCCCTCAGAGATTGGTTGAACTCTTTTGGGGTGGTCATGGTCAACTCGGGACCTTCTGCAGAGCGTGAATATAGTAAGAAACGCCGAGTGCCCATAGACGGGGTTACACTGTTGACCCCAGGCTGCTGTGAAGGGCTGAGTGGTTCGCTGTTCTGTTCCAAGGCCACTGAGCAGTAGTCATGAGTCTGATACTCTGTCCCCGTCTCCTCTGGTACAGTCTCTGGAACATAACCTGTAATTTTTCCAGAATAAGAGCGCGACCGCGTCACAATAGATTTCCTATCCAGTGTTATAAAGTTCTCCCCTTCTGAATCGAACCCTGCCTCTTCGTAAATATGCTCTTCACTGTCAGAGTCTGTGTCTTCATAATACGGCACAATGTGGCAGTCCAGTTCCTCGATATCTTCCTCGAAGGCTTCAGTGGTGTGGGCAAACACCACTCGGTTCGTGAGCTCTGGGGCGCGGCCCAGGTCCAGATCCGTTGGCACGGTGATGTTGCACAACCTGATTCGAGGCTGACAGCTCGCCCTCTGGCTGTTGTAGGCCTGCTCGCGCTTCGCTGTTCTCTCTTTCACGCTTTTGCCTTTGATGGGTCTCTTCTCCGTGTCTTCGTCCTCGTCCTCGTCACCTATCTCGACGTAATCCTCTGACGAGACACACTCCAACTGCTCAAAGTCATCTCCTTTGTGACAGACAGAATCGTCAATGTTTGCATACTCATCTGCTGACTCACTGTCCTGTGCTTTGTCTTTCTGCTGACTCGACTGATCGCTGCCCTCAGCTGTCTCACCCTGTTCAGAGAGGGCCTGCTTATCCTCCAGCTTGTCCACGTCATCCGATGACACATAGTACGGATCCTGGTTCAAGGCACCTGACGTTTGCACTTCGTTGGAAGGTTTGTCATCGGGGTCATCCTCCTGACTCCACTCTGGGTCGGCAGTGTCGCTCATATCTCCCGGAACTGCTTCGATGACCGCGTAAGGCCCAAACACGTCCTCAGTGCTGGATGTGAACCGAAAACAGCCGGAGAGGTCTTTGGTAGCCCGCTCTGGTTGCCACACCTCTGTATCCCCTGATATAGATTCAGCTGGGTCACATGACTCGCACGTGTCACTAGCATCATCTCCGGGGCCGATCATATCGTAGGGATACTCCTCTGTTACCGTTGGAAGCACTCTGAATCCAAATGCAAATTCTTCCGCTTCATTGAGCCCCACGTCACTGTCCTCATCACTCTGACTGAGTGACTGTGTTCGGTCTTCTACGGTGACTTCAGAGAGTCCTGCAGCATCGCAGTGTTTTTCAGACGTTTCCTCATCCTCTGTTTCAGTCAGAAGAGGAGAAGGTGTTGATGTTTTGAAGTCATCTTCAGTGTTTTCATCTTCAGTAGTTTCAGTAACGATGGGACCATCATCTCCTGTAATTGTGTCCTCAGAGCCAACGCTGTCAGTGTCGTCATGGTTATCCAAAATGTCCCCTTCCTTCTCTGTTTCCGCCTCAGCTTCGTCCTCTGGGTTCATCTCTCCAGTGCCGTTAGCCTCGCTCTTCTCCACTCGGTCCTGATTCTCCTCAGCCATGTCATGGAGATCTTCTGTCTCCCCATCTGAGTGGCTCAGGTCTCCATTACTGAGGCTCAGTGGGGGACAGGGCTCCTCCCCCTGTGGGTGAGACTCAAGCAGGGGTCTTGGCTTGGGTGCGACGGGAGGTTTTGGACCACGAGCACTGGGACACGGTCTGGACATCAGCTTGGATTGTACTTTGATGGTCAGGTGACTGCGGACCTTTGGCTGAGGGACTGGCAGTGGGTTTTGAAAATCTGCACAAGAAGTGAAAAAGAGAAAAAATGTTGATTTAAAAACTTTGTCATTTCTCATTTTCAGATTCGTTTTTAACCTGTTGTAAACATGTGAGCCGTGTTTCTGGATAAAACGCAGAGAGGAAGCCCAGAGCAGCACGGTGGTCAGTGACACACAGACTGCCACAGGGGACGTTATCAGCAGGAAAAACAACAGAGTCACCGGGCACTTACAGCAGGAACAATAACATCTCCCTGTCTGGGAAATGACACGTGTCCTGAAAGCTTATTTTTTAAAACGATTACTCAATATTTTTTTTTTTCCCAATTCCCAAATCTAAAAAATATTTTTGATTAATATAATTAGGGCTGCAAAAAATAATGATTTTGGTAGCATACTACAATAATGGAAGAAGAAAACAAAGGGCTTATCACGTATGTTGTACTGATACTATTCATATGCTCCAAATCCCACACACCCTTAAGTCGGATTTCCACCTCAGAAAGTCGCAGCAATCTCACCAACTTCAACATGGGATTACAAGATTGCTGCCACTGCCAACTTTACTGTTAAATGTACATTTGTCTTTTATTTCTTTCACAGTACGTCAATGGTACAAACACATGTAGTACTAGGGCTGGTAATCACAGGGTACCTCACGAAATGATACACGACACATGGTCCACACGATGTGATTCTGTGACAGTCATATAGCGATAGACACATCTGTTAAAGTCGATTTCTCCACCGTTATCCCGCTGTAAACAACCTCTTCTTCTGCCAGTCAGCTTCCGCCCAAGTTTCCCCTCATTCATCCGAGCAGCGCCACCATGAGGAGACATGAAGTAGCGACGGCGAGCAAGTGAAACTGGCAAAAGAACTGTTCACAAGTATCGTTTTTGCACGAGAAAGGACGACAACATAATTCTAAATTGATATTTTGACCGACTCCTACTACGTGTTGCGATGCTGTTTGTGTGACACGACCGAGACGTCTACGTCCATGGTTCTTCCAAAACAGAGTCAACTCACGTGCCCGATTTCGATGTTAACGCAGCATTAATGGACACCGGGTGAGGGACTGGGAAATGTAAGCTAAGTATGCTAAACTTTGTTGCTAAAGTTGTTGTTTTCAACAACATTCAACAACATCTTATTGCAGGACTGAAATAAACATTTAGTCACTTTTTAAATATGATTTCATAATTATACTGTATAGGGCTGTAAGAAAATACCAATAGTCTAAAATGTCTCAATATTTCATGCGTAAAGTGATACTGTGGTGATTCTTTGAAGCACAGTATCAATATTCTTGGTTTGGTATTTAAGCCTCCAACCGCTATTTCACTCTCTCTTCCCCTCCGTCCGCTCCTCTCACAAGACAAAGACTATGAGAGTTTTTCCTAAAATAGACAATTCTTTTGGGCAAGGATCACAAAATGGTATTTTTGCCAATACACAGCTGCAGCACTGCATGGATGTGAAATAGTGTCACATTATGTAACATATAAGATAATTACAGACGAAAAAGAATAAGCTGCCGTGCACAAACTCCTCCAATTTATTCCAGATTTCACATCTACAGATAAATGTTGACATAAAACGGTTACGTTTTTAAATTGCGCCGCATACAAACTTTTAAAAAGTGTCATGAAACACACCCACATTTCACAAAGCGTGTACACCCCTCGTCTCTTCCTGTTATTTTGTACCTGCCCTGACGCACGTCCGATTATACCCCGCGTGCACTTTGGCGGCTGAGAGTGTTTTATATCACCTTTCCCTTTTTCTCTCACTGGTTTGAATTAAGACGTTTTGTGAGAAATTCCCATTCATTCATTCTGCCGACATTTACAGGGGGTAAACATATTTCTTTCACCTCCCCCCCTCCTTCAAATGTCCTGACACGCTTCCTTTGAAGAGTTCCAGGATTCTAGCCCCTTTACCCAGACTCCACACACAGGATGTCCAAGGGGAGGAGGGGGGGGGGCATTAACAGCATGGCCCCACATCACTCCTCCACGGACGTCTCCAGGAGTTTGCGTTTTCACAACACAAAATGGACTTCCTTCTTGTCATTCTTCTCAATTCTCACGAAACACACTCTCACACACACACACAGGTTTGCACAGCTATTCTTCTCAGGACACGGCATTGACTTAGATCTGATTTGGACAGCCTAAAGAAAGCCGTAACCATAACGCTCAATGCCGAACCCTGACCTTAACCTAACCGCAATTCAAATCTTAAACTTAACCAGTTCCTCAGAATTTAAGTTCTGCTTCATCGGAAACCAGTTCTTGGTCTCCATGAGGACTTCTGGTCCTGAGAAGGTCAGTGTTTATGCCACAAAAGGTCCTTAAAAGATGACAAAAACATGTATACACACACTTTTTGTGTGTGTGGTGATGGGGTCTTTGAGTGTCCCAGTCTGACAAGCCACCCAACTGTAAACAACAGGATATGAATTATGCAACAAGAATTCAATTCAAAGAAATGTTTCGAAAAACAAAGGACGAGAGACAGGATATGATCTCAGTGTGGACTCTGTTGAAAAATGTCACCTGTCAAGTGTGACATCATC
The DNA here is from genome assembly GCF_019176455.1 of Solea senegalensis. Classification (NCBI taxonomy): domain Eukaryota; kingdom Metazoa; phylum Chordata; class Actinopteri; order Pleuronectiformes; family Soleidae; genus Solea; species Solea senegalensis. Next base: position 2,681,897 of record NC_058024.1, read on the forward strand.
AGTTTGAACCTTTTCTCGCACACAAACCTTATGATAAGTCCTAGTATATATACACGCGTTGACCACTTGTGACCTTCAATGGCTTTGTCTGCTGTCACAGATTATAATCCCAAATCTAACCCCAGCATTAATCCGAGAAGAGAGATTTTTTTTCCTATATGCAGAAAGCAACTTCGACAGAGACTGATGATGGATAATCTGTGGATTCAAACCTCCGAGACAACAATGTTAATTATTATTTCAGTGGCATTTGAGGTAGTTTGGCACTCCACTGTTGCATTAATTAAGTAATTTTACTTTAGCACTACTACAGGCATGTTCAATGCATGTGGATTTGTTTAGTAAATGAGATTGTTTTCACACAGAAATATCATGAATTACCACATACGTCTCACATAAACAAGAACAGCATGTACAACGAACCTGCGTTCATTATGAGGCATCATCATCATCTTCATCATCATCCACGGAGTCCCACAGTTCTCCTCATGGCTCCGCGCGCGGACAGCGGAAGGCGTCCCTCTCCAAAAAAAGAAGAAAAAGAAGAAAAAGATGCGGGCGAACTTAATCCAAACACAGACACATTGCGGGGAAATCAAGTTGCAGAGGGAGAAATTAAGAAGAAGAAGAAGAAGAAGAAGAAGAAGAAGAGCTCATCTCCTCGGTTTTAATCCCCCTGCAGTGTTTGTAGAGAGTTGAGCAGCGGCTGCAGCAGCGGAGGTTGCAGCCAGTGCTGATGCTTCTGTGGAGTCTGGTGCGCTTCTGTGTGGAAAGACACGGGAGGAGCTGCTGCTGCTGCTGCTGCTGCTGCTTCCTGAGGCAGGACTGTAGTCTGCTGACAGCACAGCACCAACCAAGTCTCCCTCTTACTCTCTCTCTCTCTCTCACTCACTCCATTTCCATTTTATTAAGCTGTTGCTGTTACATTACAGAAATGTCACCACCTGGATTTAAAGCTGCAGTGCGTAAAACTTTTGGTGGTTTTGTTTGTGTGGGTTTGTCTCTAAGTTTGTCCCTTTTGTCAGCAACAGTCTTTAGTTTTTGACAAAAAAACACATTTTTTGTGTGATGGGTAAGTGATCACACAAATGTGTTCCCCATTATGTCTCTGTGAAGCAATACTATCAGACCTGACTGAGGGAGCGTTTAGAAAAGCTAACCTACTCTAAGAAGCGATGGAAAAAAAGATAACAAATATATAAGCGAAGGTAGGCTAAAAATGCTAAGATAAGATGAGAAAAAAAGACAAACGTTATAAGTTTACATAACCTAAGCTAGGATGAGATAAGAAAATATAACCAAACAAGAGAAAAGCTAAGCTAACTTGAGCTAGGATGAGATAAGAAAATATAACCAAACAAGAGAAAAGCTAAGCTAACGAGCTAGGATAAAATAAGAGAAAGCTAAGCTAAACTAAGAAGAGACAAAATATATAGGCTAAGTTAAGAAATGATAAGATAAGATAAATGTGTCTTGAATACATGCAGTGTCTGCTATTTTAATATCATTGTCACCATGTATAATCCACTGTTAATCTGCAGTGTTTACTCTGCACATGAACTGCTTCAAATCTGCAGCTTCTGTCTTTGTAGAAAAAAAAACAATTTTCTTAAATCCTACTGTTCTTATTCTGCTGCGTGAGCTGCTAAGAGCTATTGAACTGTGCCATGTCTGTAACATCATTACATGGAGAGGATTATGGTCAGAAATCGAGCAGAGCTTCTTCTCTCTGCTTCCCCCACCAACATGTTTTGCTCGTGGATTATTTCCTGCATAGAAAAGTTCCTAAAAGCAGTTTTCCAAAAACAGTTTCTCCAGGACACCAAAGCTTTTGCGAGTGGCCGTGGCTTCCTGGCGCAGCATCTGTTGCACGATTGAATGAATGCAACCCTTTAAAAACCGTTTCTTCATAACAGGAAACTGCTCTCCCTGTTTCCTGCACAACAGGCAACACTTCCTTAGCAACAGATGGGAATGCTGCATTGTTAACCCCTTCACTTGGCGTTTCTGTGCAGAACTCCATAGTTCGAGGAACGGACAGGGACTCAAAGACTTAGGACTCGAGTAGTAATTCATTCATGCTGGTCAGAAAACCAGTTTAACATGATCACATGAGTCTGTAATCCCAGGTTTATAGATACATATAGATACAGGACGTTCATTGTCATTTGTGCAGGAAAAATAACAAAACAAGACAAGAATTAAATTCATGTTTGCCAGTTATCAGCTAAGAGCGCAACACCCCAGTGAAACCATTCATTTCTACGTTGTCTACTCTTGCTTTTTATATGTTAGCGTAGCCGTTAGCCATGAATGGTTTTATAGAAGCTTACATTTGTTAGCATAGTCTATAGCCATGAATGTTTTTTAACAAACTTTCTTACATCTTTTGGGATAGCTATAAAAGTTTTTAGCGAACCTTAGATCTGTTTGCATAGTCAATAGCCATGAATGTTTTTAGCGAACCTTACATCTGTTAGCATAGTCGATAGCCATGAGAGTTTTTAGCTAACACTCTGTTAGCATAGCTGATAATCATGAATGTTTTTAGCGAACCTTACATCTGCTAGCATAGCCGATAGCCATGAGTGTTTTTAGCAAACCTTATATCTGTTAGCATTGCCATTAGCCATTAAAGTTTTTCAGGAATCTTGTTTTTTAAATAGCCATTTGTATTTGATGTTTTTAGGGAGCCTTGTTTTTTTACAAATGTTAGCATAGTCGTTAGTGATGAATGTTTTTTAGGGAACAACATCTGGTGATTGGAAAAGAGTTTAATTTTAAATCTGATTAAAAAACCCCAGGTTTACCTGCTAACTTTATTGTGAATGAGTTGAGGTCTTGTGGTGGGCTTTCAAGGACAGAAGCACCTTGGGCAGCACATCAGGAGACTGGGATCACTGCCCACTTGGTGGTCTTTGATTTGACAGCTCCCATTGCTGCTGCTTAAATGCACCTCCCACATCCGGGCGATGGTTATATCTCATGTCTTTTCTTCTTCTTCTACTCTCATACTCACTTGAAGGTCAAAGAACGCAGTGGAGCTCTGGGGTTTTTGCAGGAAAGTTGAGGTGAGAAAGTGGAGAAGTACATTAAAAAATATCAGCTGTGTTCTGTTACCATGGGGCTCTGGTCCAGACTCTGGTCCTGGCTCCGGTCCAGACTGTGGTCCCAGCTCTGGTCCATGCACTGCTGTAGCGGCTCACTGACCCATACATTACACACACAGCAAAATTCCCACTCCAGATGGTTTAGTGCAGGAAGGATGAGACTCTACAGAAGGTGCAACGCTCTGTCAGACTCTGCATCGTTACAGAATATTAATTCCATAATCACCTCATGCTATCACTGCACCGATACATTTGAGGGTCATCTCATTAAAGATGAAACTTTTGTGGTGAATGGAATGATGCATTCATTAACTTTATTAACTATTTAAGAGTGTCACTATTTTAATAAAGAAAAAAGAACACTGTGGGAAAAACAACACATTTACAAAAAAACAACAAATAGAAAAAGGAACACTGTAAAGCAGTAAAATGACACAAAAAAGAAAATATAAATTACAGGGGGGAATGAAACTATAGAGAACAAACAACTAAAGTACAGGAAAATACCAAATGGACAGATACAAATATAGTTCAGGGAACAAACACATGCTAAATTAGGGGAAAATCAACTAAATTTACAGGACAAAAATGTGAAATTTGAGGGGAGAGAAACAAAGTACAGGAAAGACAGCCAAATTACAAAAAAACACAAAATTGCACAGCAAAACAAAAAAGTTCTGGAAACAACATCAACATTACAGACAAAAATATACATGGAATACAGAAAAGGTACAGGTAAAACAATTAAATTACATAAAAACAAAACATTTCGGGCAGAAAAACAACCAAAAAAGCAATGATGTTAGTGAGAAGAAAACTAAAATAGTACAGGAAAAATATAAAATGACAGAAATAAACCAATAAAAAAGGCAAAACTGCTGAAAAATCAACAACAGCAGCAACATTACTGCATTAAAGTTTGCTGAGCACTGTGTTTTTCAACATGCTGTGACGTCATGCGCCAAAACAACAAAGTCCCAGTGACTCAGTTGTTTTTTTTTTTGCCCATTTGTCACAATGTGATCCCGTATAAACTATTATGGAGTGTCGACGCCAAGATCGTTTTAATGTGTCCGTATAAGCAGCACATTTATAGCTGCCACAAAGTAACCTTTTGTTTTTCAACACTGATGACTAAAGATAGCTCCTGCTCGGCTCTGCCAAATGTGCCTCTCGAGCGTATTCCGCTCACAATCGCCGCGCATTTGTGTTTTGCTTTCATTTGAGCAAAATATGTTTTCTGCCTTTGCAGGGGTGTGCAAAATAGAAGCTGTCAAGATCATTGTGTCATGCGAGCGCGGAGAAGAATGGCCTTAGTAGTAAATATCCCTCCAGATGTTTGTCGCAGACGGTCAAAACATGTTTTTTGTGGACGGAGGACACAAATTTCCCGGCTTGCCTCTGGCTGTGCCTGCTCTGTCAGCCCACCTGGAACATGACTTGACAGCACGAAAATAGGCGAGTGGAGGTACATCAGGAAAAACACGCTGTAGTAGTAGTAGAGCGATTCCACTCGGCTGCTCGCACATCAGGCCAAACAGGAAAGGGATCAGGGAAAAGGGGTCAGATACTTGTTCCCAGAGCTGAGTGAATCCATAACACCTGCTTTTCCAGAGAGTAGATGCTGAACTGAAGCGTTGCATGTTTTTATTCCCCCACTGAGGCCAAAGCTGCATCAGTGACATCACGCAACTCATTACTGGAAAGCAAGGCACGTGTTACGTTTATTTTCCCCCTCACCCCAGTGTCATATACCTGAATGTATTCGTTAAGGAAACTTCTTCAATCATGACTGACTGGTATAAAAGGTAAAATAATAAAAATAAGAGGGGGGGTTAAATGAAATACAAGGACAAAAAGTACAGACAAACAAAACAGAATTGTAGATAATATGGATAAATGTTAAATGGAACAACAAAATGATAGGGCGGGGAAAAAAGGATTGAATAAATGAAGATATAAATAACCCTTTCGTCCAAGAAACTTCTTCTGCTCTAACTGATGGGTGTAAAACTCCAGCTAAATAATAATAATACTACTAATAATAATGTAATGTACTTTATTATAAATATATATATATGCCTTTACACAACCTACATGTGACCAGTGCTTTTGGTCACATGTGCTTCCAACAGCATTACAGACACAAAGCAATAAAAACACATCGTATAAAAACTATTTCATAAAACAAAAACCGCATTAAAAGCATTGAAAAAAGAAATACCAAAGAATAAAAAGTAAAAAATGAAAAAGGTGTCACCGCACTACTGAGTAGTTAGAGCCATTCTGAAGGGTTAGGTTGTTCAACCATCGTGGTAGTATTCCTCAGACCAAGCTATCAGGCCATAATCCAGTGTGTGGTTTTTTTCATCTCTCAGGATTACAACTCACCTGCTTCCTGTCTGCCGGCCTCTGCCTGTCTCTCCCTCCCGAGCACTCCAGCTTCGTTTATTCCAGCACTGGCCCTCCTTCCAGCCGTCACCGGATCTCCTCCATATTTTAAATAAACATTCTCCACACCATATCCACCTGTCTGAGTCCTGCATTTGGGTCCCTCCTGTGAGTCGTAACAACAATGAAAATATATAGAAAATAGTAAATTATTTTGAAAATGACACATAAAAGTTAAAGAACAACCACAAAAAAAGGAACACAATGAAAGAGACAAAATAAAAGATAAGACACACTCCATTTTAGATTAAAAATGCAAAAAAATCTAATCATCTACATCAGTCTGGTGTTTATCAGCTCCCCTAAAATGGAGAAGTTTAAAAAAGCTGCTGGCTCCAGATAATCCACAAGGAGGAAGATAACACCGTCTCATGAGATGGCTGCTAACAAGCTAACGCTATCTACCGAACTGGTAAACTGAGATGTGTAGAAGAAAAATACCACAAACACTGTAGAAAGTAATAACTAACATTTGGGTACTTACAGTGAGTTTGAGGCACTGATAAAATGTAATAAAAAACAAAAACTGAGTGCTGTCAGTTGTAAGAAGTAAGGTTAGCTAAAATCCTTCATGGATAGCCTAATGGCTATGCTAACAACCAGAATGTGAAAAACAGAGAAAAACAAAGAAGACACTGGTCTTTTCTCAGTAGTTCCCAAGTATCATTATCACCCCCTACAGAGTGTTGATAAATGAACATGTGTAATACTTTTAACACATTTAAAATGAAAATGATTTATTTGCTTCATTATTTTTTTATATTTTAAATGTTACTCTTACTTTATTTTATTTATGTATTTTAATCCAAGTATTACACCAGTGTAGAGTAGTATATGTTTTAAAGTTGCATATTAATACACTAACTTTCACTCAGGTCAAACACCAAGTATCTAATGACAGAGACGGTACAGGTGGAGGTAACGCTGCTTGTTATATCTTGATTAGTCACAGATTACTGCTGATAAGCACAGAAACACTTATCTGGACGCACAAAAGTCTTATTAACAGCTAAGTTGTTGTTCTTCATTTTTAAGAATACTCCAGCATGTCATTATGCAAATCAGTTGCGTTGTATTAAGTCCCCGTATTGATTCGTGTGATACTTGAGTACAATCAGGTAGAGGTCGTTCACTCTTTAACGTGACCCCAACACCTTTGTAATGAGACGGCAAAGCATTTGACTGCAGCGATGGATCGAATCATCATTGACAGGATGTATTGATTCTCAGCTGTTTACGACCAGAAGCTGAGGCGAGCCCGACTCTACTGAGACCTGCGCATTTGCCCCAAGCTTTAGATTTTGATTAAGAGACGTCGGAGCACAGGATGAGACTAAAAGAGGACAGTAGAGACTTTTGTAAAACACAGAGAATTGAGTTTGGATGTTTCTGACAAAGAACTGTGGCTTTAAGATACACGATACATTGATTAAACATGTTTTAAAAGCACATATCTTGAGGTTCTTCGATGTTAAACAACTGGAAACTGCTCACATATTTTATGAAGCAACAATGGTGACGGTGCTTAACTGGTTTGATATTATATCTCAATATAGAAGGTTGCTAGCATGCTAATTCTATCTACCTAGCTTGCAAATTGGAAATAACACTGTGACAAATACACATGATATAATGATATCACAAAAGACAAATCACTAGTTGTGTTTCCATTACCCTTAGAAATGTGCAAAACCTAAATATCGCAGGCTAAATCTTCCACGTTTTATGCTTTTTTGGTTGTCGATATAAAAGTTTATCGGCAGTTTAATGGAAACCCTTTTTCCGCATTCACACGTGACGGTGCTTAACTGGTTTGATGATCAACAGGGACGGAAGTTAACTTAGTTTTCCCAATACAGAAGGTTGCTAGCATGCTAATGCTATCTATCTAGCTTGCACACCGAGATTCTTGTAGAAGAAAAATACCACCAAAATTATAAGAGCTAGTTACTTGAGTTTATGTGAGTCGAGTGAGGGACACTGTGGCACAACTCTCTAAAATGGTGTCTAATTGTTTTTCCTCATTTTAAGACCCGTTACAGTCAGAAAGTAGCTAGATTCACAAACTAGTTTTAAGTATTCTAGTCAAGCAAAATTTGCTAACTCCAGTGGCAGATTATTTTTGCTTAGAACAAGTAAATTAAGAATATTTGGAGTTGTTTTTGCAGTGCTAACATGCTTTGAGGCCCCAATAGCTTTAGCTTGCTAGCTTGGCTAATTAGTTTTAATGTGGTTGTGACAAAAATCTGGGCAAATATCCTCTAGTATGAGGCAGGCTTTAGCAGATATGAGAGAATGTAAGAAGAGAACAATTAAACAGGAATAAAACATTTTCATTTAAACTGTGAAGCTTGTGATAAAAAACGCTTTTTTCCACACAACATTAACTGGTTTTTATACGACTGAAACAGTTGAGTCTGATTGTCTGTCACCACAGGAGAGACGACGGGTTCTTTTTTTTACAAAAATCAACACACATCTTTATTTTTTCCACATCAATATTTAAAAGGTAAACGCAGATGATCAGGCAGGTTTTTAGACCATCAAACTTGAGAGCTGGAGTAGAAGCACAAAGCTAAACAATCTGACCAGAGACTGCATGAAGAAACACGATCCGAAAGCTTAAAGGACTAATGAGGGAACGTGCTGCAGGTGAGGAGGTGAGTGAGGAACAGCAGGTGAAGACAGTTACATGATTGTCTGACATGGAGGAGGCGAAGGATCTGGAACGACGGGATATTCATTTACTAAGAAATGACAACTGAGCACAATGACATTCTACATCTTGAATTGAATAAAAAATGTTGTGTTTTGTTGTTACTTTTTGCTGTTTGGCATAAAAACATCAGTCAGACAGAAACATGTCACTCACCAGTGTCTTTTTTTTTCTCATAAAAAATATTGTTTTTTGTGTAGCCTGAGTGAAATAAAAAAAAAAACCTAATGTCAGCAGAGTATATACACCACACTCTCCAGACAATATAAAGCTGTGTCCCCCTGCCTCACACGCACGCACACACACACACACACACACGTGTGGACCACAGAAGTCAGCATTTAATCAAAAAGCAGCGCACGCCGACTTAATTCCCCACAGGACCTTGAACACAATTAAATTGGTCTGTATCATGTCGGTCATTTGAATAATAAAGACGCTGTGTTATGTTGTGTTATATATATATGTTTATGTTATTGTGCCGTTGTCATCACGTTGTCGGTTAATGTCTATTTTTGCCTTTTATTACTTTTTATTACACAGGAGGGGGCGTTCACGTCCGCGTCCTTCAATCAGTCAAACTTTATTTGTGCAGCACTTTTTTTTCCGTATGCACGTAAAATGTAACACAACGTGAGGAATATATATATATATGTATATACAGTATGAAGAATAAAATTAGATAAATATTATATATTAAATATGCAAATAAATAAACACTAATCATAACTGAGCAGAAAAATAATGGACCAACTTTATCATGTATAATAAATAAGCAAAATAAAAAACTATATACATTAAAAGAAAAGGAAAATTAAAAAACTAACTACGGAAGAGGATTAGGGCCAAATATGATTTTTTTGAAAACAACATTTTAAAAAAGACATGAAAAAACGGATTTTGATCTCAGAAGTCAAAGTTAAAATTAGATTAAAAGAAATATATAATAATGATAAATAGATAATAAATAAACAAACATATAAATAAATCCCAATAATACGTCGGCAAAATTAAATAATATAATAGTAATAAAATTAGATCACTATTTCATTAATAAATAACATTAGAATTATACTTTTTGACAGACTTTTATGAGTCAAATGAAGTCCAAAAAAAATATTATAATATAAATGTGTAAGTTTGTGTTTATTTTCCTAAGACACAAATGTTATCTGAATAATGACAGAGTGGTTTATGTTTCTTTTGTGCGTTGTATAATTTCAGTGGTGCTGTTTGTGTTGGGTCTAGTCTCAGAGATAAGGAGTCTGCGCTCGTCCATTAACCAAAAAACTCAGTCTTATTGCTCTGCGGGGTAAAAAAGAAAAGAAAAGAAAACGGCCACAGCGACGACACAAAAGCCGTCACACACTCGAGTTAATTAGCCTGAAGCCCAGAGAGTAGGTCAGACTCTGATAAGACATGGATTTGTTATTCTTTCTTTTTCTCTTTACCGCTGCTCAGACAATCCTCCACGCTGAGCTGTAAAAACACTGATTTACTGCTGCAGAATAATAAGTATAATAATTCTCATGGAGCCAAAATTTTCCAAATAAAGAACAATAACTTTGTCCAAACATGATCCGCTGGGGTTGTGTGTGTGTGTGTGTGTGTGATGAATGTGCACTTTCATTGTGACAGACTGTTGAGTTTCTGCGTCTCTGCAGGTTTTTCCACCTCATTATGAATGCTTTTCTTCATCTTGTTTAATGTTTACTCCAAAACGGCGGATTTGTATAAAGTACCTTAATGACAAAGTGAGTTAGCAGGGTTGTGGGTTCATTTCCTGGCTCTGCTCGTCCATATGTGTCCTTGAGCAAAGACACGTAACCCCACGTTGCAGCGTGTGAATGGGTGAAAAGTGTAGTGTAAAAGCAGCTCATCAAGACTAGAAAAGCTCTATATAAATACAGACCATAATACCAACCCTGATTTGATTTGGTAGTAACGAGACAAAGACAGCTCTGCTTCTTTGTAAAGACACACACGACCTCTGTTCTGCACAATATCAACACAATCGCAATCACAAACGTGAGTGAAAGGTTTTTGAAATGCTGGTTAAAAAACTTCTTTGTGCATAAATCGTGCACACGTTACAAAAACAAACAACGACAAATCACAAGAAGGAAAACAGAACCGGGGGATTTCCAACGTCTTCTGACAATGTGTCTTTTATCATAGTGTCCTGTGTGTACAGATATGAGGGAGAGGGGTGTGTCTGTGTGTGTGTGTGTGTGTGTGGACCAACTGTCAAGCAAACCTGTCTTTGTGGGGACATTTTGGCTGGTCCACACAGGCTTTTGGATGAAGAGGACTGAGGATTAAGACCTGGTTTTAGGGTTAGGGGGCTAGAGAATGCATGAGGTCTATGAGTGTCCACACAAAGAGCGCAAAACCAGCGTGTGTGTGTGTGTGTGTGTGTGTGTGGTTGTTGCTTTTTGCTTCTTCCGCCAGACCCATGTGACCTTTTACACAAAGATAACAGGGCAGTCTCTTATCCTCAGGGTCCCCAACACACACACACACTGGTTTGTGCTTCCTTCACAGTGAGGACCTAACCTTCCCAACACAGTGCACTAACCTTAACCCTAAAACCAGGTCTTAACCCCCCAATAAGCACTTTAAATATGTGAGGACCGGCCAAAATGTCCTCACTCTGTATGGTTTATACGATGTTTGGTCCTCACAAAGCTACAAACACAAGGACACACACACACACAATTGCTTTTATATCTTAGTGAGGACACATCGACCCTAACTGTCACAACTAAGTGCCTAACCCTAACCCTAAAACCAGGTCCTAACCCTGAAAAAGTCCAGGTAAAATAGTTTTTCACATTCTTTTGGACCTCACAAAGATGTAAATACAAGGTTTGTGCTGCTCTACTTCTTAGGACTCCTTCTTTTGGACAAACCCTAAAGAAAGCATCACCCCTAACCTTCATCAAAACAACCCCAATTCAGATCTTAGTCCTAAAATGAACCAGGTTCTGTTCTCCTTGAGGACGACTGGTCCTGAAGAGGTCAGTGTTTGTGCCAGAAAAAAAGTCCTAAAGAGATGACAAATACAAGCACACACACACACACAAGTCCCTAAAATCAGCTCAGACTTCCTGCCTTCGTGTTGTCTGATAGAACAATATCAACATCTCTCTTTTGTGTCTCCAATTGGGTTTTGTTTTTCCATAATCAAGTATTTAGAGTATGGGTCCCTCACTGACAGGAAATGAGAGATTGCGCGAGATTGCACGAGATAACGGGACGCGCTTGTCGCAGAGTCAGCTGATTATCACGTGATTTTCCGTATTCCCGGAGCGGCCTCCACTTTTAAACCGCTTTTAATGTTGAGAGACGACACCGAGCAGGTCCTTTTATTTTGAAGGAAGCAGACGGTGTGTCCTGATCACGTTGTTTCATTAGGACAGGGTTTGTCTTACTCCAACACACCTGAGTCAGATAAATGGGTTGTTATCAGGTGCGTTGCAGCAGGGAATCGACAGTGTCAGTGAATCTATTCTGTTCTTTCTGTTTTCTACCTTTTTGTTTTAATTGCTTTGATCATCCTCTGTCAGGCTTTTGTTCTCTTTTCATTTGTGGACTTATCTCTTTCTCCTGGACGCAGCTGCCGTGTGTCTCTGGTCAGATGTTTTTGCTGAGTTGAGTGTTTTTTTTCCTTTTTTTGAAGCTCCTGTGTGTTCTTATTCACACTGAGCCTCAGGGAATTGTAGGACTGAGGCGAGGGGGGATTTTTTTATTTTTTTATTTTTACCAACATCAGCACAAAACACAGTCAATTTTCATTTATGGAAACTGTGCGGGACAAAAAGCACCAAAGTGTGGAATATGCTTGAATGTGTTTGTCTGATTGTGCAATTTATCACGACAACGATGCATGAGCGAGCTCGTGGCAACAGCCCGGTGCTGCGATGATGAAGGAGAGTCCTTAGAATAAAGGACTTTTTGTCTTTTTATTTGTCTATCTGTTATAAGTCATGATAAAGAATTAATAAAAACAATAACAAGACCTTTTAAGATACATATTTAACACATTATCAATACTTTAAGATGTTAAAAAACCTGTCATAAACATGAATAAGTATTATAAGATGCTTAAAAACATAAATAAGTCTGTATAATGTTAATATATGTAAAATGACATTTATTATCAATACTTTAAGACATATTAAGAAACTTAAAGGCTCTTATTATTAACTTTTAAACAGTTTATATACCTGTCGTAACGTTAACAAGTATTATAAGATGTTTATCAACATAAACAAGGCCATATAATTGCGAATAAACGAAAAATGAACACATTATTAAGAAGGTAAGGTATATAAACCTTAATATAATAAGATGCTTATGAACATAAATAAGTATATATGTAATATATTATTAGTATATAGTAAGAACTTAAAACATGCTTATAAATAACTAATAAATGTAATAATTAATGACAATTAGACTAATAGTTGGTGGTTCAAAAATGTGAATTCATATGTTTTATGTCTTATTGTCAACTTTATAATCACTTAGTACAAATTGTGAGTTAATGACAGTAATAAGACTATATATGGGGTAAAATTAATGGCTTTTAAAGGCTAAAAAACCTTTTATTATTTACTCATTTATTAACAGTGACACTTTGTGTCCTCACCGGTCAAAGGACCTCATAAAACCAGTTTCTCTGTGTTTAACCAGCATTTACTGTCCGGTCAAACCATTCGGTTTTTGTTTTTGTTGACGTTTCGTTGGTGAGAAGAGAAGGGAATGGGGGTGAACTGACATTTATTGGCTTTTTTAATTGTGTTAAAAAAAACAAAGTGAAAGGCTCTTTGATGGGAGAGAAAAGACATGATCTTTGTGTCATTTCTTCAGGTGTCACTCTTAACTCTGTGTTTGCTCTCGCTGCTGCAGAGACACTACGTTTCCATGGGAACCCTTAAAGGTCAAAAGGGTCATCCTTGATACAATTCACCCCCGCCCAACAATCGATAGTTACTGTCGTGGCGACACATTGGCAGGACGATATTGCCTGAGTTGTCATTATTTGGTGCAGTGAAAATCCCTCGCTGTGTTGCGTCCCCCAGAGACAACCCGGCCTCCCTCTCTCTCTCCTCCTCACCCCTCATTGACCCAGCGGCCATTGTCTGTAATACCCACGCTCGTTTTCTTAAAGCGGAGTCTTTGGTATTGGTTTATAAATTCAGCGCGGCGGCGCCGGGGCAATAACTGGGATTTAAATGTCAGATGATGGAGCCACTTTGAGCTTAAGTGGGTAATAAAGATATATTGGTGTGGAGAAAGTGTCTTTTTAAATTGTCTCCAGCGGATATACAGTATACATATACTGTATATATTTGGTGAGGTTTTATGTGTGTGTGTGTGTATATAAGTAAAGAAATAGATATCATTTTTTTTAAATGGCACCTGGAGGTGAAGCAGACGAGGTCACAGCCAAAATAATCTCATATTTCTTTTATGTTTATTTCTTGTTTTATTTAGATGAGTTTGCAGTGAATCTGAATTTGACATGTGGCAGAATCTATATATGTATATATATGTATATATATATATATATATATATAATATAGACGACAATCCACATCAAGTTAATACAAGTAGATTACATACCTCAGTGTTATAAGATACAGACATAAATAGGTCCATATAATTGTTAATAAATGTATAATTAACACATTGTTAAGACATTCAGTCACATCAGGACATTTATTACATTTATTATCAATACTTTAAGACATATTAAGACACTTAAAGTCTCTTGCTAACGACCTGTAAAACTGTTTATTTACCTATCGTAAACATTAATATTAAAAGATTCCTATGAACATAAAAAAGTCTATATCATTTTTAATAAAGGCATATTTAATACATGTCAATATGTTAAGACACATTTGGAACACCTAAGGTATTTATTAGACGTTTGTAAACAGTTTGTATATTTATGCCTGATAAGAACTTGCTTAAGAACATAAATAGGTCGACATCAGTGTTATTAAACATATATTCAACACATTAGTAGGATACTGAGACACATCGGGACATTTTTAAGTTGTTTAAGACACTTAGAAACTGAAGGTATAATTAATACCTTCATTATTAATACATTAAGACATATTTTGGACACTTTGAGGCATTGTAAGAACTTATAACATGCTTGTAAAAATAAATAGGTCCACATAATTGTTAATAAATGTAGTATTTAGACATTTATTATCACTTGGGGCACTGGGACACTTAAAGGCACTCGTTTGAAATGTGTAAACAGTTTATATACATTAGTATTACATAAAAAATATGTTTTATTTAACTAATAATGAATTAATACTTTGGCTTGAATCCCAAAGTGCTGAGTTGTGGCAGAAGCGTTACGACGTTTATTGAGAAAAATAGACGACAATTCACACTAAGTCAATAAAATTGGAGTAAAATAATGTATTTTAATGACATTTCGGTCTGAGAAGAGTTGGCCAGCTCACATTAAACTCGACATTATGGGATGTTACAAAGCAAAATATCTGTGTGTGTGTGTGTATTTTTTTTATGGTATTGTTTAAGATTGAATCTTCAAAAAAAATCAATATCATAAATGATTCTATTTTGTCGCGAGCGCGCAGGGATGAAGTAAAATAAAAATAAAAGTACAAGCATCAGTACACTCTCTCTCTCTCTCTCTCTCTCTCTCTCTCACTCTCTCCCCCCACTGTGAGGAAAATCTGTACCTTCGAGCAGTATGCACATTTTATGAGCTCCATTACAAAGTTAGTGCTAACACAGACATAATAAACAGTAAGGCAGTAGAAATGGGAGATAATCAT
Source organism: Solea senegalensis (assembly GCF_019176455.1). Taxonomy (NCBI): domain Eukaryota; kingdom Metazoa; phylum Chordata; class Actinopteri; order Pleuronectiformes; family Soleidae; genus Solea; species Solea senegalensis. The sequence continues at coordinate 2,697,010 of NC_058024.1, forward strand.
CCTCGGGGCACGGCTCACTATTGAATTCCTGTTCCGCCTCAAAATGGACACATGCTTATTGTGCTAAACAAAACCCTTAACCGGCGACACCTGTGCGTGCATGTGCAAGGAAGTGGCCCTATATTTAACCACAGCGGCACTTTTCATTATTCTCATAAGCTTGAGGTCAAGGGGTGAGGTCAGCTCAGGGCTGATCGGTGCGGACAAGGCGGTGTCGGCGAAATGAGATGTAATATGTGCCGGAGTGGCTTTTATGAAAGCGCGTGTGTCCTGTGTGCAGACAGCGAGCGAGCAGGGCCGAGGCGGAGCGGTGACAGGAAGGGAAATGAAGCTTTAGGTGGCCGCTGAGATGGAACAGGAGATGTCTCAGGCAGATAGATAACAGCAGGGTGGACAGCGCAGCCGCCGGGTTCCCCCGCAGAGACTGTCAGTGGAGCGCGGCGTAAATTATACGACAGACACATCAGCAGCCGTTGCCAAAAAAGCGCTTCAGAGGCACTGAGCCAAAGGGCAACGCACAAACAAAACTAGCTTTTTATTAAATGCTGTTTTTGAATGTAGGGATCACGTATGGAGCCACACGGTTGGTGTAGTGGTTAGTACTCTTGATTTTGAACAAGAAGACCAACAGTTCTAACAGGCCAAATTAACCCCTGCCCAGAAGAAACCAGGTATAGGTACTCTGGCCCAGGGCAGGGACTAGGCCAGACTTCACTCCTCTAGGCCAGGCTACACCCCAATAGGACAGACTTCACCCCTCTAGGCCAGACTACACCCCTCTAGACCAGACTATACCCCTCTAGGCCAGACTACCCCTTTAGGCCAGACTGCACCCCTCTAGACCAGACTATACCCCTCTAGGCCAGACTCCCCTCTCGACCAGACTTCACCCCTCTAGACCAGACTATACCCCTCTAGGCCAGACTATACCCCTTTAGGCCAGACTGCACCCCTCTAGACCAGACCATACCCCTCTAGGCCAGACTATACCCCTCTAGGTCGGACCATGCCCTTCTAGACCAGACCATACCCCACTAGACCAGACTATACCTCTCTAGGCCAGAATATACCCCTTGAGACCAGACTATACCCCTCTAGACCAGACTATAACCCCTAGTCACACCATACCCCTCTAGGCCATACCATATCCCTCAGGCCAGACTATACCCCTCTAGACCAGACTATACCCCTCTAGACCAGACTTCACCCCTCTAGGCCAGACCATACCCCAGACCATACCCCTCTAGGCCAGACTATCTAGACCAGACTATACCCCTCTAGACCCAGACTTCACCCCTCTAGGCCAGACCCCAGACCCTAGACCAGACTTCACCCCTCCAGACCAGACTATACCCCTTAGGCCAGACTGCACCCCTCTAGACCAGACCATACCCCTCTAGGCCAGAGTATACCCCTCTAGGTCGGATCATGCCCTTCTAGACCAGACCATACCCCTCTAGACCAGACTATACCTCTCTAGGCCAGAATATACCCCTTGAGACCAGACTATACCCCTCTAGACCACACCATACCCCTCTAGACCAGACTATAACCCTCTAGTCCACACCATACCCCTCAAGGCCATACCATACCCCTCAAGGCCATACCATACCTCTCTAGGCCAGTCTACACCCCACTAGGCCAGACCATAACTCTCTAGGCCAGATCCGTGCTGCGTGAGCACTAAGGGTTAAAAACACACGTGTTAATCTCTAACATTTACCAAAGGAAATCTAAAGTCTAAAATCTCAGTCTGGTGTAATCCAGTGTCAGTTCTGCTAAAAGCTGGCAATCGTGAGCCCAATCACAATTTACTTCTTGTCGCTCATTTTATTTTATTTTTTTAAAATGATGTTTTCAAAAATGTATAAATCAGATTTGACAAGATTATAAGACCCATTGAAGAGATTTAGTCTTTGCACTCATGTCCCCAGTGTCCTCACCTGCAGAGGACAAACGCTGTCACAATCTCATCTCTGATGTGCATCTATTATTGCGTGGCATTAAAATGGGACACAGCCACTCCACAAGGGCACGGCAAAAAAAAAAAAAAAACACTAACGTGATTATGGTAATGATCGCCGACGGCTACTGCTCGACGCGTCAGGGGAGACGGCGGACTGAGAAGGCAATTCCCGACAATTAATCAAAACACATAAATAGACGTAATGTCATTGACTTTCACCGCTGACGGACAAGCGATGTGTGAATGCTGTTGATTCACCGGGATGCACGCGGTGGGGGGAGGGGAGCGGGGGCAATACATCATGTCAACATTTTTGTATTTACACATTGTCAGTAAATGGAATTAGCAAAGAATCACAAATGTACATGATGGAACACTGAGACGTGTCGGGTTTCATATCTGACGACAAAGACATTTAGACGGATGTAAAAAAAAAAAGAGCTGAGGTTTGTATTTATACAACACTTCAGTGCAACTGCGTGCTGCCCTTTTTCTATCACACATCTATCACAGCCGTTCACACGCTGCAGGTGTAGTTGTCAGGGGCAACCCGGGGTTAAGCGTCTTACCCAGGCAGAGACATGTAGACGAGAGACGCTGGGGATCAAACACAGTCACACACACACACTGTAAAAAATTATCTTCACGAAGGTAAAATAAGCCTAAAATCTGGGAAATTAATTTCTTTTTTTTCGGCCTAAAAAATACATTAAATACAGAAATAAAATTCACCATCACTGTTTGGTGTTTGACAGAGTTTCTTTGCTTTTGTTAAGTAAAACTATCTCACATTTTGTCCAGTTTCTTCCAAGTGTTAAGGAACTTAAACTTGTTCGATTTACAAAGTTAAATCAATTATTTCACTCTTTCTGCCGTAGGACTTCCAGTTGAAAGACGACATGTTCGATCACTTCTATCCACTGCCTATAACCACATGAACTTTTGAAATTCATCCAGTGATGTGTGAGCAGTTTCACAGTAATTCACAATCAAAACAGCAACAAAACACATCGATTTTTATTGATTTTATTTCAATTTTTCTATATTCTCTGGAGGTATTTTATTGTCTTATTGTATGTTTTTAGGTCCTGTGTTTCTATGGTTTCTATTTTATTTATGCACAGCACTTTCTTCAACGATCATGGGAATTACCTCGTTTAATTACCCTGTGTGTTTTCGGGGCTTTTTTTTTTCAATTATCTTGAATAGAAATAATTCAAAAATTCAGATCTCTTTCCTGTAGGTTTTCCAACACTCCACTGTGAACACACAACTCAAACTAAATACTGTACTTGTCATTAGTCTGTCATAGTTTGGTGCAGAGATATTACATATTGTATCTTTAGACAGGTGATGGGTAACGTTTCATTACAGTAAGACACTTAAAACCACTTATGTTAGCATATAAGGAAAAGTCAGATCATCTCCTTGGAAATTAAAATTCGTATCCTCAATTTTGTACCTAATTTCACGACATCCCTCAGTTCAGAGAAGTAGAAACAATGTGACGAGCAAAGCTAATAACAAAAGGCATCAATGACATTCTGTCCAATCAGGATCACACAACAGTGTGACGTTGATTTTTCATCACTTAAGCAGCTCCACTTACAAAAATCCACATACACTTAGACGTACAGTAACACGTCATAAACACACGGCCCATCAAACACTCGTGACACTTTTACAAATCACATCACAGCCTCTGAATCTCATTTATCAGCACAATGATTTCAATTTAGCAGCAGCACAGACGTACATATGTAAGAGAAAATGTTGCCTCTGCATCTGCGAATGTCATGTAAATATATGTGTAGATGTTATGGATGTGGTGGAATAATAACGGGATACACAACCGTTAAAGCAATGTTTGTGTCGCACAATGCGGTCATTTAATATAAATAAGGATACAAACAGGCGTTATCAATTTAATAACGGGATGTGAAACGAAAAATAAATAAATAAAAAAAAAAGAAATGGAATCCACTTAACGCATTTTAAACATGAACAAATGTAAGTTATATTCAAACTGCGATTGAACCCATCAGCTCCACAGGACTTTGATGACAACGCTGCGTTCCACTTACATCGGAACTTGGAATTTGACGCTTGGAGTGACGTCACCGCCAAGTTTTTGTTTACAGAAAACTTTCCTAAGCACAAAAGAGAAAAAGATCATTTCGGGAGAGTTCTGTTTCCGTGTGGAGAAGGTCTGAACCTTTAAGGTTTAACGTGACCTCTTCCATCCATCTTCTACTGCTTCACTGCACATGATGGTGCCAATCCCCAGCTGACATAGGGCGGGTGAACGGTGGATTTCGCCCTGGACAGGTCGCCAGTCCATCACAGGTTCACATGGTCAATTTAGAGCATCCAATTTGCATCCAACTAATCCCCAAACCTGCATGTTTTGGGACTGTGGGAGGAATCTGGAGAACCCAGAGGAACACACACACACACACACTGCTAACCACTTCAGAACAAGCACAAAAGAGAAAAAGATCATATTGGGAAAGTTCTGTGCTAGAACTGTGTTGTCAAAAAGCGCCAAAAGGGAAGGGTAACAAAAGAATGGAACAGTCGGGTCCGATTCTTTTGCTACTATTCCAAATGGAAAAAAATACTGTACCGAACTGTTCCACTGGGTTAGGGTTAGGGTTAAAGCACTGGTATACAACCAACACTGGTAGGTGGAGTGTTAAGCCCTGCTCACCAAGCAGAAAAACATTTCGACAACAGAAGAAGTCGTCGCCAAGGACAGTCATCCATGCCTGAACTTGGTGACCCTCACACCCCGACTCCCCTGCACAATGGACCTTTCAGTGAAGAGCCACCCAAACCAGACGTGTCCGAGGGAGCTGTAGCATCCTTCGTCTTATTCCCTGCGTCCAGACTGGTACCGCCACCCGATGGTGAAGTAGGATACTACAGGAACCTGACGCGCGAGTATGCCAGGGTCCGTGCAAATCAGACGCGCAATGCGACACGCTAAAAATGCGACACGTTAAAAAAATATGTACCGTACCGAACTGTTCCACTGGGTTAGGGTAGGGTTAAGGCCCTGGTATACAACCAACGCGCATCGTGCGCATGATGCGGATTAGGGTTAGGGCTACACGTGCAGTCCAGATTTTGGATCCGCAAAGAGTGTGTTGGGTATGCGTCCTGTTCCCTGCGTCCAGACTTGTACCGCCACCCGATGGTGAAGTGAGATACTACAGGACCCTGACGCACGAGGATTGCAGGGCCTTTAGGGGTAACCCTACCCTACACTCAAAAACTGGATGAATAGTAAAATGAGAGTGAAATGTAAAAATAAAAGTCAAGTTTAAGCGATCTGTGATCTGATTTAATTAAAAAAGTGAAAGTTCTGGGGTTTCTGTGTGAATGAGTGTGAGGTTTTTTTAAAGTGTGTGTGTGATAATAACGTTCTGTGTTTGACAGCGAACTGCAGCAGAGAGCAGCTCTCACCCACAAGAGGGTGTTAATCCCAACACCTCCTGTCTGTGAGCAGGAACAGCCCTGATCTAATACGTGTGTGTGTGTGTGTGAGATCATCGGAGCATGTGCTTAAATGCAAGTGTTGAGCACTTCTTTATTCAGCGAGGCAGATGGTGCCCTCTCCCTCTGACACCACTCTCCTCTTCTTCTTCTTCTACTTCTTCTCAGAAATACATGGTTTTGATTTATGTTCTGCCTCCAGAGGGAGCTTTCTCCATCGCTCCTCTCCGCTTCTTTTAATTGCTCCTGTTTCTCCCGTCTCTCACCTTCTTCTCGTCTCCACACACACACACACACACAAAGGCTTTGCTGCTTCTCTGTGTGGCTGCAGTGGAGACGTAGTATATGACTGTAGGCTTTTCAACAACGACTTTATAAAGCCTATGTTGTGTTGATCCACCTGAGACTGGACAACTATCATTATATATGGTTCATATATATATATATATATATATATATAAATCACTCTGGGAAAACCTTAAGGGATTTCTCTGTTTATCTCACTGGTTTCAGGCGATATGAAGAAAATAAAAAATCAAAATGAAATAAATACAGGGTCCATTTTTATTTTTATCACTTCCCTGTGACACACGGTGTCATTTTTCAACCTGACGACCACCTTCGAGAACAAATAACTTCCTTTCTTATCTTTGTGTTTCATCTATAGATACATATATGTGTATATGTTTTTTCTGGGTCTGTATTAACAGGATTTTTTGTGGTTCTGTTTTTAAAAGATTTATTTTTTGGGGTCTGTTTTTACGAAAAAAAAACGTTGGGGTTTGTTTTTACAAGATTTTTTATCTTGTTTTTACGAAAAGTTTTTTCAGGGTTTGGGGTTTGTTTTTACAAGATTTTTTTTGCGGGTCTGTTTTTAGTTTTTTTCACTTTGGGGTTTGGGTTTTTACGAAAAGTTTTTTCAGGGTTTGTTTTTACAAGATTTTTTTTGCGGGTCTGTTTTTACGAGATTTTTCTCCCAGGTCTGTTTTTACGGAAAAAACTTTGGGGTTTGTTTTTACGAGATTTGTTTTTACACTGTCTTTCTTTACACGATTTTTTTGGGGGCCTTTTTTTTATGAGATATTTTTTGGGAATCTGTTTTTACAAGATTTTTTTTCACAGGCTGTTTTTACGAGATTTCTTTTTTTTCAGGTCTGTTTTTTAGAAGATTTTGTTTCCGAGGTCTGTTCCAAAGGAGATTTTTTTTTTTGCTCCTCAACACATCCAACAGAAGCTGGTTGTAATACGCTTCCGTATTCCAGCTCCTCAGTTGCACCCAGGATCCAGTATTTTTAACAATCTGATTGTTTCCTGTATCACGATGTAGCTAGCCCTTATTTTATATCTATGAAACATGAACATCTTTACTGATCTTGAAGAAACATCGCGTTTGATGAGTTAACCTGGTAATCTGGTAGACATTGGCTGCTGCTAACAGCTGCATGCAACCACTGTCAAACGAGGTATTTTAAGTCACAAAAACACAACAACTGTTTAACGTCTCATTCTTGACCCAGTGAAGTGTCAGTCGTGTGGGTTTTCGTCATGAACGGTTGATGTTTATTAGGAGGGAGAAGAGAGTGAGTCGTCAGTCGTGATGGAGTTGTATTGATCTTCTATCAATGTCACCGTCCCACGCGGTAAATCCTCATCATGACGTCTGTGAGTGAACGTGGGTTTTCTGTGTGATCGTCGATGGCTAATAAAGAATAAATGGTCCGTAATTATCGCTCTTTTTTTTTGCCTCCAGTGTTAATGAATGATTGATTTTAGGTCAGGTTCTACCATAAAACTATCGTTCTGATTTTAAAATTTACATTGTCATTCCTTTTTTCCCACACATAAATATGAGAAAATAACACAATAAATAAAATAAAAGTATGGTGCGAACTTGTATGGAGCTTGTATGACACATATACAGTATATACATGTACACAATAGCAGACTCTTGGTGTATTTCTTTGGCTTTTAATGTTTAATAAAGGATATTATTTGCATCTGTAAGTGACACACTAAATAAAGCTTGTTAACTGATTTTTAAATAATTATATTGTATATAATTTAAATATAAATCAAATATAGTCCGATTCGATGTATTTGAACACATAAATATAGGAAAACAACATAAAAATAAAATAAAATTATGGTAGGAACTTGTATGGGCTGATATGAAAACCACTGACAGACAAATATACACTTAACTGTAAAAAAAACTGTAAAAAGATGACATGATAGAAAGGTTAAAATGTAAATAAAACAAAGGTGTATTCATTTTTAACTAAAATATGGAACTTTTTTTGATATTTTCCTGCAGAAATTTGCATTTTATAACCATAATAGTAGTAGTGCAATACCGTTTTTTACTGTCTAAATTTACTTTTGGAGGCATTTGTTCAATTATTTCACACACATACATACAATAAAATAACATAAAGTATGAGGGAGGGTGTGGTGAAAACATTCTGACATTAAAATACGGATTTGTTTTGATCAATATTGTGTTATGTTTCAATATTTTAAAGAACATGCTCTAAATTCCAAATGATTCATCAGCTGTGAAAATAAAAAAAAGCTTCTTTTTTTTTCATTTAAAACCAGCTAACGAATTCTGAGCATGTTTTTGTTGATGTCGTTGTTTTTTTACTATTCCTTTTAGATACCGCATAACTGCCATCATGTGACTTCGCACCGACAGTTACGATCGCGAGCAGAACCATTATCTGCTTCTGCAGAGAGTTATAAACGTAATGATTTAGCATAATCTCATGTTCTACTTCATTATTAACCAGTTCCTTGGCAGCTGTGATCAGGAGGGGGAACATCTGATCGAACTGCAGGGTTTTGCTGTAGTTTTTGGTGAGAGACGGGAGAAACAGGCCAATTTATTAGGTACACTTGATAAACTGCTTTTTATAATGCAAATATGTGATCAGTCAATCGCATGGTGCCAACTCAATGTATTAGGTATGTAGATATGATCAAGACGAGCCGCTTAAGACATGTGAATTACATGACTTTGAACATAGAGTGGTGTTGGAGTATTTACAGGGAATGTCACACACAGTCACGTCTCGATATAAAGATGAACACAGGCTGTTTGAACAATATGTCAATATATTGGTTGCGTTTCGGCCGATATCCGACATCAAAGTCATTTAGTCTTTCCTGTCGCGGAATTAACCTAATATTTCTGCAACCTCATGCCGCAGCAGATGTAGATACACCATTTCTTCTTGTGCAAATCTTTGTTGTGCTTGCTCTTTACAGTATTATCAGCACGTTGACTTTACCAATTTGGAAATCTAAATTTGTAAATTCTGACTTTCGGCTACAACCAGAATGCACCATAAAATCTGAACGCACGACATGTCCATCCTCGTTCAATTTATTAGGTACACGTATTCCCTAAAGAAGTGGCTGGTGAACGTAAATTCGGTATCATTTATAATATTTCCATAAAGCCCTCTTACATGGTCAAATGCATCATGTCTCGCGCGGCAAACTCAGTGACTTATGATAGCCTGTGTGAGGCTATTACATCTCGATGAGATCTGTGCACCGACATGAACTGCCCGCCACACGACCCAGACTGAAACTTTCTTTTTTTTTCCTTTTGGAAAAGCGGTAAATCCCCCAATAGATGAGGTGTAATGAGGGAAAGCTGGGCTGTGATGTTCCCCTCTGCCCGGGCTTAACATGGTAATACCTGCCACCACAACACAACACGACGAACCCTAGCCAGGATTTACTCTCTGTTATTACCTCTGCGGTGCATTTAATTTCCTGAGCTTTTGGGTGGTTTAGTGGCACAAGCAGGACAAACAATCAGTCAGTGTGACGGTGGGTGACACAGACGTGTGATAGAGTCATCATGTCAAGTACAAGAGCGAAAAAGAATAATCCTTTGTTTTGGCTGACGAGGGCTCAGCTGCCCGGCACGTGTGCGGCGTATACTTTACGTACAAAGGTCACATGTGTATATCAGTCTGTACTTAATTTAGCAAAAAATCTAATGATTGTGTTAATCCAACTAATGGGGCCTTCCATTAGTAGTCATAAATTGACATTTCTGAGGTCATGGAGCGTTCTTTACACATGGAACCCACTTCTGTTGGTCAACAAAGCACTGAATGGTCTTGGACCAAAATACATCCTAGACTTATTAGTTCTTGATGAAGCACCCAGAGCTCTAAGATCATCAGGAACAGGTTTGAAGTGAAGCAGCATTCAGTTATTCTGCTCCTCACCTGTGGAACAAACTTCCTGAATACCTGAGCTCTGCTCAGACTGTGAGTGCATTTAAATCAGGCCTGAACACATTATTATTTACTGCAGCTTTTTCTTAAAATCTTAAATAATCATCTTAGTTATCAGTTCATTGTCTTTTAAATGTACCCTTTATTGGCCAATCGCACTTTTATCTCTCATGACTATTTTAATGTTAATGTTGATTTTATTAATTGATTTTCTTTATGTATTTCTATGTTCTCGTAAAGCACTTTGAGTTGCCCTGTGTATGAATGGTGCCATACAAATAAACTTGCCTTGCCTCCTGTTGTATTTGCATCACAGTAAATGAGTCGTACACAAAGAAGTGTTTCATTTTTATCAGTATACACGTTGTCTGTGTGTAAAATACCATGTGTAGTGCTGTTATCAACTGGAATTGCTAACAGTGGCTAACAATGGCTAGCCTGATGGTGGCTAGCCAGTTCCCAAGTTTCCAGTTCTGATGTGAACAGAACGCAGCATGAAACTGGACTTTTAAAATACATGTAAACATGCTAGTCCGTCTCTCTCAACTTTCTCACAGTTGCTTGGACTAACACTGAAAGTAGACCGCTGCATGTAGAGCTTCAGTCGGACTCTTGACTGTTCTGACAAGGAGACTTATTTATTGCTCTGTCAGCTTAAAGACTTTAATATTTTTTAAGTCAATAGATGTTAGGAAGATCTGCTAACAACTAGCCACATTCTAAACCTGAAACCGCTAAAGCTAATAAGCTAGAGGGGGGTATTTTAGCATGGCAGAGGTGGACACACTTCATTCAATAAACTGATTCCCAAATTGTACTTGTATAATGGGACAAGGACAGTAGTCGAATTTATTACATTTCTATGTGTACTAGCCCATTAAGATGCCCTTTACATTTTTTTACGGATTAATTACCAATTTATGGAATAAAACCCTAGTGAAATCTTCATTTCTCAGCTTCTTATTTGTATTTATTGTTGTCTGATGTTAATTGTCGGCTCCAGGCCCCCAGTGACCCTCATGTGGAGGATAAGGCAGTAAAAATTTAATGAATGAATGAAGTTAATTGCTGTTAACCATCGTCTCATTTTATTGCAATATGACTTTCAAGTAGAATTAAGCATATATAGCAAACATATATAAATATATATATATACATACAGTATATATATATATATATATATGTAGCATATTGAACTGACTGGAAACTGATGATACATTCGTATAATTTATTCATTATTGTTATTATAATGAGTGAATTCAGTGCATGAATGATGACGGGTTTGTGTCTTCACTGTTCTTTTTATATTAATACAGGCTTGAGATTTGGGTTATGGATCATTTTAGTACAGTTGTTACATCATTCATTTGGGCTGTGCATACATTTTGGATAAGACATTTTTATATTTATTTTGAGAGTAAATATAATTGAAGCTGTACTTTATTGTTATCATTATTAATAACATTGGTGTTAGGTTCAAATGGTGCATCACAGCCATAAACGTCATCAGATGCTAATGAATTTAATGTATTCTTTATGCTGGATTATTATGGGACAGTCATTCTTTCACTGTGTGGCCCACAGGAGCTGCTAAACACCGACTTGGCCACCAGCTTAATCCATAATTTAGCATCCAAATTGTTTTTAATTAAGGCCTCATTTTCATTGCACTCTAATGGATTCATTACTGAAGGCTGGGAGCTCAGTGCAGGACGACCTGCTGCTCACACACGCAGTGGGGGATCCGCTATTATGTCATCGAGAAGAGCTTAATCGAAAACATAAAAAGTTAGGTAAAGTAAAATGGGAAGAAGTTAGGGAATAAACAGTTTTAATTCTGTGCGTGAGCGATTCTCGCTGTGAAAGTAGCTTTTACTTTTTTTAGTGTCATTAGGACGAAGCATTTAAAATTAGGGTGAAAGTCCAGTTATTACAGTATATTAGCGTACAGTGCTAATCCCTGTTCACCTTCTTATTGAATCCAGTGCTCTGTAGTGTTTGGGTGGCGTTTTACAGGATATGCACGCTGTAAAAACCTTTGTTTACTACTGTGATTACAACGGTACCACGGACCAGCGATGCGTTGCCTGGTTCAGCAAGAATATGTCCAATTAAATATTAAAACAGGTGTCAGCATGTAAGCACAATACAGAATATTTTGCTTGGTTATTACAGTGAGATGGATGCATGGTTGTGAAGTCTGGAAGTTCTGCAGTAATAAATATTTCTTATTGTTACAAACATACAGTAGAATCAAAAGCACTTATTATTATTATTATTATTATTTTGCTGAGGATCGTGTAAAGCAGATACAGAATCCTCTTCACACATGTTTTATGTTAGAAAACAGCAGATGACGACAAGATACGAGATTCTTTATTGTCATTGTCATACAGAAGCTGCATACATGTATAGCTTCAGTTGGACTCAAGCTAACCTGGGCGATTAGCAACAGAAGAAGTCCTTTCACAGAAAAATACGACAACAGCAACAAAAAACCGGGGAATTTCAAGCCGGGATGTTTGTTGTTCTGACAAGAAGACTTTTCTATTGCTCTGCCAGCTGAAAGAATTTGATATTTTTAAGTTAATAAATGATAGGAAGACCTGCTAACAACTAGCCACATTTGTCACCTAGCATAGCAAAGATAGACACACTTCATTTAAACCGATCCCCCATTTGTGCTTGTGCTTTGTTGTTGATCTTGTTGTTAAAATGTTGAAGAATGTTAATCTGGTTTTGTCCACAAACCAAATTAATTGATTAACAGAATAGTTGATGATTCATTTAGTAATGGATTAATAATCAATTAATGGAATAAAACACTCATTAAACCTTCATTTCTCAGCTTGTAAACAGCAGCTGTGGGTAGATTCTTACCAATTCAATCACCAAAAGCGATTGATCTGTCAAAAATTGTCTGACAGAAAGTTGCTAAAACTTATAGATAAACCCACACTGATGAAAACACAACCTCCTACATAAAAACCCGAACTTGCACAGTGATGAATTGCCTTCATTAAAGTATGACTTGTTACCGTTGCACATAGATGTGCAGCAGCCATAAAGATTTAAAGGCAAGGAAATTCCAAACGGGTAATAATCATCAGTGTTTTATGTGTTGACATGAGTAATATGATGCCCGCTGCAGGGAGCCACTTTGTGTAAATCCAAGTGAAAAATTAATATCAATGTTACCGCTCACTTCATTATGTATTATATTATGAAAGCACATAAAATATGACTTATTGATGGAATCTAATTTACAGCGATGCAGCAGAGAAAGCGACAAAACTGCTACTCTGCGATGACAGAACAACATGTTTTCATGAAGATGTCACTGTAATACTGTAAATCTCACCGACAGTTTCACATTAAAGGCTGCCAAGCCGCAACGCCGTGTGTTACTCTAAAGCGTTTAAAGAGAGAGGTTTTTAAAGATACTTTATCTCCTGTGACTGTTTCAAATGACTTTCACTTGGAGCCCTTTACGATAAAATCTGCTGCAGAAATCAGCGCAATGACAGAGGAGATACGCGGTGCACGTTGTGAGAAGCACCAGGGCGCGAGCCCTCCGAGCCTCCAGCCTCTCTCCTCGTCCATTCTGAGTGGAAAGGAAGGATATACCCCACTTCCTTAGGCTCCACCCTGCCCCGTGCTCTGCAGAGGAAAGACTAGAACATAAAATGCAGGGTTGAGGAAGTCCCTCAGGGTTAATCCTCAGGGTGGGAACAGTGCAGACAAAACAAAGTGGCTTCGCGCTCATAAATCACAACTGTTTACGTGGTATATTGGCACATTGTGGAACGTGACACACCTTAACCCTCATGACACGAGTTTCAATTTTGTTGCTTTGCTACCTGGATTTTTGCAGGATCTGATTTGAAGAACCTTTTCTCCAGTGTTCCTTGAGCCCTCCCTCCCTCCCTGTCCGAGGGGGCATTCTACATTTGCCAGTGTAGTTTAAATCCAGAAGTCACCACTACATTACCCTTTTAAACTATAAAACAATGTAGTGGCGTTATCTTCAAACTCCCGTTTCTTAAGGGTCAATATTTGAGATCTGACTGGCACTATGTCAGTGGAATGGTTAGTTATTTTCCATTATACAGTTCTGGCACTACTCAGCTCAGCTCGACTCTTCTGGGGTTTTTTGCTTTTCCAACAGTGATAGTACCTGGTGCCTGGTGTTTTCGCTTCCAAGCGAGCTGAGCCGATACTAAAATGCTACGTAACAAAAACGATCAATGGTCAAAGAGTGTCGTCACTGGAAGAGGAAGAATCAATTCAAACAATGCCGAGCTGTAGATCAGTTAAAAAGACTTAAAAATCCTGAAAATCTCCAACATTTGAAAAGGAAATGTCTAAAATGTCAACATTTAACAGGAGACTGGTGTATTTGGCGACAGCACTGCTGAAAGCCGGCGATCATGAGACAAATCACAACCCGTTCAGTGGTATTTCAGTTTCAGACGATCATGCAGGAAGAACTGAACGATTCTATGGACAAATCTCAACTTATTCTAATGATTCGGTTACACCGAAAAAACGCTAGTTTGTGTGTTTGTGACGCGTATAAAACAACGTCGTGGCAGTTTTGTGCAGCCATGCTTTGATGACCCTGCCCTTATTGAGGAGGTACTATGAAGTAATGGAAAACAACGCGGCTGATACTGAAGTCGAGCCGAGTCGAGCTGAGTCGTGCAAGAACTATGCAATGGAAAAGTACCACAACTTCCCTATACCTGTTTCAAGTGTCCACTCATATGTGACATACTTTTATCATCTAAATGAGAAAATAATTTATTAAATTCACATCACATTCTTTTGAAACTGGCAATTGAGACCATAAACTCTTCAGGAAAATACATATTGATGTGACTGATGATCGCAGTGGTTTTGCTCCCTGGAGGTCATTTAATAAACTGTCATTTAAATGTAAAGGAAACCAGCCACAGATAAGATTTGTGAGGATTGGTGATGTTGGGAGTCGTGGCCACAGCTTTCTCCCGGTTCTTTACTCTTTGTAGATGACAAATGTAAACCTTGAACTATCTGTGGTCCGCCACTCTCTTAGGTGTGTCTCACTCCTGTGAGGAAATTCCTGGATGACTGCTGACAAAGTGGATGTTGTCTCTTCAGTCCACAGTGTCTCTCCTCAGCACACAGACAACAGGACAATAGTGATGGGAGGTCGTAGGAATGGCAGAGCAGGAAGTCGGCTGAGGAGGACAGGATGTAGGAAGTACAGCGCAAGAATAAAGGCAGTCGAAGCGGCTGGAGGAAAATTCCACACCAGCGTCTTAAGGTTCTCCTTCTGCTGTTATATATTATAACTCAATGAATAATTGGTTGTTTCACAGTTAGAGCCATATTTAAAACATTCTAAGGCCATGGTTCTCAAACTGTGGTACGTGTACCACTAGTGGTACGCGCCCTTTGAAATACTGTTCTACTGTATGTACCAGGGTATGTTAAATAATAATAATTAGAGTCATTTTATCTCTTGCTCCATCTCCATCTAATTTCACTATACCTTCAAGAGCTCAATATTTTCTCAGGTGGTACTTGGTATAAAAGGTTTGAGAAACACTGGTCTATGGAATTGGATTAAAATTTTAAGATTATAACATTTATTTTTTATTTTTTAACGTATGAATATGTCAATAAACTGAAATAGATGTGAATCATTAACTATGCCACGATTCATTTGTCTGAGTGTGCAACTCCACCAATAAATGTAGCTGAATTCTACACAATGTAGCTGTTAATAAGGCACAAATTGGAGAAGAAGTGCTGAACCACGTGCAGAAGACAGTCCTTAAAGCAGAATAAGCGTATTTCCAAAAGTGCTGAACTATTATTTTACTTCTTGACAAGTGATGATGGGCAATAAAGTCAGATTAGCCACTGTTGGGACTGTGACTCAAAGATTTGGCATCTGAATGTTCTTACTCAGCTCTTCTGATCCTGTGTCTCCTGAGCTGTCATTCCCTCTGCGTACATGGAAAACTTCAATGTTTTTTTAAAGATTTTTTTTATTATTGTTCAGTGTAATTATTTGCCAAGTCAAGTCAATCTGCAGCTAACATGAGTTTAACATGAGGCAGTTTCTGGATGACTGCCTCTCTCGAGGGTAGAAAAAGATGGATTTTGCTCTTCATAACTGGAGTCATATGTGGTGAATAATTATAGTAAATAAGCATTATACTTAAATAAATAAATAACTACACCTGACGTTCAGTGACTCTGTTGCTGACAGCTTTTTAATAGAGAAACAGATGGGTTTTTGTTTTCCTGACGTGTGGTGTTAAACAGGAGGCACCGGGCCAAGCTGATACTTCATCCAGGTTTTTTTTTTGTTAGCTTATCTGCAACAGCATCACTGTTTTTTCTAGCTGCATGTACAACTGTATCAACATTGTACATTTCTGTCAGGTTATTAATGTTTAAGCGAAAAAGAAGTGGGCCCAGCATAGTTCCTTGCGGTATTCCTGTTTCAACCTAATGTTCACAAAATTTTAAACATGCTCTCTGTGTTTTTTTAAGGCAAAGTTAAACACTTTTTAAATTTTTTTAAAATGTTGTATGCTTGTTATGCACCAATGACACCAGAATAAATTCCTTGTATGTGCAAATCATACTTGGCAATAAAGCTCTTCTGATTCTGATTCTGATTCTGAACACATCAATCACACATAAAATAGTTCGATAAGACGTCACATTTTCTATTTTAATACAAAAAAATTGTTGTGTGGATGTGTTTTTCCAGGAAATCTATTCAGACACAGACTTTAGAGACGATTTAGAACGTCCTTTGCAATATGTGATGTATAAATGGAAGACGATAACACACAATTGCCTACAAATACACACACTCGCTCATATTGCAATCATGTGGCAAGACAACGCTGTTTTGTTGAGGGTATATATGGAGTTTAATTACATTGTGAGCAGTGGTGATAAATCACTGGAGTCTTAATCAAAGCACTTCAGCCGAGAGAGTCATCAATCACTTACACACTACAGCACAACACAACATCCACACAGGAGCGTCTCCTTGTCTCGTGGCTCTCAGCTGCGCTCCGACATGGGACGCTTCGCCGTGACACATTATCATTAGCACAATCAACACCACTTTGGACGTCACTGACAAAAAGCCGTCACATGGCAAACGGAGATGCAGATGTATGAAGCCAGCGTGTGTCAGGGAGAGAATGAGATTTACAAACAAACAAAAAAGCTCCTCTGAGGATCATATTCCAACTGATGTGTTATTTTCATCCGTCTGTCTGTCTACATAACTACATATCCATCTGCCTACCTACCTATTTATATACTTACATACCTACCTGCCTATTTATATACCTACCTACCTACCTACCTATATCTGTCTCTCTCTACCTACCTACCAACCTTCATATCTACATATTTATCTATCTACCTACCTACATCTATCTATGACTATAATTGTATAATTTGTTATCAATATATATTTTCTTTTGTCAGATGAAAGGTCACAGTTATCACTAATCGACTGCTCTGATTTTTTTATATTGCACTTTTCATGCATATAAAATTCAGCATAAAGCACTTTAGAAAAAAACATTTATCATTTATCCACATATTCACACACACAACTAAGTCTGTTAAGGCTCAATCCACACGGAAACAGAACTACATGTTTTTATACTTTTAACGTTTTTACATTTTTAAAGGGTTTTTCAAAAACACGGCATCATTAATTAAATCCACGTTAAAAAAACACCGCATTAGAACGTCTCTAAACACTGTGTAGTACATATGCCAGGCCTATATGTGGCGCTGTAGAAACACTGTCTGCAAGTGAGGAAGATTTATTAACATCTGCATCAGCTATTGAAAAACCCATATCAATCGACTTCTAGTACACAACAAAGTCTTTAATCAAGGTACATGGATGCTACATGGACATATTCTTGACCCCACTGTGGTAAATGTAGCCCCTTTACAGCCGCTGTCCTAGTTATTCTTGTTGAGTTTCTTGAGAAACCATCTATTCAACGGTGGACCCTTCAATCTCTGCGAGGACACATTTTTCACTGACTTTGGCGTTGATGGATGGCAGAGAGCTGGGTCGCGTCAAAGGCACAGCACTGACATTCACTGTGTCGCTGCTTCAGGTACGAAAATGACAGATGGCATTTCAGTGGAATCTATACCAATATGTCAGCACTGGAAGACACTTTGACTTTCTCCTCTTCTCCTGCCCTACTTTACATCCAATTCTCCCTGTAGATTTATACACAGTCTGTTGCCCCTTTCACAATAAAATGTATGAGAATACTGACAAAATAAACACATTGATGATGAATGTGCGGTTGTGAAATTGCTACTGGTATTGATAGATGTCGATATAGATAAATAAGGTTGTGATATTGGTATCGGTATCAATAGATACTCAAGATTGTGATATTGGAATTTATAGATACTCATGGCTGAGATATTGGTATTGTTAGATACTGAAGGTCCCAATATTGGTATCGGTATCAATAGATACTCAAGATTGTGATATTGGTATTGTTAGATACTGAAGGTCCCAATATTGGTATCGGAATCGATGGATATTCGAGGTCATGATATTTATATTGATAGATACTCAAGGTTGTGATATTAGTATTGATAGGTGCTAGAGGTTCTGATATTGGTATCGGTATTGGTAGATATTCATGGTCATGATATTTATATTGATAGATGTGATATTGGTATTGGTATCAATAGATACCCAAAGTTAAGTGAAGTTATGAGAACATGAGGGTTAATGAAAGCAGATAATTCAGACAGAACAAATAGAAAGAAAGAGACAGAGTGAGTGAGATGGGATGGCAGGCAGTCATCTATGAAGGACACAGCCACATAAGTTATTTTTAGTTATC
This sequence comes from Solea senegalensis, assembly GCF_019176455.1. Taxonomy (NCBI): domain Eukaryota; kingdom Metazoa; phylum Chordata; class Actinopteri; order Pleuronectiformes; family Soleidae; genus Solea; species Solea senegalensis. Next base: position 2,715,645 of record NC_058024.1, read on the forward strand.
AGTTTTTGGACGCTGTCATATGGAACATCTCATTAAAAATCTCTAGATGAAATCCCCCCCCCCTCCCAGCTCACTTAAAGTGTCGTCAAACCATTAAAATCAAAGAAAAGCTGGGTAAAATATGTATGAATGCACTTTCACACGTGGAATTAATCCACTCATTAAACCAGCTTCTTTGGTGACCTCTGTTAAAGGTAAGTCCTCCACCTTCCCTTTAATAAAACAGGGGGTGAAGCAGGTGGTTTAATTATGTTCACAGACACTTCACAGTCTCTTAAAACACACACAGAAGCCCATCTCCGCTTTATTAATCACTCTGTAATGAGAGATGAAGAACACCGAGGTTCATTTGAACACAGTAAATCACGTACTCGAGGGAGCGCTGCTCACTTGTTAAATCGTTAAACACAAATAACAGGGTCCCAATTTCCTGCTCAGTGCCCAGCGAACGCAACTCAGAGGAGCACATTTGTAATAATAATAATGAATTTTAATCAAGGGCATATTAATAAAAAAAACACAAAGTAAAATTATGTAAATAGCTCTGGCTTTTTATCTTTATTTTGTCTCTTGGTGTGTCTTCTTGTCTGGCCAAATTAGTCTTGTATGAAAAAGAATTAAGATGAATTTAATGTTTTGTAGTCAACTTATAAAAAGTCTGAGGTTGTGCCCTGGAAATGAGCAGTTTTAAAAAATGCTTAGAAAATAAATGGTTGTGTGAATTATGTACATTTGGTTAAAATAGAGAATTAGTTAATTTTACTTATTATGATCAATCAAGAATAGCCACAGAAAAATCAGAAAATGTTTTGATTCACTAACTAGAATGGAATGGGGCTGCAACTAACAATTATTTTCTCAATAAATGTATTACGTAATCGTTTGATCCATGAAATATCAGAAAATGTCAATCGCTGTTTTCCAAACCTGGAAATAATGATGTTCTCAAATGTCTTCTTTTGACCACAAACAATTTATTTGTTATATGGAACATATAACATTTAAGAAGCTGGAAAAATGAAAAAAACAGATTAATCGATGATAAAAAAAATAGTAATTTAGTGATCAATTAATTAATCGAGCAATTGTTTCAGCCCTAATGGCCACCAGTGTGTCTAAAACCTGGAAAGGAAATGTCAATAAATAAAATAAATCAATAAATTCATTGATATATCTGTACTAATACGCATACAATACATTGTTTTATCATGGAAACACAATGCACATTGTGTTTGCCCAGTTCACCAGCGCCACACCACAAAAACAATAGATAAACACTGCCACCTGTTGGTTGTTTAGTGTAATCGCAGACTGTCGACGGCGCTGCTTTGATGACTATCGGAAATATCAAAACCTTCGAAACTACATAGCTACAGCTTTGACAGCGTTTCATGTTTGTTATCATCTATAACGCGAGACAGTACGAAAATAAACAGTGACTTTATCAGTCCAAAGTTAAAACAGGGACCGAAAACAAAACCCCAAACAAACAATACATTTTGCACTATTTTTGACATGACTGCTGGGAAAGATTTTGGATTTACGACCGTCAACTCCGACACTCGAATGCAGCTAAGTTTCCAAATATGGCGGACGTGGATGAGCCGTAAGTAGCTGCCAAAGAAACAATCAGAGAAAAAACTGTCAATAACTGACCGGAAAAAAATGTGCTTTCACACCCCCACTAACCTGCGAAAGCGCCGCACGAATGAATGAACTCCTTTTATTCTCTGTTTTAGGGAGAAGAAAAGAAGCAGAGTAGTGGAGCTGACTGAAAAGTTAGTGACGAAACGGTAGACGCTTTCCAGGTGGAGGCTTGAGGTTGACAGTACCGGAGGTAGCCGTTAGCTCGCTGGCTAGCTAGCTCAGGGAAAAGCTTCATGCTCTGGTTGTAAACGAAATAAAGAAAAAGTGAGCTTGTATTGAGGAGATTTAGCAGCGACCTCTTCCATATACCTATAATTGTGTGGTGTTATTCACCATTATTCAAGGTCACAGGGGGTTTTAACTCTGTTGTTGACATGTTAGCTCATTACCATAGCCTCGTAGCAGCTGAGAGAGTGACAATGTGCTATATTTAAAATTACCCAAACGCAGAGGTAATATATGTGCGTATTGTAATTTTGCATGTGTGAAATGTTACGTTTATGAGGGAATAAATACTTGACATTGACAAAAAGGTGCAAAACATATATATAATATTTTTTTTAATTCAAATGTTTTACTACAGGTATTTATTATAAGATGTTCAACTGCTTAAACTACTGCATGTGGGAAATTAAAATCACGATATTTCACAGAATTTCAAAGTAAAAGTGTTTGCTATGATATGGAATGATACAGTTGACAGTAAAAATAAAATAATATGGACAACTGTACTAAAAACACGAAACAAGCTCATATATAACATTTGTATTAAATAATAAAGTTTGATATATATATAACCTAATGTATAATATTGCTCACTGTGTTTGACAATAACTAATAATAATATTTAGTAACATTATTCTGCCTATAATCTATCTAAAGATAGAGGAGGTCATGGGCCACTTCCCATTACAACTTGATATGAAGTGGAGAGTTATACTTATAACTTTGATGTAAACCTATATTTTCATACATCCACAGTTTGATTGTATGTAATAATCATATATTGTAAATTGTCTGTCTATTAACATAGCTCTTTTGTAGTCTTGATGACCACTCAAAGCATTTTATACAACACTTTTTTGCCATACACTCATTTATACATTGAGTTTACACACATTGGCCACTTTATTGGGTACAGTAAAACCTCAAATAGAGTGTTTTTTTCCCTCTGGCATCAGCAAATCATCTTCTTCCAAATAACTCATGCTCACTGGATTTTCCCTTTTTCATACAATTCTCTGATAACCTCTTAGAGATGGTTGGGTGTTAAAATCCCAGTAGATCAGCAGAAATAATTCTGAAATAATTAGAATTTTTTCCAAATCTGGCACCAACAACCATCACGGAAAAAAATTATTTAAATAACCTTTTCTCCTTGTTGCTTGGATTAAATCTCAGCAGGTTGTCTTAACCATGTTTTCATATTTTAATGCATTGAGCTGCTGATATTAAATACTTACACTGACAAGCAGTTGAGCAGGTGTACCTAATTAAGTGGCTCGTTGGTGTACATGAGGGAAAAAAAGAAAGGACATAGTTTTTTTATATGTTTAAAACATATGATACATCATATTGGCTGAAATCAACTGAAAATTCAACTATATGTATATCATATACAGTATATTTTAATGCTATAACTTCATATAGCCTGGGGATACATATGTTATAACAATAACATATCATCATCATAGGTGACATAATAAATGTGGAAATCAGGCGTGGTTTATAGGAACAAATAGTATATTGTGTCAATTTGTGTATGGGCAGATGCTAACTAACATCGAGGGAAACTGCGACACATCTGCTGTGAGCCACGAACGCCACCCTCACCTCATTTCTTTGTGCATGATGTCCGTATGCAGTGGCCCCTGCTTATGTCCCACCATCTAAAGGTTCTCATTGTTGTCTTCAGTATGATGGTTGATGGAGGAAATGGCCCCGTCTGTGAATGGAGTGGTCGATGGAATCATATCAAGAAGTTTCTAGAGCGATCTGGGCCTTTCACACATCCAGACTTTGAACCAAGCAAAGAGGTAACAGTTTTATTCTCACAGACCAGCCAATGGCATGCCATGTTTTTTGTAATACTCTGAATATTCGGTGTAATACCTGTCAATTCTCACCACAGTCGCTGCAGTTTATGTTGGAAACCTGCAGAATCCTGCTTATCGGGGCTGGTGGTCTGGGATGTGAGCTGCTTAAAGACCTGGTATGATCACTTTTATGTGAATATGAAAATAAAATGTCTTAAATTTTTCTCTTTAAGTCTCAAACTTAAACAAATATTTTTCTTATTCTTCTTATTCCTCTAAGGCTTTGTCCGGCTTTCACAACATCCACGTTGTTGACATGGACACGATTGATGTTTCTAACCTGAATCGACAATTCCTCTTCAGGTCAGTATCATGGAAAGAATACATTCAGTTTATTTTTTATAACCTGTCATGGCTGACCCTTTTTAAAGAAAAATCAAGTTCTAAAGAAATGGGAAATAACTTTTAATTGAAATGTAATAGTGTTACATCAGTTCTATGTTGATAATCAAGGTGAACAGTTTAATTTCTGATATTATTTGTCAGAAACAAGTCTGTCAAACTGATTGGTGTAGAATGTGGCTCTCTTTTTACCTATATATCGTGAACTGTCGGCCTGCATCCCCAAGTGACAGCCCTTTGACCTATGTTCAATTAGACAAGTAAATGCTTATTCTTAATTGTTTCGTTTTTTCATTTTTAACTAGGCCAAACGATGTGGGTCGGCCTAAGGCAGATGTCGCAGCAGATTTCATCAACAGCCGAGTACCTGGATGCCGCGTCGTTCCGTATCCTTTTGGCAGTAATGGACAGAGTGTCAGAGGTTCAGAAAATGTTGCAAGATTGTTGATATTTTAGAGTATAAAATAAGTTGTTTTAATGCAAAACGAGTAGGGCTGCAACAATGAATTGGTTGTCAACCATTTTGACAATCAATTCATTGGTTTGAGTCTCTTTTTTCTGAGAAATAAAACAAGCTCTCTGATATTTCAGCTTCTTAAGTGAATATTATTTGGTTTCTTTGCTGCATATGACAAATAAATCATTAGAAATTGAACAGAAGAAATAGTTTTGGACCACGTAAGTAATCGATTAATTGAGAAAATAAAAAACTATGTAAAAGTAGCCCTAACGAGTAGCTGTAACTCAATATAAAACAGGAAAATAAATTAAAGATTTAAAAACTATCTGAGCTGAAAACCATGAATATTGAGCATCGTTCAACCCCTAATAATTCATAATCTAAATAAAAAAAACATGTTAGACCTAACGTGGTAGGTGACAGACTCTGACCATGTAATTGTGATAACAAAAATGCTTCTGTAATCTTTTTTGGTGCAGATCTGTGTGATTCTGTCCTTAAATGCTCTGTGCAGACATTTTAAGAAAATCCAAGACTTGGATGAAACATTTTACAGACGTGAGTATGTGGCTTTTCGTTTCCTTTTTGTAAGAAACACTTGTTTGTGGTTGTAACAGCACACAAGATGAGATCCTTTATTGGCATCGTACTGAACATACGACGAGACTCAGGTGCACTTGGGACTGGAGCTCAATAAATCATAATAAACTGAAAAACAACATCGCTCTGAGCCATGTAGGATATTGAGCTTACTGTTTTAAACCACAGTAATTATCATTATGTGACAAAATACTTCAGTCCAAAAAGAGACACTGAACAGACTTAAATTCACTGCTTTTGCCTGATTACTCGACAGAACATTGGCTCCACTCTGCACTGCTCACATAACCAAAAATAATTAGATTGGGATTCATTCTTCAGTCCTGCAACGCACATTCTGGTTTTACATTACGAAATGTCGCTCCACAAGAATCTGTTACGCCCCTATTGGCTGGAATGCATCATGACCGCAGATTTAAAGATTGCATGTTTTCATCATTCCATTTTCATCTAGAATTCCACATAATCGTCTGTGGCCTGGACTCTGTAGTTGCCAGGAGGTGGCTGAACGGTATGCTGGTAGGTTCTTCACATTCACTGCAGTTTTAGTCCTCATTCTCCTCTTGACTGATGCTGGCAGATTTTCCTCGAGTGATGTTTGTGTTCAGTTATTGGTTGAATTGAATTTACCGTGTTGTTTTGCCCGCGTAGCTGTCGTTGCTGGTGTATGAGGACGGTGTCTTGGATCAGGGCTCCGTCATTCCTTTAATTGATGGTGGGACTGAGGGATTTAAAGGCAACGCCAGAGTCATTTTACCCGGCATGACAGCGTGCATCGACTGCACACTTGAGCTTTATCCTCCTCAGGTGAAGTGATTTTCTTTTACAGCACAGTGTTTAAAGTGAAACCAAACCCCTAAACCACTTTTCAGCTATATACTCTCCCTCCCTCACTCAGCTCTCAATCCACTTCTCGGCATTTTTCAAAATCAGCCATTGGGTGGCATTTACAGAAAAGGGTTTAGTTACCCTTTAAAATTGTGAGAATGTCATGTCTGTGCTATCTTGACTTTTGTCATTCAGTGAATGTTTATTTGGATGTGACCGTGCATATTAATGAACATACAATACATTGCCGTGAATGTGCCGGAATTAGCACAATGCTAATTTCCATCTTAGTCCCAGACATAAAAACATGCAAACAAAATAAAACATGCAAACAAAATACAGTGCAATACAATAAACAATGCAGTAGAAATGACAATGAACAGTTTGTAAAGGCAGTGTGTATTTTTGGGTGCCCTTTATAAAACATGACAGTAACCCTGTACCCATTTCAAAGTAAAAGCACCCCAGTGTTTGAGCTCCCTGAATCCATTCAACAGAGCTTTATTGTGAACTATCTGCAGGGCAGATGGATGTGTAGCTTTGCACTGAAGCACCCTGGCATTTACTTGAGTGGAAGGGAATATTTGGGGGTATTTATTAAAGTATTAATTTTTCACAAGCAAACCCTCTGAAAAAAAACATAGCAGCAGGCTTGTGGCAAAAATTCCTGTGAAATATCTGAAATTGCAATTCACAAACATGATTACAGGTATTTGTTAAATAACACATTTCCTCGGTTTTTAATTCATGCAGTTAGCATTCATTTTCATTCTTATTTCTATTAAAAACAGGTCGTATAAAAGTCTTAAAACGGGTATGGAGTTCCCTGAAACATGTGATAAAAATTGCTGTGGATATGTGGTACAAAATGTACCCGAAACATATTTCACAGAAGCAAAAAAAAAGGGGATTTTTCCACCCTGACTTGAACAACGGATCAGCCGTCACACACTTCCACACATCCAGTGTGGCCCTCCAGCCGTACAGAAAGAGTTCACGCTCAGTTTTTTCTAAAATACACCCGTCTCTGTAGGTCAACTTCCCCATGTGTACAATCGCCTCCATGCCTCGGTTGCCAGAACACTGCATTGAGTATGTGCGGATACTGCTGTGGCCTAACGAGACTCCCTTTGGAGGTATGAACTGTTAAATCTGCTGTGTAATATTGAAGTTCAATAAACCCTGCCGTCTCACATGTGAAACGTATTAGTTTTGTGTGTGTGTGTGTGTGTGTGTTTATATTCAGACGGCGTGGCTCTGGATGGAGACGACCCCAATCATATCCAGTGGGTGTACCAGCGATCTCTGGAGAGGGCAGCGGAGTTTAACATAACAGGAGTCACGTATAGACTCACCCAGGGTGAGTTCATTTACTACATTTCATTTTTTCCACTTTCACTGGGAAACATGCCAAGGTACATTTAACTAGCGCTGCAATGATTATTCAATTATCAATAGATGAATAGTATTTCTCCATATTTCAAAGATATTATTAAAATGCTGACTTATTTTGGTTCTGAAAACAACAGTCAACATTTTTTGATCAAACCTAAATGTAATAAGATTTGCAGAAGTTTGTTTTTCCCCCAGCATTTTACTTAAGATTTATTAAATAACATGTGCATACAATTAAGTTGGGGTTCATTTATCAGTCGTGTCTCTCATGGAAATGTCTCTGAATGTTAGGTTTCACAGAAATATTCTGGAAGATCCGATGTCGATTCATAAAATCCTTACGTTTGTCTTTTAATTTGACTTCTCCTGTATCCTCAGCACAAATCCCAGTCACTTGATACTTGATTGCAATCGTTTATTTAACAGTTTATTTGATTGTTACTTTGTTGTTTGTGGCATAGAAAGAGAAAGACTTCCACACGCTGCTTTTCTGATGCTTTGGTGTCTTGATGTTTCTCTCAGGAGGACAATTTTGTTTGTTTGTGTGTGTCCTCTGTTGTCACCTTAAAACACCTGTCACCTGTGGTCATATTATATCATAAAGTGCATTGATGATAGCAGTGATACCCAGCCCTTCTCATGTAAAAATATTTGTCTGTCTTTAATTCATTGTTTAATGTAACTGAGACACATTTTCTGTGACCTGTTGAAATGTTGCAGGTGTTGTTAAGAGGATAATCCCCGCTGTAGCGTCTACAAATGCTGTCATTGCTGGTGAGATACTGCATATGATTAATAAGATTGTGTCGGTACAAAGCCGTGCGAAAGGTTTTATGTTCCGATACATAAAAAATTAATGATTCACACACAGCAGACATCTGTTTCTCAGGTGTAACTTTCTCTCCCTGTTTTATCTGATAAAGCTGCTTGCGCGACCGAGGTTTTCAAGTTAGCGTCAAGGTGAGTTTCCGGGGTTTTCCTTATGAATATTTCTTCCATCTGCCTGTCAGTTTTACCTTGTCTTGTTGTTTTTTCCACCTGCAGTGCCTACATACCTCTCAATAACTACATGGTGTTCAACGACGTCGACGGCTTGTACACGTACACTTTTGAGGCAGAGCGAAAGGTTTGTGCGTTTACGGTGCGAGTATAGCAAATGCAGTTTCTCCTCTTTGCACGTTTTATACTGTATGTTAGAAAATAGTGGTTGAGAACATGCAAATTACAACTTGGGAGCTAAGAATTATGAAGTAAGGACTCCAGTCGTCTGTCATGTCTAAAAATATCCTCTTGAAAACATGTACAATTATAAAAAAAACCTCAACAAGCTTTAATCAGGGGTTCACTGCACCGGCTCCTGCACTGCTGTCTTTTGTTTACTGACTAGCTGAGATGTTTTGTCCCTAAAAACGTGCCACATCAAATCTCTGCCACTTCATTTAAAATTCCAAAAGATGAGGAAATAAAGTAGAGAATAAGAGCGGACTCCTGCTGTGGTGAGGTTGCAGTACCACTGAGGGAGATAGGGGGGAGACAGAGAGCAGGACTGTAGCTCAACCAGCTCTTTGTTTGTGTACAATTTTGTCGTTATACTGCGGCCACAGTGGTTAAAATGTCATTTTGACGTTACTATTCTATACAAACACTCACGCACAGCGACGTTCACCTGCTTTGGTCCCCACTAAAGCGTGTGTTCTTGTATTTGTTGCCTCTTCAGGACCTTTTTTTCTGGCTTGAACAATGACCTTGTCAGGACCAGTAGTCCTCATGGAGACCAAAGCCTGGTCCCGATGACACAGAACCTTGTTCGTGAGGAACTGGTTAGGTTTAGGGCTAAGATCTGTATTCTGGTTGTGGTTACGGTTTGGGATAACACTTGTGTGTGTTGGGCTCTCCAGTGGACACGTGTCCCAAGCGTTGATGATTTATCTTTTAATCAATAATCAAAGTGGTTCGTCTCAAGTTTTCCTGTGGAGTGACAAAGTCGGAGAGGAGATATTTCTTTTAAGTGTTTGTCGATGTTCACTCTCACCGCAGGAAAACTGCTCGGCCTGCAGCCAAATACCTCTGGACTTGCACTTTGCTCCGTCCTCTAAACTCCAGGAGGTTCTTCACTTCCTCACTGAGAGTTCTTCTCTGTAGGTTTTGCCTTCCTCATTATCATGATTCACAGCAGTATAACTAATGAACTGACTAACTAACAGACTGGAGCTTTGTTTGCAGTCATGATGTGTTGTTTTGCTCTTTGACTTGCCATTAGGTGCGACTCGTTGTCCTCACTAACAAAGTGAAATGCTATACTTTTTATTTTTTCCAGACAAATGAAATCACCTGCATTAACAGCAACAGTGGAAGGAAAGAACAAGACGTTATATTTACAGGTAAATCACCTCTGCTTTCACCCTCATTTTTTACCCCTCTTGTGAAATTGGATCGAATTTCAGGGTGTTCCACAGGGTTCCCATGGTTCCTGGGAAAGTTTTAAATAGACATGGGTCATTTTGTGCAAAGATGTTTAGTTGATAGTTAGGTCTATGTCTCCCGTGTTTGTGACGGCGCCACCTACTGTTCCTCGCCCTGCATTGCTTGATGTACAGAGACGAGGCCTACACAGGACAAACGTCCCACAGTCATAATAACTAGCGGTGCTGTTATTTACACTGTCCACTGTCTCTTTCTCTCTCTCCGCCCTTGACGTGAGATTCCGTGCAGCGCAATGAGTGACTAAAGTTAAAGTAAGAGAGAGAGAAAATGACGACGGGATGTCTGGGAAATGATCTCTGTCTCATCAAAGACAAAAGACAAAGACTGACTTTGACCAAGATCCCGAGGACAATCACTTGTCCAGATGCAGAGCGTGCTGCAAATTCAATAAAAGTGGACGCACATTGAATCCTTGAATTTGAGGGAATTTGTCCTGGAAAAGTCCTTGAATTTGATGTCAACACTGATCTGTATGCGTGTTACTATGGCAACCATGGTATTTTAAGAGTCTTTGGTCCTACAAGAAGTCCACCATTATAGATTCTGTGCGTTTCACTGCAAATTTTTAAAATGTAAACTTGTCCTACAGTTTTCAGAATTTCCCCACAAACATTATATATGCCAGACAGATGTCGTTACCGTGGCAACCATTGTAGTGGCCAAAAGTATGCGCCACCTACTGGCAATGAGAAACTCGCTTTCAGTGACAAACATTGTTTCATTGACATGAAACATTTGCTTTAAATTAACAAATTAATAGTGGCCCCTCTCTGGAGCCATTGCGGTGGCTCCACACCCTGACATGTTTGTGCGAGGGCCTGTTCAGTTATGTTTACAGCCCTAAGTTATGTTTTTGTTTTATTTTTTTGTGCAGTCTGTTGCTTCAATTGAACAGAGGACACGACCAAATCTCTCCAAGACTCTGAAGGGTGAGTTCTTTTTTTTAATTAATTTATACCAAATATGTCCCACAATCTGCACAGCACACGCCTCGAACTGGCCAGAGTCCACGACACATGACGAGACTGTGAATGTTCTGACTCATTTATTCTGTGAACGTGTTCTTTCCAGAGCTGGGGCTGAGTGACGGGCAGGAGCTGGCTGTAGCCGACGTCACCACACCCCAGACCATGCTGTTCAGACTCTGCTTTACCTCGTAGGACAAATTGAAGCACTACCACGACCAGTTGATGTCATTTTTTGTTTTTCGCCTCTTGGGCCGACGATGACTGGATACCGAAATATTTACAATCGTCTGGAGCCATTTACAAAATGTTTTATTCATCGAAAACAAATTATATTTTTTATCGTTTTAATGTACATAAGAACTAAAGTTGCACTGAAAAGCCAAATTATACGTAACAATGTTGACCTGTTCTCATCTGCAGTTGTTCGAGATAATCTGCTTCAATGTGTTATTTGCACTACAGCTCTTCAGTGTTCTCTGTGCAAACGAACAAAAACAAAAAACACAACACATTTCTGTACTTGTCTGTGTTTTTGTTGAATATTTTTTTATATTTATTTATTTCAACACACTTAGTTGCAGTAAAGACTCAACTAGCAATTAACTGATATACGACATTAAATGTTTGGGTTTTTCTAAAAAAATAAGACTGTCTCTGTTTTCTTTATGTGACATAGGATTGTGGAAGTTCTAATATCCACAACCCCCCGTGTTCAGGGTGTGTTTTAAACAAATAAAAAAAACTAAATTAGACAAGACGAGCTTCTCAATTTCAATATATGGGCTATTTTTTTCAATAAAGAATAATACATACATACATATTGCAGAGTGTTAGGTCAAATACAGCAAATTAAAATTACAAAGTAGAATTATTTAATTGAACAAGTGGAAGTGTTTTTTTTTTAAAGAATTGTATATGTTTTTATGTGAATGAATCACTTTGCATAAAGGGTGATATAATTCACCAGGTGTTCAAGGTCAAACTTGTCTATTGGAGTAAATTAATACCAAATTGCATCTTTAATGCTGAGCTTATGAAAAGATGCGGAAATTGAGACGCAATATCATTCCAGACGAACCAAAAAACAACTGCCGATGACAGCCATTTAAGCATTCAATAGATGTGATAGATATTGTAAATGAAAATATCAGATATTCACAATGACATTCTTCCTCTCCTTCATCCTTGGACAAATGACATAACTTCAAAATTCAGAAATCCTGAAATGAATATATTTATAATGTCCTTTAGTCAAAATAATCTGGAATTAGTTATATTTAGCTATTGAATGTTAGGACGGCTGTACCGGGTTTCAATTTAATTACATATTTTTTTAATAAAAAATGTATTTAAAACCACACCAGAATCCTGACTTTGTTCCCCCTCAGAATTTTGTTTGTTATTTTATTTTGTTTACGTGTGACCCTAATCCTCTTCCGTAGATGTACAATGTCACATAAGTAAATAAATGACCATCAATAATAAATAAAAAAAGATACAACTCTCAAAAAACAATCATATAATCATACACTGGGGATGTGTCAGATAAAAAGTGTTCTAAGAGCTCATTTCAGAGGAGCGACCGGATCGTGACGTCATGTTGCTACGTGGAAAAGGAAGTGGCGAGCAAGCTAACGCTAATGCTAGTTGGACTACAAGTTGAGAGCGACCAAAACAAACCGATGACGGCCGAGAAAATGAGGCGGAAAAAGCCTGGATTAACCGCGGCAACTCGTCTCTTTTGATGGTGGAGGTAGCGTTTTTAAACGCGGCATTAGAAACAACAGTGTTTCCACTTGATAAACCCGCAGACATTTATATATATTCTGAGTGGTCTTCTGCCGAGCTGCTTAGCTAACTAGCTAGGTAGTAGCTTTCCTGTCAAAACAGGTTTCCTGGATTTCAAAATTTGAAATAGTTAAATATAGAAGCCGCACCAGGTTTAATGTCACCAGTGAAACGAGCAGGGGACAAACAAAGTGACAGTGTTGTGTGTGTGTGTGTGTGTGTGGTGACGCCACATCTCCCTGCAGTGTCCGTGTCATAGTTCCTGGTGTGTCTCGGTGGCTGTGAGCTGGCTTTACAGGTGAAAATGAGCTGGTTTAACGCCTCTCACCTGTCCAGCTTCGCCAAACAAGCTTTAACCTCAGCGCAGAAGTCAATCGACCGTGTTCTGGACATCAAGGAAGAGGACCAGTGGGGTAATACCACTGTGATGCCCTACGACGGTAAGTAACGTTCTATACAAGGCTGGTGTTGCACTAGAATGTTCTGATGAGACCAACGTGCACCTGAGTGCAGCAAGTTCCTCTCAAGACAAAGACCAGAGTGTTTTAAAACCAAGACAATTGTACTGATACCAGAGATCACCAGGACAGGACTGTGCTGACACCAAAACAAGATCGAGAGTAGAATGTTCTGGCACTGAGACCAAGATGAGACACAAAACGGAGTGTTTTAAGACAACGACAAGAGTGTAGCAAGACCAAGACTATGCCCAGATCAAAGTGTACTGACATAAGACCAAGACCAAGCCCAGTGTTTACAGAGACTAAGATGAGACCAAAACCAAAGGGTATTTAGATCAAGATGAGACCAAGAGTGTATTTAAACAGAGACAATTGTACCGACACCAAACATCACTAAGAGTGCATAAAGACAAGACCTGAGTGTACAGAGACTAGACTTTTCTGAGACCAAGACCAGTCTTTATTGTCTTTCATGTTTTTTTAAGTCACTTGTTTTGAAAAGTGTATTGTCAGTAAGATTTTATTGATTGGTTCGCATTAGCGATTAACAACATAGCACGTTTGACCTTTAACCGTGTTGACAGACTCGACATCAACAATAACAAAGTCGTGCCTCATTTGAAGAAGCTTTGTTGATACATAGTACATTTTCCTACTCTGGAATGGTGGTGTATTAATCACTCTGCACCTCTATGCTTCACATCTCTGTCTCCCCTCACCCAAAAAAGGGAATGGCAGAGCAGTATCCATGTTTGCTTTGTCTGTCTTATCAGTGTGTTTATTTTTAAAACATCAAACAGCTTGTTTGTGTGACCTTATCCACAAGGAAACAGAAATTTCTCCGTACAATCTACTTTTGTATAGACACATTTTCCGTAAACACAGCACTGTTTGAAGAAATGTCTTCATCCACACGAAACCCCTCTAAAACAACTCTAAATCCTGTAGTACATATGCCAGGCCTTTATATGGCACTGTACGCACTGCTAAATAAAGTGCTATAATAAAAAGCTGTAATAAAGTGAATTGAGAAACTATCTCCAAACACAAGAGGAAGACGACAACAATGAAAATAGAGATGTATTGGTTGTATACACATAGACACAAGAGTGGCGTTTTGAGATTTCACCACTCTGGCACCCATTTTCCAAAAATACTATACGATAAAAGACAGATTCATCTAAACTCATCTTGATGTCTAACTGTACTTATTTATTAAAGGGATGGCAGGAAGAGGTAGAAGTTTTTTCCGAGACCAAATTCTAACTACCTATGTTACGCGTTGCAGTTGCAGATGAAAGTTTCTCATTCAATCTCAATAATGATTTGTATGAAAACCAGTGGCGATCTTGACTGGTCTTGATTTCAAAATGTGGTCCTGAGACCAAGAGTGGTCTTGATTACAACCCTTTTAAAGAGTTTTGCACCACTTCTACAACCACTTAAGCGATGTTTGTTCTTCTTAGATGTGACGTTGCCTGGAAAGCTGTCATTAAGTGGAGGATGGGGAATGACGCAGTGGGAAGCTCCCCCTGAAGAAAGGACCCCCACTCCCCCGCTGTCCTCTGAGGCCATCACTACTCCCGTCACCCGCATGGTTGTGGATGAATCGGAAGACTTTTTCAGTGCCTTCCTGCCACCTGTAGAGATACAAGGTGTGACCCAACCCCAGGTAGTGTCTGTCCCCCCCACTAAGTCCCAAAGGCGGCTTCAGGACGAGGACAGCGAAAATGAAGATGCTGTGATCCAGGAAGACGTCGACACTCAAATGTCGACACCTGCTAATCTGATCCACGAGAGTCAAACGTTGGCCGGAATCCCACCGGCGGAGTCTGAGTCCTCACCAGCGGCACCTTATACAGGCACTATTCTCCTGCAGCCAGTTTCTCCGGTTGCTCCTGCCGGTGATCTTCCATGCGAACCTGGCAGCAAACCCAGTAGTGCAAAAACAGTTTCGGAGCTAAAAACAGAACAGTCACTGACTCCATCAGAACACCAGGTCGAGCAGGACAACACTGACTCCTCAGATCCTTCACCTGTCACCCCTGAGCTGAAGAGCTCCTCATCCTCTGATTCTCCGCCCTCCACATCTCCGAAGGACATGCTCCCTGAGCAGAAAGACTCAAAGGTAGAGGATCGGCAGAATGATACCCCCTCTCCTCCAGTGAGTGCCTTCTCCTCAGGAACCTCTACCACCAGTGACATTGAAGTGCTCGACCACGAGAGTGTGTTGAGCGAGAGCTCAGCCAGCTCCAGACAAGAAACGAGTGAAGTTAAGGCCGGCCTTCACTTAATGCAGGGCTCGTTCCAGCTTCTCACTGCCTCAACCTGTGGAGATTTCCCCCGCATGGAGGACTACCCCAAACTCACGGAGAGCTGCGGCTCCTCCTCGGACGCATTCGAACGCATCGATTCATTCAGCGTGCAGTCGCTGGACAGTCGCAGTGTCAGTGAGGTGAACTCGGACGACGAGAACCCCGGTAGTCGGACGCTGGCGTCCGTCACTGCAGGTTCTACTCCTCCTACAGTGTCATCAGCTGTGTGTCAGAAGCAGGAGGATGGAGTGGTGGAGGCGGAAGGAGAGGAGGAAGAGGAGGAAGGAGAGGAGGAGGAGGAGGAGGAGGGATTGGCTGAAGCGCTGAGGCAGCACTCGCTGGATGAGATGGAGGAGAGTGGCCGGAGTGCAACGCCCGTGAATACAGAGGAGCCTGAAGAGTTGATAGAGCAGGAAGCTATGGCTGAGGCTAGTGTCACGCTTTCTGACCCTTTCTTCAGTGCTGAAAAACAGATCGCTCCACCAATCACAGAAGAGATGAAGAGTGTCTCAACAGTTCAGATACTGGAGCTTCAAAAGGTAACCGTTCATCTTAAAGTAGTATCTGAATATTCTCGGTTTTCCAGGTCATGTGAAGGTACTTTGACATGCTTGAGGTCCTTGAGGACATTTAAAACCTAAAAACTGAAAGAAAACCTACTGATGTGACGTCTTCAAGAACTTGATTGATTTGGCAGGGACACAACGTGAGCATCGTTACATCTTGGTAAAGTGTCACCGGATCGCCAAACCACATTCCAAATGTGACTAGAAGTTCTAGACACAGCTAATTTGCATTGAGTCTTCTGGGTTTTGACGTTTTTGAAGAATAACAAGAATATTACAGCACGGTCTCCAGCACTTGTCCCACACACAGACTAACAATTAAACCAACATTGACAGTATTATATATATGTTAAATATGAAAAGAAATGGAAAACTTCAGTTCAAAGTTGTGTCTCTTGTACTTGGGAATGTTTACTCAGGAGATATAAATGTGATATTCTGCACAAACTCCTGAATACACACAACTTAACATGAGTTATTCATGATATTTTCCATTTTTCATATCTTTGCCACAACGCCGGTAAACAAAAATGATATTGTTAGGGCTGCAATGATAAATTGATTACTAAATGAGTCAGCATTAGTTTGATAACAAATTGTATTTTTTCCAGAATTAAGACAAGATCTCTATATTTTCAGCTTGTTAAATATAAATATATTATGGTTTATTTGCTCCCTGTAACAAAAGAAACAAGACAATCTATGTAATGTTGGTTTGTGGACAAAATAGACTTGTGAGATCATCATCATCATTCTGAGGTTTGGGAAACACAGATTAGTGTATTATAAAAAAAAGTTTGCAGTTTATAGAGAAAATAATGAATCGATTTAGTAATTCTGAAAATAATCATACTAGATTATATAAAAAGTATATAAAATGCTGTTCCACACAACTCATTCTGAGAAAGTCTCTCACTTGAAAATGAATTCTGTCAAAAAATATGAACAAAGAGTAACCTTTTTGGAAGTGAACTTGGTATTTGTATTGAAATTCCTGTGTGCAGCTTCTGTTGTTAACATGTTGTTGATATGTTGTAGGTCATTGATGAGCTGTCGGGTCGCCTGGAGAAGAGAGAGTGTCAGCTGCTGGCAGTCAGCAAAGACAAGGCCAGGCTGGAGGAGGATTGTGACAATCTCAGAGAGTCAGTATATACACGACACCTGCCTCTGGTCCACGGAGCTATTGTAAATGATTTTTTATGAATGTTTTTGACACTGATATCCAACATAATACTGATGGGAGAGTTTTCAAAACCTTGTGTTGCTTTTCTCTCAACAGTAAGAGTTTGTATCACAATATAATCTTCAATCTTTTAAACACGTTTGTACACTTTTCTTGTCTCTTTTCTTGAGGCTACACATGTTCTCATTCAGCTGCAACATCACCAATAAATGTTGACATGAATGATATTTTGAGGGGGCTGAAACAATGAAGCTATTTTGATAATCGATTAATCGGTTTGAAGCTTTTTTTAATGATTAAATCAAGATTTCCGATTGCTTAAGCTTCTTAAATGTGAGTATTTTCGTCTTTTCTTTGCTCTGGATAACAAAGATTAAAAGTTAATCATTTTGGTTTGTGGACAAAACAAGACATTTGAGAACATCATCATTTCCAGGTGTTGATATTTTATGGACAAATGATTAATCAAGAAAAGAATCGACAGATTAATCGATTATGAAAATAATCGTTAGTTGCTCTAATATCGACTGTCATTTTAAAGAAATACCTCTGAAATATTCAGTAACCTGTCTGAAAAGTAACGTCCCGGCTCAGATTGTCTAGGCCTTGAGGCCGTAACAGATTTTTACAACGAGCTCTTCCACTAATGAGTTTGCTCACACCGCAGTGAAGTGGTGAGCCTCAAGGAGGAAACGTCCACTGTGCAGTCGCTGAAGGACGAGTTCACCCAGCGCATCGCAGACGCTGAGAGAAAAGCTCAACTGGCCTGCAAAGAGAGGGACATCGCCAAGAAGGCACGTGACATATCAAACAAGTTCATAAATGGCAATCTGTAAAGTATCTGCTTCATTATCAAGGTCAAAAAACAGTTCTAAATGATATTATTCTGTGTTAGGAGATAAAGGGCTTGCGGGAAGACCTCTCGACGAGGCTGAACTCCAGTGACACGCTGGAGCTCATCAGAGAGAAGGAGGAGCAGATCAGAGGTCTGCTGGAAGAAGGTACAGAGCAAAAAAAAAAAAACAGTATCCACAGTCGAGAGAAGATTTTACTTTAACGCCGGGTTCATAACTTGAGAACTGATTCACTAGAGGGATCAGCAGTGAACTAGGGCGTGACATCACTCGTGTTTCTGACTTCTGATGTAAATGGAAGGCAGCATGAGACCATGACACACTTTTTAAACCTTCATAAACTACAAAAAATGATTGTTATTTGCGTCATTGATGGATGTTTTTTTCCCCCCCCTCACTTGTAGGCGAGAAGTTGTCGAAGCAGCAGCTGCAGCACAGCAACATCATCAAGAAGCTGCGCGCGAAGGAGAAGGAGAGCGACACAAGGATCGCCAAGCAGCAGAGGAAAATCAAGGACCAGGAGGAAGAACTTGGGCACCTCCAGCAGGTCAGAGGTCAACACAGCAACAAAGTACAGTGTCAGATTAGCACTGAATCGTCTTTGAGGACGGCTATTAAGAAAGTACCCTGATACTGATTTGTTATGTTGCATGAATTGATGTCAGGTTTTCACTCGTGCAACACTGAGTCACAATAAACATACTTGGAAATGATTTGATAAACAGATCATTCTTAAGATGTCTTTGCTAAATGAATTAAAACTTAATCTTAATCTTCTTCAAGAAAATCTTCCACGACTTAACCCAGTCTTTGGGGAATTAAATAAATCGTGTAAACTGATGCACAAATACTCCAGTGTCATGTTAGAGCTCGTTCCCTGAGGGATTATGGTAGACCTGCACTTTAATTGTGTGTGTTTTTGTTAGAATCATGTCAAAATGTCAATCTTTACAATGTATCAGGCCTTCAGTGAAAGGTTCTCTGCTCAATTTCTTATTCTGGATACAATAACACATCCTGTTTCTCCTATTTACAGAGCAGTAAAGCTTATCTGTTTTTTTCCCCACCAGCTGTTTCAGCTTCCATCATATGAACCAGTGTGACTTTGTTTTTTTTAGATCCTAGATGGGAAGGAGGAGGTGGAGAAGCAGCACAGGGAAAACATCAAGAAGCTGAACGCCGTGGTGGAGCGTCAGGAGAAGGAGCTGAGCAGGCTGCAGTCCGACTCTGAGGAGCTGCAGGAGAAGAACAGAAGTGTGCAGGCTGCCCTGGACAGCTCTTACAAGTAAACACCGCCACACCCTGCTGAGTTAACACTGATTACTCGTACTGTAAATATATATCCACAGAGCTGGAGGGAGTAAACAACACCGTGCTTTTTTGGAATTGCCGCACCCATTGTGAGGCAGTGTACATTATTAGAGTTCAAATGGAGAAAGAAGTTGTACATTTACCTTTATTTTAAGGTTTTAACACTGTGTTTACATCAGGTGAGCAGTGAAAATGTAGCTATTTAATAGTTATCCCACAGGCTGGGTTAATAAACATTGTCTTAAAGTGATAGTTCAGGAACTCCCAGCCAGTGTAAAAACTCTCCTAAAATGTACACCTGCTTACTTCTGTTATATCTTAAGCTCTTAGCTTAATGTTTGTTGCTTCATCTCATCTTTAGACACATTTCATGTGACCTGCTCACTGTCCCACACCAAAGTCCATAAAGAAAAGCAGCATTTTTAGCTCTTGGGTGACACAGAAACCGCTGTCGGTCTGTGCTGCTTTCATAAATCTGAACTCAGTATTTCAAACACCGAAGAAAGAAAATAACACATTTGAGCTCACTAATGGAAGCAGCAGTGGATCAACACCTCCTGCGTGCTGTGATGTAAAATATCTGATTTTCTCTATGGACTTAAATAAATACGGCACATTAATACCACGCGGTCACAGGTTAATTCAAATTCCGCTTTGCACAAGGACAAAACAACAAAGAATGTTTCTCTATTCTTCTCATACCCACCCACTCACCCACTCACTCACTCACCCATGGTCGTCTTCAACTCCTGTTGTCAGGGAGCTCGCAGAACTCCACAAGGCAAATGTCAGCCGAGCCAGCGAAGCCGAGGAGGCGGCTCACAGCAGGGAAACGCAAGCCAAGGAGCAGCTGAGCCTGGCTCTGGAGAAAGCTCAGGAGGAGGCCAGGATTCAGCAGGAGGCCCTGGGCAACCAGGTAACACACACACACACCGGTCAACTGTTTGCTTTGTAGACAAAGTAGGTTTGTTTCAGTCGTCACCTGTGAATCAGAGGTGAAGCGATCGTTTTGTTGCCGTCTCTCAGTCTTTGGTATTTATTTCCAGTAAAATCATACAAGCAGAGAGAAACAGTGGATTTTTTTAAACGATAAGTTTGACAAAAATGTCAACATAGCTGTTTTTTCTCCAGCTGATGGGGGAACAATTTGATAACATGATATTTTATGATTTAAAAACATAGAAAAATAAGTAAAATAAACAAAAAAACATGGTGTGTATCATAATAACTACTGCAGCACCTGTTTATTAGCGTATTTTGAGCCTGACGAGCAAAACTTTAAACACATTATGTGATTAACTGTCGGATAAGAGTATTATTATTGCGTAATGTTTACTGATCTATTTCATTTCTTATCCAAACAACATCAAAGTGCACACACTGGCCAAGATTGAAGCTCGTCATCCGGCTTGTTTGTCTGTCAAGGCGATTAGAAACGGATAAAGAGGCCACCACTGGGTTTACTGTGCTCCTCGGAAGCTGAATTTCCTGGCTGTTGAGTTTGACTGGTCAGTGTTTTCTCCATCCACTCTTTGTGATGCTGTGCACAGGTGGCCGACCTGAGACTGGCTCTGCAGCGAGCGGAGCAGCAGCAGGCGAGGAAAGAAGACTATCTGAGGGAGGAGATCAGTGAGCTTCAGCAGGTAACATAAGCAGGTGCTGAGCCTGGCGAGCTGATGAGCTGCGACAGGGCTTTTGGTTTTGGTTTCATGGACCTTTTTTAAATGTCTCGTCCTCTTCCACAGAGACTTCAGGAGGCAGAGGCGAGGAACCAGGAGCTCAGTCACAGCGTGACCTCGGCCACGCGGCCACTTCTGCGGCAGATTGAGAACTTACAGGCGTCGCTGGGCGGACAAACGGCATCCTGGGAAAAACTGGAGAAGAACATTTCTGACCGGCTCGGTAAAAAGCAGGAGCGACTAATGATTATTTAATAACTGATTACTGTTGGGGCCATAAAATGTAGAAAATGGTGGTAAATGTTCCTCAGATTTGTCCTCAGAACTGGGGCTGCAGCGATTCATCGATTCATGATCGATGACTAAATGAATCGTCAACTATTTTTTAATCATCGAGTTAATCAGTTTCAGAGTTTTTTTTATATTTAAAACAATCTTTCTTAGTTCTCAGCTTCTTAAATGTGAATGTTTTCTGGTTTCTTTGCTCCACATAACAAAGAAATCTTTAAATTTGAACGATTATCATTTGTGGATAACATAACGCCATCATTTCACTGCTTTGGAAACGCTGATCGTCTTTTTTAAAACATTTTCTGACATTTTGCGGACCGAACAAATACTTGATTAATCGCGAAAATAATCGACAAATGAATAGATTATGGAAAAATAAGCGTTTGTTTCAGCCCCACCTCAAAACAAAGATGATTTGATCGTTCTAGTGTAACAAAGAAACCAGAAAAACATTAAAAACAAAGAAGCTGAAATCAGAGATCTTGCTTCTCACCCCCCGATTATTCCAATTTTAAAATGCTTTATGGTCGTTTAACGTTGATTCATCCTTGCAGCCCTGAGCTGTTTATGTGAAACATCAGTGAAATCATGACCTGTTCTCCTCCTAATCCTCTTTTACTTCATTTAACAGCCGATGCTCAGGCACAGCTGGCTGTTGCCGTGGAGAAGGAGCGCTCAGCAGCCGACGAACTGCTGTCCTTCAAGTCCCAGCACACCTCTCTGGAGTCCCAGAATTCCCTGCTCCGCCAGGAGAAAGCCCGGGTCCTGGCACAGCTGGACGTCGAGAGGAACAAGAGGGAGAAAATGGAGGACGAAAGCAGCAGGTGATGAATGATTGCAATGTAAAACTTTGACCTGCAGAGTTTATGGATCGTGTACATACATTAACCCAGTCACCCTCACATTTACTACTCCTTCTGTGTATTTATATTTATGGCTTATGATTGCATGCACCCAAAGCTGTCTGTCGTCAACATTTATGACCGTTAGGGCCGGGTATTTATCTAACCTCATGATTCTGTGCTACACAGAGACCATGATACATGATTGCAGTATGCGGTTGTTGAAAAATCACCGTATCCTACGCATATTTCCCCGCTTGTTGAAAAAAGCTCTGTGAATTGTGAATTTTAAATGTTTTGAGCCTTTAATATTTGACTTTTTGCTCGTTTTCCTAACGTAGGGAACACGTTGAATTGGAAAACCTACGAGGAGAATACGGCCGAATGATGGAAGAGGCCAAGAAGGAAAAGGTGCGACAATGCTCTCCCAATCCTGTTGTTGTACTGCTTATTAAAAACAGCTTATTTTTTTATGTATTTTTTGCTTTTTCTTCTTCTTTCAGCTGCTGTTGGCTAATCAACTAGAAATGGAGAAGATGAAGGTGGAGCAGGAGAAGAAGAAATGCTACTTGGCACAAGAGGCACTCAAAGATAAGGTGATGGATTTTTTATAAAGTTTGATTTAAAAGTCTAGTGTGTAACATTTAGGGTCTGAAAGTCTACGAATGCTTTTAAATAAGAGAAAAAAGCCTTTTATATGTATTTAAGTCCTGGACACACACACTGCCCTGCATGTTTTGGATGTTTTCAGATTGTCAGCTCATCAGCAAAGCAACGCAGAGGCCTGACAATGACCCACTTGTATGTTTTGAACTGGGAACAGGGTAGAGTTTGAACGTCTCACCCCACAAATTCAAATGGATTTCCATAATTTGAATAAAAAGTCCGAGCCATAGACTTTAGAAAGCCAATGATGATCAATGGCTGCCACAGTTCCCTACTGGGCTTAGGAAAGGGAAGGATGAGCTTTAACGAAACAGAAGATGTTTCATTCTTGGTCTCGTCTTTAACAGACAGTTGTGAAATGATTCTTTCACAGGAGCGGAGGGTTCTTATGACTCACTCCACAGGAGAACCCCCAGCCACCTCCACTCCCTCACTGTCCCGCTCCAGCTCCATAAGTGGGACCGATAATGGCGGCCTCCACACCTCGCTTCTATTCCAGGTACTTTACATGGGGGGGGGAAAATATGGAAAAATAACAGACATTTACTTGGATTTGTTGTGCTTTTTTTTTTGGTCTCACACTTTGTTTTCTTCTTCCCACAGGACGACTCCTCGGAGCACTCGCTCAGCACCATGACCATGAGCGGAACCAACCTGTACGAGGCTGCCCGGCTGTCGGGAGGATCCAACATCATGGAAAACCTCCAGTCACAGCTCAAACTCCGAGAAGGAGAAATCGCTCAGCTGCAGGTGAACCAGTTCACAACCAATCTGAAATGTGAAATTGTGTATTTTCCAACAACAAAATTAACATTTTGATAGAAAAGAAAGAAAAAAAGAAAACCTGAATCATCTCCCGTGGCTTCTCTTTCGTCTTTCTTTCTTTCCCTCTTTTCCCCAGCTGGAAATCTCTAATCTGGAGAGGAGTCGCTCCGTGATGGCGGAGGAGCTGGTTCGACTCACCAGTCAAAACGACGAGATGGAGGAGCAGGTGATGGAGATCCCCAAGCTGAAAGTTCAGCTCAAGGTGAGAATAGACCAATCGGAAACACGGGTGCCACAGTCTCGACCACCAAAGGTGAAATCGAGGATTTAACTTCACGGTACCACCTACCGCTAACCCCATTCTGCTGCCAACTCATAGTAACCACGGCAACTGCTGATTTGGGCGACACATAAGTGACAAAACATGAACCGCCTCCCACTTCCCCGTGTGTTTTGGCGCACAAACTACGTTATGAGCACGGAGCAAAGCACAGGACGTCCCCACGTGCATCGCAGCGACGCAGACGTAACCACGACAACAACTCCGTTAACGCAGGCAACTCTTCTGTCAGCAAAAACATCCTCAAAATTCAACTTGTAGACTATAAGACGTGTTTGTAGCATCAGTCATGTGACCTTATTCAGTGGTGGTAAAACTCCTGGATTTATACATTTCAATAACGTACTGCAACCGCCAAGCTACGGAACACCAAGCAGGTCACTACTTACTACGAAGGTGTTTCCTTCCATGTGTGATCATGTCATTGGAGGTCAGAGGTCAGATGTAAATGATTGCTGGACCTTCAGAGCAGCACAGAGCTACGTGGCTCTCTGTGACTTCTCTTCATTTTACACTTGGTTTCCAGTTTTTTATACACATAAATACATTTATATTTTCTCGTTCCTGACTTTTATTTTGAAATTATTTGAGCTATCGTAGATATTATTTTGATGTCTTTTTCTTAAAGCCCTCTACTGACCAAACTAGACACTCAGTGACCCCTGCCTTAGCGTGTCATCGGCCCTTTAGCTTCCTCTGTCCGGCCCTGTGTTCTGAAACCTCGGCGTTATCCTCTGTTATACACTGCAATGTCCTAAAGATTGCAGACCCCAGAGTTCCCCCCTCTTCTTATATTTCTTCGCGGCTGTTGATTTCAGGAGCTGGAGCAGAGGCACAACACCATCCTGCAGATGTACGGGGAGAAGGCCGAGGAGGCCGAGGAACTCCGACTGGACCTGGAAGACGTGAAGAACATGTACAAGACCCAGATCGACGAGCTGCTGAAGAACCAGAAATAAACAGCACGAACGAGCGAGAGTCGTCGTTCACGGGGAAACGACAGGACGGAGAACATGGGGTTTCATTTTCCTTCATCGTTATGTAATTATTTTATTTTATTTTAATTCTTTAACATATTTAAGTGAGGGTGCTGGGATTCTTACAGAATCTGGTTTGAAGGAAAGTTCCAGTTTGTGATTGTAAAATGTTACTGCAGGTTTTCTCATGACTGGCCCTTTGACCCATAGTGTCGTTTATAGACAGTTTATAACTGTAGGAGATGGTAAAGTTCTATTTGCACTACACAGAAAATCGGTCTTGTTTATTTCCTGACTCATAATCACAGTGGGTTTAAGAAAAGGTGTGGAAATGTGAAGAAAGAAAGAAAGAAATTGTATGTATTCTTAAATCCTATTAAAAAAAAAAAACAACAACAAATCACAAAACGTGGTTTAGACCCGAGAGTAGTCTGATTTAAAATCTTCAAAACTGTATTTTAAATTATCTATAAATATGTAAATGAATAAACATTTATTTGGGTGGCGAAAATGTCTGACGCTCTTGATTTAGAACGTGTGAAATCATTTAAAACGTTTATTTACAAGGTTCTGTAGAATATGGTGTGTTTTATTTCTATTTAACCATATAAATATGTTTTAAATGCAAACTACATATTAAGCTATCGCTCTCAGTTGTGTGGAAAGCCATGCTTTTAAGGGTCCAGTGTGTAAAATCTTTCTTTTATACAAAATTGAAGTTTATAAAATAATTCTACATTCATTTTTAGAAGTGTACAGTAGACTGTACCTATTAAGAAGACATTCACTGACAGTAAATGTATAAAATGATGAGTTCAAGTATAAAAAAACACACAACATAAGTACATATTTGTATAAAATGTATGTGAACATGTACAATTTTAAGATGTATTTCCTTCCTTTACATTTTATGAAGTTAAATTAAATTTCTAGCTGAAAGGATGGGCTGGAGGTTGGACAAGTGTACCCAATAAAGTGGCTAGTTATCTAGATTTTTTTAATTGCCTAGGTTTATTTTCACCAGTCAAGCACATTTGATTAAAAAATAATGTCACAACTAGTTCACCAGGAGTTGTTCTGGTCATTGGTGCAAACGGCAAAAGATTGGAGTGCACTTATTTACAAAATGAAAATATTAGGGATGCACTATATTGGGTTTTTTGCCAATATATTAAGAGGAGTGCTTGGGTTGCTATCTTTTATTTTGCTGTTAACATGCTATTTTTTTATACTCATGCCGGAGAAGATGTGGATATAAAATATGGAGGACAATAAATGACATGATAATAAATGAAAGAAATGGATAAATAAATACAGAAATAAATAAAACAATACACAAATGAATTAATAAAAGAATAAAAACATAGGTAAATAAATACAAAAATAAATTTAATAAATGTATTTATCAATGTGATTTTTTATTTATTCATTTGTTTATTTATGTATTTATTCATACATTCTTTTTTCCCCTTTTATTTATATAATTTATCTTCCCCCAAAAGCTGCAGCGGGTGTTGGCGTAGAAATCAAGGCGGCTGGAGGCGGCCCTGTTTAAAAATAAAATAAAATAATAATAATATGGCGTGTAATTGTGGTACAACAGCGCCACTCGGTGGACGTCACTACACATTGCGTGCCGGTATGAGGTTTCCGGTGTTATGGCGACCGCCGGCAGATGAACACAGTAGTCACGACAAAGTGGAGGAGAGTAAGCGGACCAGTGTGTGTTTGTGTCCAGGTAAAAACTGTCACCGCAGCCTCATTTACCACATTAACTCTAACATTATCACTCAAACTTTAACATTATCTCATTAAACCGCTTCTTCCTTTTGTTTTACATTTCCACGTTAGTGTGAATGAAGAACTAACGCTAAACGTTAGCCCGATTACTTCATATCAAAACACACTAGCATGTGTCACGTCTGTTTGTACGTGTTTTATACGTCATAAAAACAAATTACGTCATAAAAACGAAGTAACTCGTGTGTTACAACTTCGCGCGTGATTGTCCGTCGTTAACGTTACGGTCAACAACAGTCTTAACGTGACTGTGGTCGTTTAAACACGTTAACTCCACTAACTAGCAGGTTGTCACAGCTAGCGGAGTGTGATGATTACTCACACACACAACAGTCAAGCTAACTAGCTGAACAGCTAATTAACGGCAGGGGCGGTTCTAGAACCAAACGACTAACGGTTAAAGTGACTTGGGTGGGCTTTTAAATAAAATGAATTGATTTAACCATAAAACAATGATATTTTATTTCTCCATCGCTTGACAAAGAATATTAACTGCCATTTTATTTGTGCTGCTTATAGATATGACATCAGGGGACCGATTTATACAATCATTACATATTAAATGATCATAAAAATAAGATTTAGATCATTTTAAAGTGTCTGTGGTCTAATGTGACAATTATAACGTCACACAAACTATAAATCATCACTACATTTCATTTCAACAGATTTTAACTATGAAATAATGAAGTGGCTGCAACTAATGATTATTTCTTTCACAGTTGATTAATCTGTCATGATCATGTCCATGATTAATTGACCAGTTGTTTGGGCCATAAAATGTGATCAGTGTTTCTAAATCCTTGAATTAATGATGCCTGAAAAAGTCTTTCTTTGTCCACATACCAAAAATAATCAGTTTTTCAGAAATAAATAATCAGAATTTTTTTTTAAGAAGCTTAAATAAATATCTCAGAACTTGTTTTATTGTGCAATAAAGCCAATAATTTGAATATCAGAATTATTGACAATTAATTCAGCAATAGCATTTCTTATGTGTGAGGATGAAAGTCCAATCTAATGTAAATATGTGCAAATGTTCCCAAAAGCTTTTGTTAAAAAAACAACAAGGTTTTAAGATGTTTCAAAAAAGGTAGAAATGTGATTTGTCTAAGATCATTAGGGAAAGAGTTCCAGAGTTTGAGGGCTTTAATAAAGTCCCATCACCCCAGTAGAGCTGCAACTAATACTAAATTAATTTCCAACTATTTTGGTAATAGGTTCATTCGCGCTATGTAACAAATAAATCATTAGAATTGATTCATTTGTTTGTTTGTTTTTTGGACAAAACAAGACATTTGAGAACATCATCATTTTTAGGTTTGGGAAACAAATCAACATTTTCTGACATTGTATAGATCAAAAAAAGTAATCAATTAATTGAGAAAATAATTGACAGATTGATGGATTAGCAGCCACACAGGAGTTTTGGATTGATCATTATTAATCGATTACTAAATTGTCAGCTATTTTGATAACCAATTAATAAGCTGATTTTTCAGCTTGTTAAATGTGAATATTTTCTAACAAATAAATCATTCAAACGGAATCATTTTTGGTTTGTGGACAAAAACAAGACATCATTTCCAGGTTTGGTAAACACAGATCAACATTTATTGGTATTCAACGGAGCAAAGAGAGCAACAAATAATCGACACCTACAAGTGAGGCTGCTCCGACAACAAGTGAGAAACAAAGTAAGAAATACTTCCTGCGACATGAACTTTCCTTGTGTGGACCTCAGATCCCACAGGACCCACTGTTTCCCCACATGTGTGTTTGTAATACACACACACAGACATGCTTGTGCTCAGCTGGTGTGTGTGTGTGTGTGTGGTTTGCAGCCAGGATTACACACACACACACACTCTCTACAGTCTCCGTCTCTTATCGTCTGACAGAAGGCTGTGAGGACTTGGCAGCTGTGTCTCACATGCCTGTGGAATCCTGACTACTATGCTGCTCTTGGTGGCGCTGGGCATAGTTTCTTGTCACACCGCGGTCACCGCCACGGAGGCTGCGAACAGCAAGCGCAGACCGGCCGCGCCGCAGCTCAACTACAGTGGGATCTCCCTGCCGCCGGAGCACGTGCCCTACTTCCTCTTCAACAACAAGAGGGTCGCCAAGCGGTGTCGCCTGGACCCGCTCTGCCCTTTTAAAGTAAGATATGTGCTCTGTCAATAGCTCGCCGCGGTGCAAAAGTCTGAGGTGACCTCTAGGTTTGTTGTCGGCCTTACTGGCGTCACATCCTGTGATTTCTTTTGGCATATGGAATGTTATGATTTCTGCTTTTTCAGCTCCTTAAATGTGAATATTTTCTGGTTTCTTTGACTCGTATAAACATAGACATTTTTGGTTTGTGGACAAAATGAGACATTTGAGAACAGCATCATTTCCAGGTTTTCTGACATTTTCTGGACCAAACGATTACTAGACACAGCCCCCGATTGCTCAGTATGACTTTTTTCATGTCTGATACCGATGCCGATATCACAACCCTTTGTATCTACTGATACCGCAATTTTACTCCTTAACTGTGGAACAGATTTGAATAATGGAAAATGGAAAACAAAAGCTGTTTTAGTCACTTGGTTTTCTTTTATTATAATAAAACAATTCATTGACTAGTATGAAATTGCAGGATGCACTGCGGGACTCGTCGGCCTGTTGGGGATATGAGAAGAACTGCGATCCAGGGAAGCGCTTCAGCTATCCAGTCTGTACCAAAGCCGACTCTGGATGGTACTGCTCCTCACGTCACAGTCACCGTGTTCTCGTTTCATCCTTTACAGTTCACATCATTTACTGACCACACTCTCACTGCAGCCATCCTATGACGTGTCAGACTCTCCAAGTATCACGAATAGTCATAGTCTTTTATCCATAGGAGCTTCATTGTTAGCATGCATGACCCATCTGCCCACATCTCTGCTCCGCTGTCAGGGCTCGGTCACTGGAGGCGGCTCGGGGGATTTTCTGGGAGCAGGCGGATTTTGGCTACGTCAAGGAGCGTCGCTCCGAGCTGAAGACTCTCTGCAAGGCCAGCGAGCCAGTGAGTCTGCTCATTTCCTTAGTTCCCACAGGCCCGACTGAGTCAACAGGAACAAACAACAGGTAGCAAAGAGACGCAGTGATCAACAGGAGGCCACAGACAATAGGCCTGCATTTTCTGTCCTCTTGGAAAGCGGCGGTAGAGACCATTCTCATTATCTCCAACTTTGGAAGTTTATTTTTTTATTAATAGTTGAATTGTTGCATGTTCTCTCCGTGTTTGTGTGCATGGGTTTCCTCTCACTGTCCAAAAAAATGCAGATTTGGCAAATTGGATGCTAAATTTCACCGTATATCAGCTGAGATTGGCACCATGTGAGGATAAAGCTGTAAAAGATGCGTGAATGTGCGAGTGAATCGAATTGTTAAAGGTTAAGTGAAAAATCCAACGTTTTGAGAAAAAAAAGTTAATTTAGTTAGTTTTTTTCACATAATTTCAAAATAAAGGTGTTTGTTTGGATATGGACTGATAAATAGTTAACAATATAAACCTATTTATGGTGATAATACAAAAACATGAGACCTTTGGTGTAAGCTAAAACGTCAACATCATGTCTTATGGCTTATCTTAAATATGTTCCAGGGTCAGTCTACATTAAAATGCAGCAGCCACGCGAGGTTCTGTAAGGCCACAAACCTTTACCTGGACTTAAGAAAGCCACGCAGAGGTCATGAGAGGTCAGTACAAATCAAAGTTGTCCACTTTTTCCTTTTAAAGAAATCCTGCCACTAGTACTAATACCGGTGCATAGTTGCCTGGTAGTTGGAACGTGATCTCTGTCCCCCCCCCGCGCAGATTCAAGGAGGACTTCTTTCAGCCGGGGGAGATTGGAGGCCACTGCAGACTCAACAAGCGAGCACTTGCCGCACAGGGAGAGCACAAGAGCCCCCTGCAGTCCTGGTGAGGCAGAAAACATCATGCATGTTTTTATATGATTGCATGGTTAAAATAGCAGTGTTGTTGTGAATAGAAAATGTGATGTATTGTTTGTTGTTATGTACTGAAATTGCCTGTGTGTGTCTGTGTGTACACACTGAAATGCATTCAAAATTGGGCAGATCTATCAACATGATAGCGCTCCATTATCCACCCTGCAGGTCAGCTCATTGTCTCTGGAAAAAGATTGGTATTTAGTATGGAGCCAGAGCAGTGACATTTTTGGCACTGAAAATTACGGAAGAGTATTAGGGCCACATGTAATTAAATAATAAAACGGCATGAATTCTGAGAAAAAAGTCAGAATTCTGACTTTCTTTCTTCAGTCAGAATTCTGACTTTTTCCTCAGTATTCATGCTGTTTTGTTTTTTCTTTTTTCAACTGAAAAATGTTCCATTGCAAGCTTTTTCCTACGTTTATATATTGTCTGTACTCACTCATATCACCTGCAATGAATATCTATATTTTTAATATCAAACTTAAAAAAAAAAGACATGTTCACAATTCGAAAAAAATGTGTACGACATCGACTTGCACACGTTTTCATCGGGCTAGTGGCGCAATGGATAACGCGTCTGACTACGGATCAGAAGATTCTAGGTTCGACTCCTGGCTAGCTCGAATTTTTTTTTTTCCCAACCAAACTATGGGTTACTAGTCAAGAATACAGTACTTGTGTTTCTTAACAAAGTGGGTCGCGAGACATGACAATACCGTTTATACCGGGAAATGTTGCGTTCAGGTTCCGCTCTCTCCTCCCCACAAACACGGTGTAGCTGCACAGGGCTGTCTGTCTCATCACAACTGTGGATTTCACTGCGAGGCTCCGCTTCCGCCTCTCCGCTGAAATCCAACCTGTATGGGGGTTCTTTTATAGAGAAAAACACAGTCTTTTCGAGCTCGGTTTGACATTTGTTTCTGAAACTGTGGCTTCACGCTGCGACTGGCGCGAGGCCAGCCGTTAATATCTAAACCGGAGTTCCTTCTCTCCGCGACTGACGGGCGAACGCGAGTTCGAGTCTCACTCTCCCCAATAAAATCGTCTACGCTCAAATTCAGTTGAGTTTGCTACACGTGTGCATGTTTAAAACTAACTACATGTAATACTAAAAAGAAAAACGTTAAATGACCGATAATTACATTTATCATATCATTTAATTTAAACCGGACTTCTCCCCGTGACTGACGGGTGAACGCGAGTTCGATTCCCACTCTTCCCAATAAAGTCTTCTCCACTCAAGTTCAATTGAAAATGAAATTTGAAAAGAAAAAAATCGAATGAATGTATTTATTAATTGCACCAGAGTTAGTGTGCTGCTAATTCACATCTGGGCAAACAAATAAAACCAATATTAGTTTGGAGTTCAATAACAATTTATGAAACATTTAGTACATTTTAAATAAAACAAACAAAAGAAAAATATATTCTGATTTTAACCTGAAACGTTTTCAATATTGATGATTGATGACCAGCAATTGGGTCTACATCCAGTGGAAAGCCCTTAGACCTGTAATGGTTTAATTATTATGTACTTATAATAACATTCTTATGTGTTTTATTTCCATGTCAATGTAACATTTTCACAGTTAGATGTTTCTCACTGACAACATGTGTTGTTGTTTTTTGTAGGTATGCTGAGCTTCAAACATACACAGAGCTGGACTTTCATCCCACAGAGGACGGACACTGTGAGATCATCATTGAAAAACCCACCGTGTTCATGAAACTGGATGCAGGTAAGCCACAGAGATTGCTGCTAATTCTGCAGTATGCACACATTTCTGCCTCGACAGTCTACTTACATACACTGAAAGCTTTGACTACAGTTAAATATAAAGCTACAGCCTCGAAAAACAGACTGATGACAGTTCTATCGATGCACATTTACATGTATGACACACTGACAGTATAATAACTGTGTTTTTCTGACAGGCGTAAACATGTACCACCACTTCTGTGACTTTGTCAACCTCTACATCTCCCAGCACATTAACAACTCCTTCAGCACAGACATCAACATTGTCATGTGGGACACGGTAGGTTGTCATGTGTTGACGTGAGCAGTTCAAGCTGAGGGGGGGAAACATGCCTGTTATTATATCTGAAGATGACAGCAGTTCATTAACGTCTTACCAGTTTGCATATTTTGCATGTTTTCCTCGCAGTCGGCAGCAAATGAAGATAAACGTTTCAGATGTTCGTGCCACGTCGTGGTTTCTTTTGTCGGCCTTACTGACGTCACATCCTGTGATTTCTTTTGGCATATGGAATGTTATGATTTCTGCTTTTTCAGCTTCTTAAATGTGAATATTTTCTGGTTTCTTTAAATCGTATAAACAAAGAAATCATTTTTGGTTTGTGGACAAAATGAGACATTTGAGAACAGAGACGTGGTTTCTGTATAACACACATGAATAAACAGCTATAACGTTATAACAGTGAGTATAAAGTTAGTGAATGGCGACAGTCCAAACACAAATAGTCTGTTCAACAATATAACCAGAAACACAATGGCCTGGAAATACCCAGTTACTGCAAAGTGGTAGCAATACACAAAAAGACCGCTAGGGGGTCGCTGCAGACCACATAACACTCATGGCGGCATTATGAACTAGATAATTGAGGATAACTGAAGTATAATTTCGGTGTTGCTAAGCCGCCCTTCATTTCTATAGTGTGTACATGACAGTACTGGACATTGTGAACACAGTTGAGCACACAACACAAACACATATTCGTGACAGTAAATTGTAGTGTGTGTGTGTGTGTGTGAGATCACACAAGCAATTAGGGTTTAAACGATCTCTGCACAGTGTTTGTTTGAGGCTAAACTATCAAG
Source organism: Solea senegalensis (assembly GCF_019176455.1). Classification (NCBI taxonomy): domain Eukaryota; kingdom Metazoa; phylum Chordata; class Actinopteri; order Pleuronectiformes; family Soleidae; genus Solea; species Solea senegalensis. Next base: position 2,749,132 of record NC_058024.1, read on the forward strand.
CAGAATATGTGACGAAATACAACAAGCATAAAGTGAACGGCACTTACGTAGACACTCAGTTACAGAGCCTTTCGAAACCTGTAGCTCGCCGAACGTGTCCGTGCTGCGTCTGTTACATAAGCGACTCTAACTGCAGCGCGCACCTCACGTGCTGCGTCAGTACTTCACGGGGTTTATGCTGCGTGTCGCTAGACTGACCTCTAGGGGCAGTGCAGGGAAGTTTGCACAGATACCATCAGTTAAAAAGACTTAACAATCCTTAAAACGTGCGTTCATCTCCAACAATTACCAGGGAAATGTCTGGTGTATTTAGCAACAACACTGCTGATCATCACCGGCGTCACAAACCCTGCCGCTGTATTTCAGTTCAGTGACTTTGGCATGGAGGAAGTAAATCTTTTTTTTAATGAACTGATTCTAATGATTCACTTACACTGAAAACCACTGCTTTAAAAGTCACTGGTCACTCGTTTGTGTGTATGTGACGGTTTGTGCAGCCGTGCAGTGATGACTCCGCCCACGTTGAGTAGGCACTATTTTGTATTTGAAAACCAACCTAAACCATGCCGAGGCGAGCCGAGCCGGGACCACGGTTGGACCATAGTTCTCTAAAATCTGCATTTTGTGCCTGCACTGCAGTCAGTGCATGAAACAGAAGAAGAAGATCGGAAAACCTGGATGAAAATAAGAAAAGAATGAAGTCGGAACATTGCACGTTAAAGAATGTGTTAATGAGTTTTATGATTTATGAGAAAAATATGTTGTACTACCTCATGTGCTACGAGGTGACTGGTGAGAGATTTTATATATATTATTATTATTACTTTATTTTTCTTTCTTATTTTCTGGTCGACCATTTCGTAAAAAGGCCAAAATTGTCATATTATATGGTCTACACCTAGAAGCTAACACATATACCTGTGTTTCCCAAAATGTGGGCCGTGAAAGGTCATTAAATTTAAATAAATAAATAATTAATTAAATAAATAAATAAATATGTTTCAATTTTAATTTGTCAATTTTAATTCATACATTGTTATTTATGAATATAAACCTTTCAAATTATAGTCCTTTTCAAATTATATTCCAGCTGTAGTACTAACCACATGCATGTGTTGAAAGATATGCAAATTCAGAGATTAAGTGAAGTGGGCTGATTATTAATCTGCACTGATTTTTTTTTCACATAAAAACAATAATATATATATATGGGAATTATTATTGATTCTAGTCTCGTGTGTGGACTTCAGAGGATTTTCAGATTTCAGAGCAGGCCCTGGCCAGCACTCTTTAAATTTGGGAATGGCTGGTGTAGACGTTACGCATGAAAGACACAAACGCTAATTTTGCTCCAGATTATTATTCTCACAGTTGTTGTTGAACAAGTCAGTGGTACGATTGTCTGATGACGACATCAGGGGAGAAAACAGCGGTTCTGAAAAACAGAATGATTTATGGACGGCCTCATCCGGCCTATTGTTCCCGCCGCCGCGCACAGAGGTAAAGAGGGAAAAGGAAACAGAGGAAAAGAGGAGAGAGCGAGAGAGAAGGAGGGAGATAAAACTGACAGGAAGAGAGAAAGAAAAGCAGTGACCTTTCATCGCAGACTCCTTGCTGCAAACCAAACAGACTCAGTGCCTGTCAGTGAGTGTGCAAAACAAAAAAAAGGTTTGGAATAAAACGCAGAAAAGCTCCAGAAAGTAAAATTTGTTGCTTTGTTTTTCATCTCCGTTGTTAACATTTTAAACAGCATTTGTTCTTTTCTTTCTTTTTGCCAGAGTTTTTATGATTATGGAGATTTGTTCAGAGAAACATGGAAGGCCTTCTCAGAGTATGACATCATCCACCTGAAGACCTATGACTCAAAAAGAGTAGGTATTATTAACTGTGTGTGTGAAGGTGTCTTTGTCCCCCCACATGAGGGTCAACCTCAGCTGACCCCACACTGAGACAAACAACTCTCACATACACACCCAGTCGATTTGGAGTGTCCAAGATAACCTCTGCATGTTTTTGGACTGATGGAGGAAACCAGAGAACCACAGAGAGGATATGCAAACTCCACACACATTTACCCTCAGTCGGACCATTGTGTTGTTTTAGTGAAAAAACCCCAGAAAAAACACAAGCTGGATCTGAAATGACTACCCGTCATGGTCTTCATTTATCTGCTCTCGCTTCTCTTGCAGGTGTGTTTCAAGGATGCCTTCTTCTCCCTCCTCCCAAGAATGAGATACGGACTCTTTTACAACACGCCTCTCGTGAGTCCCCCATCCCACGTCTCACAAATGTTTGTGTGTGTCTTCGCTTGTGTAGCCAATTAAAATCCCCCAGACCCGGACGGCCGTTTCTTTTTTTATTTTTTTATTTTTTACCTCACATTATTCTGATAAACCCACGCAGAACGTGCACTTCCTGCGCTTCATATCGAATGTTTATGCGATGCATTCAAAAGCCCGTATCATTTAAATGATTATTCCAAGGAGATTACCGTAAAGATGATGCCATGTAAACATCGCCGCTGCCTGTATTATATATTTTTCAGCCAATGTGGTGCTACACAAGTGTGACCACATTCAATTTACCCTCAATTCATTTCAAATCTGCTAGAAATACCAAATAATAACCATTTTTAATGCAATATTTGGGTGCATTGTATTGAATGGATGGGGAAATCAATTGCAAAGGTGACTGACATGGACCCCTTCTGTTTGTGACGGCAGATCCCCGACTGCTCCAGTGAAGGCATGTTCAGAGCGTTTTCTCAGCACGTTCTCCATCGGCTGAACGTGCAGCGAGACGCGCCAAAGGTAAGAATAACGTCTGTTCTCCTGCACCAGTGAATGCCATGAACAGTCGGTATCCCACTGAGGTACGCTCCACTGACTGGTTGTTTGTTTGACACTGATCACTTTATTAGGAACATCTTCTAATCGCTTCCAGCTGGCTTTCTTCGCGAGGAGGTGTAACGCTGCCCCTCACAGTTCAGAGGGGATTGATTTTAAATAATGTTGACAGTTACATCAACCTACAGCAGCGTGATTGTCACTTCTGTCTGCATTAGAGCTGAAATCAGGCCTTAAAAGTTAAGCCCGACATTTTGATTGATCGACCTTATTCAAATGTGCGCACGCACACAGCTCTTTTGCCTTTTGTCAAGAATGAGTCATTTACATTTACATAGACCACTTGGAGGCTGAGGAGGAGGATGAGGAGGGGGAGGAGAGGGTTCTACTCCGGAGAGCTCTGGGTCTTTACTCCCCACGTCTGGTGCAGAAGAGTGCGGGAGAGCATGTGCGTGAGAGTGTGACAACGTTCTCTCCCGAGTTAAATTCTGGCCAGACGAATGTCGCCGTCTTGTGGCGGTCCTGTAGTATCACTTCACGCGTGCGCCAGTCTTGCTGAGGGGTGTCCAGGGCAGAGCCTTCCAATAACAATTTTAAAAATTCTGCTTTATGGCAGACATCTTTTGTTTCGGATATATACATTTGTATAAATACAACGTAGGTTACTGTAAAGAAATGGTTGTTTGTCCTGTTCGTCAACAAACGCCCTGCAACATGTATTTTTCTATTTTTCTATTATCATTACAAATGTGCAATATTGGTTTTAACAACACAAGTTTTGCTCGAAGAAAACGTGAAAACTTATCTGATGACGCGAATGCTGTGTCCCCCGTGTGTGTGTGTGCGTGCCCACTAAATTGTTGAAAGTCCATAGACACACACCCATAATGCATCACTATAGGCCGATCTCAGTTTCACAGAACTATACTGCATCGGTTAAACAAATAAGCAATTTCCAGTTTCAGAAAGCAATATTTACGTTACAGCAACTTTGATTTCCTTTCTCAACCAGACAAACAAAATTTGCCTTTGACTCTTTTTAGTGCGGTTACCTAATGTTATTTTGAATAAACTAGATATTTATGATAATATATCACATGTAATGTTATAAATTTGAAGTATTATTAAGCAACTCCCCCCCAAAAAATCCCTAAAAAGTCTCTGGGAATGACTGTGGTAGGGAACTACGTTCATTCTTATAATGACAGATAAAAACTTGTGTTATCCACATTATTTGTGTGAATTATGGGCACAGCTTCCTGTCTCTGAAGCAGAAACGGTGTATTCCACGGTGACCGGACTCTAACCCCCAAGAGCGACAGTGACATTTTTATTAAATGTAACTCATTTAGTTTTAACGTAACACTAAAAGTTAAATATAAAGAGTTAAATTGACTCTTTTACTGTTACTTTAACACTGTCACCCTGCTTTACTTTTCTACATAAATCACATTAAAGCAATGTGACGCAACAGTGTTTGTATTTTCCAAAATAGTAACACATTTAAAGAATGAAATGAACTCCTTTTGTTAGATTTACTGTGTATCGTGGGACGGGAGGACGGTCCACAGAAGACTCTGTTGCAACTCTGAAGACTCTGAAGCGATAACTGATGGGAAAAGCTCTGAGGCGTATCAGTGTTTACGCAGCAATAAGGACGCTCGTGTTTTGTTGAAGGAGGCGGGGACACAATCTTGTTTCTTTAAAGGCAGAGAAAGAGCCAAGTCAGAGCCTTAGTGTCCCAAATCACCCAGAATAAAGTATATATATCTGTGTAGATTCTTCTCTACTCTCAACTCTCCAGTGTTTCTCATAAAAACGATAGCAGGTTTGTCGTACCTGTGCGACCTGTAAACTCCGGTAACTTCTTCCTGCCCGTGGAGGAACTCATTGTGAATTCATGGCGTTTGCTGGATTTATGCTCAGAGGCTTTTGGGCGAGATAGCAGCGCGGCGACTAAATGAGAGTCTTGTTGGCCCTGACCCTGTTCCCGGATCCCTCCTTTCATCCAGAGATTAACGACACGTCTCACGCTGTCTCTTTCTTCTGCAGGCTCCTCCTCGTTTTTTAATGGCAACTTTTTAAATAACGTTTCAGTAGAAGAGGGAAGATGACGTGGTCTGCATACAAACACTCGATTAGGTTAGTGCACATAACCTGATCAGCCACTCTTTAGGTCGTTCAGGCGTGGTTTGTTGAGGACCCCCAAATGCAGAGCTCAAAATAGAGTTGACTTTTTATTTAATAAACAAAAATCCAAAAGAACGACACTTCTGGAGAACATAACGCAGTGTGAAACTGACCTGAACACATGATCCAACAGAGGAGGCTGCTGGGAGCAATGTGTGAAACGCTGCACATCAATCCCAAGAGCAGGAAAACAGAACTGGAAGTAAATCAAAACCAAAGAAAGTACAGAGAGGGAACGGAATCCTCAAAAAGTAAGAAACAGCAAAAAGAGGTGTAAAAGCAGAAGGTTCAAAATAGAAAATCCCTTTAATGGACAGTGTAATGGACGGCGTGTCCAGTTGCCTCCAGCTATCTGCAGAAGATCCCGATCTACTGATCGGGATCTTCTGATCTACTATTTTCACACACAACCACCAATGTCCTGGTGATTTTTAGATTTTAACGAGTACTGGCCGTAAGAGACGATAACAACTCAAACGACCAGTCATTACATTCAAAGTGTAGAGAAGAACTTTGAAACAGAACGGTCGCTGCAGCTGGAAAACACACAGGTTGTCACTCCTGCCACTCTATAAGGTGTCGTCTGTACCTAATAAAGTGGCCAGTGAGCGTATACATGTGCTCAGATGATTTATTAGGTACGGAAGGAGAGGGAAACTTCTCTGCACTCTGAAGAGCATATCAAAAGAAGTAAACCCCTGTTTTTTTGTGTCCACGTAAGAAATTACCGATTAATGTGATTGCATCTGCTCCCTCTCAGCTGTTCAGCGAGAGACGACCGAAAAGAAGAAGAACATAACAGAAAAGAGAGTGAAGGCTTGAGATTATTGTGAATGAGCGTCGCCTGTCTCTTCTGTCCTTGGCTGATTGATTATCGAGTGCGTTGCTTTTTTCAGGCGGGGCGTGTTCGTGTCACCGTGCTGGCACGCAGCACAGAATACAGACGGATATTAAACCAAGCAGAGGTGAGTCCGGCTCCACCTTCTCTCCCTCCCTCCCTCCCTCTTCCTGCCTCGTGCACTTCTCCCTCCATCTTGCTCTCCCACCTGTCCTCCCTTTGAGTCTCTTTCTCTCCCTTTATACAACCCTCCCACTCCCTCGGCCCCTCCCCTCCCGCATTGATTTACTGCCTGCCGCCGTTAAGTGCCTATTTAAAATCTCATTTGCTATAAACAGCTTGTGTGTGTGTGTGTGTGGTCACTGCCCGTGTCTGTTTGGTCTGTCATTGATCAGACAACAACGCCCCCTCTGTTGTTGTTACAGCTGGTAAATGCCCTGAAGACGATGCCCTTACTGGAGGTCAATGTGGTGGACTACAGATACAAGTGAGTGACGGAGCGTTAGCGTTAGCCACATTACCGGCACTGTGACAAGAGTAAAGCGTGAAAAGGTCCAGGTGTGGGAGTTGCTCGTGGGTTCTCTCCGGTTTCCTGTCACACTCTGGACACTGTAAACTGACCGTAGTCGTGAGTGTGAGGCAGAATTATTGTCCGTCTTTGTGTGTTTGCCCTGCTATTAATGACCGTCATGTGTAGGATAGGGAGACCGAATTCACTGCCCGTAAGTATGTCGTCGTAGCCGTAGAAGAAGCCTTTTCTCCGTACGTCAGACAAGGCCCTTGCTTTGCGGAGGCTGCCATCGCGTGCCGCCATGTTTCTACAGGAGCCCGCATGGACAAACCAGCTACAGCTCAACTGTTGTGTTTTGAAGCAGAAGCACGTGGTGCAAGTCAAGTAAAATGGCTCCAAAAGAGGTCTAACGGAGCCGCGCGTATGTTTTTCTTATATTTTGAAGCCGAAACCTGCTACGCAAATACAAAATAAGAGGAAGCAGGAAATGGCAGTCGAGGTGTCACTAATTCTAACACACCGTACCTTTGAAGTGTTTTCAGTTATGTAACATGACCGCGCGGCTGACACGATGACGGTGATGGATGTGTGTCTGTCTCTCAGGGATGTTCCCTTCCTGGAGCAGCTGAGGATCACCCACAACTCTGACATCTTTATAGGGATGCACGGGGCCGGCCTCACACACCTCCTCTTCCTCCCTGACTGGGCTGTCATCTTTGAGCTGTGAGTGACACTTCCTGTCTGCCAGCATGTGCGTGTGTGTGTGTGTGAGTGAGAGGAGTGGAGTAGAAAGAGCATGCTGTGTCCAAAAATACCCCCACATATTCTTGAAGTAGGACTCTTTAATGCCTTTTTAACCCGACCTGATCCGACACCTGAGAGGAGCAGCCGAGGCTTCATCCACGGCACTACATTTTGATTTAAAAACACATAAGGCAGCCCGTGGCCAAGTGGAAAGGGAACTTGACTTGTAACCAGAAGGTCGCCGGTTCAAATCCCCACCCGGCCAAAAAGGGCTGGGGTACCCCTGAGCAAGGTACCCAAACCCCCAATGCTCCCCGGGCGCCACTCAGTGTGGCAGCCCACTGCTAGGATGGGTCAAAATGCAGAAGAATACTTTCCCTAAGGGGATTAATAAAAACTAAAAAAAAAATAATAATAAATCAGGCCCCGGACACACCGGCACGTCCACACTGTCTTGGCGTTTTAAGAGCCCCAAAGACAAAGAAGTGTGGAAACACTTTTGTAATATAAAGAGTAAAAGTGAGGCAGACAGAGGGGAGGAGAGAAAAGAGATAAATTGCCTGTGCGTCTGTCCTTCTCAGATATAATTGTCAGGACGAGAGCTGCTATCAGGATTTGGCTCGGCTGCGGGGCGTTCGATACGTGACTTGGCAGAAAAGGGACAAAGTGGTCCCTCAGGACAAGGTAGGGGAATCTCCTGCTCTCCCTGTTCATCTCGTATATATACACACACACACACGCATGCATCAGCAGGCACACGTTTAATTATATGCAATTACACACACGTTGTTTGCGTGTTTGCCGCCTGAGACGACAGCCTGACAACACAAACACACACACTGTAATTCTATGCTTCTGTTTACTCTCCTCTAACACTTCCCTGCAGGGTCACCATCCCACCCTCAACGAACACCCCAAGTTCACCAACTACTCCTTCGACGTGGGGGAGTTCATGCGCCTCGTGCTGGAGGCGCTCGATCACGTCACGCACCATCCGAAATGGCGGCGCCACGCGCCTCGCGATGAACTCTAGCCTCTGTGACCCGCAGGGGTGTGAGGATTACAAACATGTAACACGCTTAAAGGTCCAGTGTGTAGGCATCAGTGACATCTAGTGGTGAAAACTGCACAGTACTCCTCAAACAACAGGACTCCTCCAGAGAGGAGGGGTTTGACGTCAGGGGCGGAACATTTGAGTGTGTGGGATGAGTGATGAAGTTCTGCCCCCTTGTTCACTCACTTGTAGCCCCGCCCCCCCAGTTCCGCCTTCTACTTCACACATCCACTAACTTGTAGTCTTGCAGTTTACAGAAGGGTATCAAGGAAGTACGGTGAGTTTATGTGGGCGGAAGGCGGCCTCTGTAAAGCAAGGCCCTCGCCTTAAAGTTAAATGTCACACACTGGACCTTTAACATGATGCTGCCTTTGTCTGAACATTTTATGTATAAGTTTGTTTGCCGTGGAAAGCGCTTGGACATCAGTGAGACGTCTGTTTTCCTTCATTATCTCCACCGCGCCGGCTTCGTCCCGCGCAGGTTAGCTAATGAGCAGCTGTCGCCGCGTCCCGTCGCACGCGACGTCCTGTCACGTTCCATCAGTGTCACTCGGACGCGAGCCTCTTCACAGTCGCCGACAATCGTACTGGAGTTCCCGGGAGCACGTCCAGCGTTAACTGCTCTAATATGATAGAAGGACTGTTCACACGTACAATTTTACTGTCGCTACAAAACTTAGATTTCTTTCTTTCTTTCTTTGCCGTTAGTTTGTCGTATTATGAAGTAATGTTTGAAGTGACGGTCAAAAAAAAAGGGACAATATTTGTGTAATATCGTGCACATGGAAGTAGATTAACACTTTAAATGTAAACCATCGTCATTAGCAAATGAATTCACACACTCCTCGTTAAGTCTGTTACCTCCACACGACTCTCGCTCTCTCTGGCGTCGCCCAGCGCTGCACACAGGAAGTGATTTGTCCTACTTGAAGACGGACATGTAACGGGTTGGAGTTTGACTGAAAAACACAAAGAAGTTTACCGCTCGCTAAACAATCCTCGTCCTTTCCGGAGTTTTGACGAGACAAGCGCTTCTCGACTCTCTCTCTCCGGTCAGCTCTGATAGTTTTGCTTGACAAAGCCCCGGACGCCAGACAAATAACGTTCAGGAAGACCGAAACAGCAGAAACCTTAAGAAAAACAAAAATGAGGGACGGTCAGTAAGTGAGACACTCCCACTGTCAGTATTTTGCTCAATCGCGTTAATATCATGTATTATTAAACACACTTTTATCCATTTTATCATCTTTTGTCCGATGAATATCTAAACGTCGTATTTCAAACCTATCTTTCACAGTTTGGCTCCTTCACTTGTGTTATTATTTAAACAAATGTACTTTTTTTGTCTGTTTTGCACTTTGCACTGTATCATTATTATTATTATTATTATTCTCAGTGTAGTTAATATTAGACGTTTTGTATTTTTTGTAACAAGCACAATTTGCATGCAATCTGGTGCAACGCGCACAAGACCAGACGGTGAATTTCTCTCTCTCTCTTTTTTGTGCGTTTCTCGACCTCTCGGTCGGCTCGATGTTTAATTTATCGACGCTGAAGTCGAGTCGGACTTGCGCGCGCTCGTCTTCGTCGGCCAGTTTCACATTCCAAAGCTGTGTTAACTTCTTTTTTGAAATAAAGAACTCCTGCAACGCTGCTGTAGCATGTCCTCTGTCTGTGTCTGCCATATTAGGCCTGAGGGATGGAATTCATCTTAATTTAATCCATCATCTTTTGAAGGGGGGGTGCTCCTTGCAAAATGGCACTTGTTCAGTTTTTGCTGTTACCGTAATAAATCTCGATGGCCTCAAAAACGACTGTGAGGAAACAGTGGGGCGCTGTGGCCACATGAGGGCAGCACAACACCACGCATGAGGGCTAAATCTTCACCCCTTGCTCAGTGTGATGGAACCTGACAGTCCTGCTCTGACTTATGCACAAATAGATCCACTGTGTCACAAGAGGGCAACGTTGGATAAGCTGCGTTTGCTTTCAACGTCGCAAGTTTTTCTATTATTATTCTATTCTATCTATTATTCCTATGGCGTTGCTCACCCAGCGCATATGCCAAAAAAGTTTCTGACTTCGGCGTTTATTTCCAGGTTGTGTAGAGCATGAGCATGCGCAGTAGTGTTACCCCCCATGATGCCTTTCGGCTATGTGAACGTGCCGTCCGTGTGCTCGACTTGCTCGGCGTATTAAAAAAGGTAAAAGGAAACTCCTAATTGCATTTATTCACATTTCTTATAAAGTTTTCACATAGAAATAAGATTTTTCTGGGCTTTTTATGGCCTTTAGGGAGGTTTTATCAAATATGAAACTCCATGAATTAAAAATATAGAATATAAATATCTATACATGTCTCGAGGTGTCGTGTGAACAGTTTTAGAGGCGTCTCTTTTACGATTGTGGTCAATGGGAAAATTGCTTTTTGGGCCCGGGAGTATTTTTTCTCTGTTTTGTTTGCCAGAAACAGTACTGGACAGGATCGCCTGGGAGCTTTGGTACTGATGTCCACAGAGAAAGGACTTCTTTTGGAGCCAAAGGACAAACTTAACGATGCTGCCATCGCCCACTTCACAAGGAAAGACCGACAAATAGATTTGGTTTTCATGTAAGGTAGGCCTCTGTTGTAAGTCACATCAAGGGCGTTTTTATTTTTATTTTCTGGCTTGTGTCTTCCCTCTCCCGCCTCTGTGATTGTCTGTCCCGCCCTAATGTTTCCCACCTGTGTCTGATGAGTTTCACCTGCGCCGTGAGCACTTAATCCAGCCTCCTGAGTCTATATAATCTCCGTGCACCTCAGTTTACCACGCTTTCTCTGGGGTTATCTGCTCAGTTTTGGTACGTTGTGGTAAAAAGTGGGTTCTGTTTGGGTTGGTTGTTTGATTGTGGGCTCCTTGTATTCTGGGATTTTATTTTTGTTGTCTTTTATTTTAAGAAAAAACATCCTGCATTTGGTTCCTCTCTAAGAAATATAGCAAAAGCAGAGGCTTCATTTTAAAATCTCAATGTGCTCTTCCATCATTAATATTTGTTCCCCTTTGCCTTTTAAAGGCAGAATGTTTCATAAAGGACCTCTTTTTACTATTTTTATTCTTTACCACAACCATTGTTTCTCCACTAAATATGGACATATTCAAGTTCATATTATGATACATGATTAACATGTATACCAACTTTCGTTCATGTACATGAAACATGACAAAAAGTCACCTAATGAAAGCTGATTTTCATTTTCGCAAGCCCCGCCCTCTATTTGAGAAGTACTGGATTAAAGCAAGGATTGTGCCTTTTTTTCCCCCATGATAATTCCAAGATTAAAGTCAGAATTCTGGCCTTTTTTTATTTTGTCATCATGTGTCCTTAATTCTCATCAGTGAAAATGTAGAAATGACTGTAATGTACGTCATTACTATGCATTTTATTTGAATTTGACAATGTTTCTTTATGTCTTTATATAAAACTGGGTCCATAAATGAATCCCATGCCCTGATTAACCTCTAGAGTGTGCTGTTCCACACCAAATGCTGCTGGTGCACATTGATGAAAACAACAGGTGAAACACTTGTTATCCCTAATAGTGGCTTCTCTCCTTTTTATTTTTTTTTTTAAATAAAAAGGTCTCTTGTCTGCCTCTATAAGCTGAGAAGGGAACCTTGGAGTGTGTTGCTGGATGCATCTGACCATAACTGGCCAAGGTTTTCCCTTTGATATTTATAGATGGTATTATATACAGCAGGATTGGCAATTTCCCTGATGTGCACAATATACCTGTAACACGATGAGCTCAGTCTGGTGTGTGTGTGTGTGTGTGGGGGGTGCAGCCTTGAGTGTGCAGTTAACAATGGTATTAATAACATACAACACAGGCTCAGCAGAGAAAATGTGACGTAAATTAGCAGCCGTGGACAGACAAGATCCCGTGGGTGGGGGCGAAAGAGAAGACGCAAGGATCCTCAGTGGTGCAGGCTGAGGTGTCACCTTTCAGGGCACAGGCCCTCGGCCGCATCTTAAAAGGCAGGGGCCCTGCAGCTCGTGACAGCATGCGTCGTTCAGCGGGCATCGCTGTCGAGCGCCACATGCTTGTCTTTGTGTTACGGAGCGGGAATGGACTGCTGCTTCTCAATGCCACACGCCTGCTTACATTCTCAAGGAAGACAGAGACATGCAGAGACACTGGCTGTCCAACTCCACGCCACACTGTCGAGGCCCTGGAGTCACGATAACAACCAGGGGGAGGCCAGTGTTAACAAAGAAAAGTCTTTTTAGCCACTTCATAAAATCTACAATATCTGAATATGTTTTTAGTTTCATTTCATCATCAGACACTCTTTTCTGAGTGGAAACTGAACTGTTCTTTTGTAACAGGACTGGGTCATAATGTGGTCAAATATCTTATCACCATATACTTTTATATTTTATATAATATATATATATATATATATCTCAAAACAGTATTTCTGTAAGGCGGGGCAATATGGCCTATAAATATGAAGATATGAACACTTTTCATTACAGATAATACCTGCTTTATTTATTTATTTAATATTTAATTTGTATTTAACACAAATAATTAGGCTTAAAATTGTGTGTTAAGAAGTGACTTTTAAATATAATTGTGTCTATTCCACATATATATGTGTATATATGTGTATATGTATATATACTGTATAAATGTATATTTAAAGGATGAAATAATGATGAAAAAAATGGATATTGTAAAAGTCAAACATTGTTTTAGTACACACACATACAAACACAAACAGGATACTGTGCCATCATGGGTGTTCTTTATGATTTCTCCTCTTTCCTTTAACTTCTCTTTCCTTGTCTGACCCTCGACCAGAGGAACTGCCCTGCTTAGTAACCTCCTCTCTACATCACTTCCTGTTCCCGCCGGTGGCAATTGTTCTGAGGGAAGGGAAGGCAGACGGGATGGGGAGAGAGGAGGTTGGGGGGGGGAGGTTGTTAGTGGTCTTTTGTTCCCGTGTCTAGCTCACCTGGCTGACCCCCACCTTACAGTTGTGACCCCTGTGGGTCTGGCAGAGCCAGTCAGACACCCTGCTGGTGCCTGTTTCCTGTCTGGCTGACTGACAGGATATTCATAGCGTGCAGTTAGAGTTAGACTGCTCGTCCCAGCAGCCGATACAGTGCACTGGCTTTAACAAGGACATTTCCACTGTTGTGATGTCACTCATCTTCACAAACATGAATACAGTTCCTCTTGTGCCACTGCCACAATCATATTATCCATAGGAAAATCTATGTCTGATATATCTTATCACAATATACTCTTTTACATCAATCAGTGTCGATGTACATTACAATGTACACTCACTCATCTACCGCTGTATCCTCCACATGAGGGGCACAGGGATGTTATAATATAAATCAAGACATACATTTTTTGTAAGGCTAGGGTGAGATGGCTGATAAAAAAACATCTGAATTTTAGTCTCTATATCCTGATATGTGGATATAAAGCTGCACACAGGCTGTTTCTCTGGACTCATAACATGTTTATGAGTGACTACACACTGTAAATACACTCTAAAATCAAATATAATCTGTATTACATGATCTCAAAATACACTTGTTATTACCATCCATCTTCTACTGCTTTATGCTGCACATGAGGGTCAATTCAGATAATACCTGCTTTATTTCTTTGGAATATATAACCCTTTAACACCTAAGCCTCAAAATGCCTGTCTAGACCTGTTTTATGTGCTTATTTTAACTGTAAAAGGGCCAGAAAATGTCCAGAAAAAGTGCTTTTGCCCTTTTTCCCAGAATAAGTTTCACTTTTTGAAACTGCATGTTAAAATAATGTATGAACACTTTAAAATGAAGAAAAACAAAACGTTTAATTCAGAAAAAAACCTTGTAGTTGTACATGAACACAGATTTTGTGTGTTAAATTTGAAATTTGAATAGTATAGTGAATAGTAAAGTAAAATAGTTGAATAGTATAAAACATATTTAAAATAACATCTGAGTTTTTGTGAAATGTGCTTGTGCAAACGTGTTGTTGCCGATATGCCCGGTATTAAAGGGTTAATGAAATTTACTATAAATAGGATCAAATTCTGCTACAACACAAATAACTAGGTTATGAAGTGAGGTTTTCAAATATCATTCTGTGATATAATTTTGTTCTGTGTACAACATTTCATTATTCATTCTGAGTGTCCAGACTACACGGAGAAAAGAACGTCAAGATGCAACAGAGGTTACAGACGAGAGACGACACTTCCTGCACACAGAACCGAGTGGACCTCATCATTCTTTATTTAACCAGGTAAAAACGCAGAATGAACCCAGAATAGTTACACCAAACACACAAGACACAAGTTAAATACGAGAGAGGGATTACATGATTACACAGAATAATCACAGGAACCAACTGAGCTTATTTCTTATGTCTTTTATAATTGATGGAGAAGAAAAGAAGAAAAGATTTCACAAAATATGTGAATTTCACTCATTTATTCAACATGTATGTATGTAATATGATGATTATCAATGCAACAGCCTTAAAAACCAGGAGAAGTCATCACAGATACTTTATGGTGATATGATGATATCAGACCAGGTCTTGTCTCATGTCCCCATATAGATATAATACATATAATGCTCACATGTGACATGTACGATTTCAAATGATTCAGTTCAACCTTCCATTCTTGGTTAGAAAAGCATGAACAATCATCATGAAGATTGAAGATTGCTTTGTTTTTGTGTAAACCTGCACACCGGCAGACACACAATCCAACATCCAGCGTGCTTCATCTCATCAGGATGTACCGCTGTTCTTTACGTGGGCACCACTGCACAGTAACACATTCTCAAAAAAAACCCTTCCTGGTGTTGCTTAGGTCATCAGCGCACACGCGGCCGTTTTTTTTTTACTGTGTCGGCTTAGAAACACACGAGAGTCACATCACTCATTATATACAACCTGTGTCTATGTGTTCATATTTAAAAATGAGTGCTGTCAAACGATTAATATGTTTAATCGCATGAATGTCATAGTTAACATAGTTTTTAATCTATTCTAAAAATTTCTTTTTGTCCCATTATTTTCTCTTCTCAGCATAGAAAAGTGGATCGCCTTTCTTTGTGCAAATGTTTTTTTTATTGAGACAATAGAATATTAATATATATAATAATATTAATATAACAATATTTCGATTTATTCCTCTTATTGTGAGAGCCGCACAATAATAAAAGAGGCTGTGTATCAGCCTGCAGTGTGTGAATAAAGTGCCGTGGTTTAATGTGTTGTTGCCGCAACGAGCTAATTCGAGCTAAAGGAGCTAGCGGTCTTCAGGGGTCTTCTCACTACGGTTCGGGGGTCTGCCCGCTTGGTTGGTAACACTGCGTACATCATGACTTGGATGTGGGGAGTGCTTGGAGAAATGATCCAGGCTGCGTTGGAGACGGAGACGCGCACGGCGCTCGCCATCCACTCAAAACAGAACGTTAGCCTGAACAAGTGTGTGCAGCGTGACTGTTGTGTTGTTTCCCGTCTGGCTAGAGCCGGTGTGGTGTTGTAGTTTTCCTAACGTTACTAGTTGTTGCAACAGCGTGTGAAAGTTTGCTCAGGCAAAAAGAATGTTAATCGTTAAAGAAATTGGCACCGTTAAAATGGGTTTATGTTAACGCTGTTAATAACGCGTTTAATAGCGCGCAATGCAGTATATACTTGGGGTGGAACAGTTCATTCAAAAAATCCGTCACGGTTTGGGACGCGTGTGCACCGTTCGGTTTATGTCACACAACGTGGCGTAAGCCTTGCGCCCGTAATTCAGTGAAGTTTTTTTTCCCATCAGGTGCAAAAATGTCACAAGAAGATGCAGGAGGAGCACCAGAGTTGGAGGACGAGCCAGCGGCAGCATCGTTTCGTTCTCCTGTGTGGGAGCATTACAGATTTACTGTAACGTGACAGTTGATGGACAAACGTTGATGGACAAACCTGCACAACAGAAGATGCAGGATTTCATCACATAGACGATTAAAAGTTCAGTATTTGCAGACCCGCCCACTTGATGAAAGCATCTTCGTGAAGCACTGACACAAGCTAATCAAGCTGCCTCATTATTTCAGTTTTTCTAAGATAAAAAAGAAAAAAAAATCTAATTATTAGGCTATAGATCTGATACATGGTATGGTATGAGTGTAAAAAAAATAACTGAACCGGAAACCGTGACCCAAAACCGCGAGACGAACCGAACCGTGGCTTTTGTGAACCGTTCCACCCCGAATAGTATACACATGCCAGATGTAGTGTAACAGGTTGTTACATGAGCACAGTGAAAAGTGACATGCATACGCTGCATTCCATTTGTCGTCGAAAATCGGATTTTCTCTGTGGACTGTGGTGGACTTTGGTCAGAGAAGGCAAAAGCTCAAATGTCCTGAACTCCCCCTTTAATATATCTTATCTTATATTTTCCATGAATGGAGCGCAGCTGACATAGGGCGATAGGCGGGGTCACACCCTGGACAGTTTGCCAGTCCATCACAGGGACAAACAACCATTGTTAAATGTTTTAAATAGAAAATAAATAAAACGGGAATTTGGTGAAACAGTAACAGAGGGTATGATGTTATAGCTGATTCGGGAGCGACAGCCTGTCTTCAGAGAAAGTGTCTTTGTTTCAGAGCCGGTGGTTTGGTGAGTATTGTGATGGCAGGTTTTTATAACCTGTGGATGAACCCTCTACCCATCATGCACCCATTCACGCTCAGAGTGACGCACAGGTCGCTGTTTGTCTCCACACGATGGTATCGTGTGTCAGCGTGGCGACAGCGGGTCTTTATCAGACCGCTGTGATTACTGACATGTTTATTCCTCCGTTTATTCTGTAAAGGGCGGAGTGACCCTTTACTGCTCTAACCTGTGATGCAGGACACGGAGCAATTATAGAAACAAGTGTGCTCATGTTCTCATCTTCTGTGCCCAGACTTTGCCAAACATGGAGTTGGCTAATGTGACTCATGATATGATTATCTCTCTGTGCGCGACTTCCTTTTTCAATCAGCAGAGGCTGAAAAAGCGGGTTCGCAGTGGTGTGGTGTTGCATTTACACGCGTTCATCCATTTTACTTTGTTTATTCTGAAAACACTGTTTTTTTCAGTCTTTAAACCTGAAATTTTTGAGGATGTTTATGTTTTATTTTTTACCATCGGCCACACAGCGCCGATGGGCCGCTCCACAGCCCAAAAACATGACACTCTCTATACTGAGACCATAGTGTGAATGGTTGTTCGTCTCTGTGTGTTTGACCTGTGATGGACGGGTGACTTGTCCAGGGTGTGACCCCGCCTCCTGCCTTGTGTCAACTGGGATGGGCTCCAGCATCCCTCATGATGAAGATAAAGCGGTAGACAATGGATGAATGAGATTTATAGCATTTAAAGCTGGGGTAAGAAACATTTTTGGAGTTATTATAAAAGGAACAACGTAGAATCTACAAAGTCTGCAAACATCGTCACACTCTCCCACACCAGAGTCAATCAAGAAAAGCTGTGATTTTATGATTTTACGATTTTACGATTTTACTCACACAAAAGTGTGAGTGAAATAAGTTTGCTGTAATGTGCAGAGGAGTTATCACACCTCTTTGTTTTGGGTGGTGATTGTATCTCCATATAGCTTTTGTTGTGACTGCACATGTTTGACCTCTGACCTGTGTTGCTTGAATGGATTGTGCCACAATCAGTGACAATCAATAAATGACACGTTCAGAGGGGATTACCAGCTCGGCCACATTAGTCACACCAGGTCTCTGCGCCGCAGAAAAAAGGAAAAACATAGTTTCCAACTCGTTCACACTTTTTCTATTAAACAATCCATTGAATAGCTGCAGCCTCAGACTTGCTCATGTGGTTCTTATCTTGTTTTAACAGCAGAGTCGAGATGCACAATACATTTATTTTCCCTCCAATTAACACGGTGAATAATACGCAGGTCTGATAAGGGCTTTTTGTTTTAAGCTGTGTTTGTGAAACCGAGGAAATGTGCAGGCATTTTTCATTGTGAAGTTGTTTGGCCGACCGCACTGGGGATCTGATCAACATGTCGGTCCAGAGCTGCTCGAGAAGTGGCAGAGGTCAGAACGCACAGGCACCAGGGGAGGAGGAGGAGGAAGGGGCGGGAGGTGTCACCAAACATCAACTATTACAAACAATTATTAAAACTCCTGTTTACATGCTATTCAGACCAAGAATGTAGACAAACACCAGCAATACTCACACATTTACAGATAAGAGCATCCTACAATCGCTTAAAAAGGTGAACATGTGAAATATATACATTGGAGGAGCATGATTGTGTATTTCTGAAACACAGAGACATACACATACACACACACACAAAACCTGGCAGAAACGGCCCTCACTAAACCACACAGCGTAACAGCCTTCACTAAACTACCCCGCGTAACGGCCTTCACTAAACTACACCAATGTAACAGCCTTCACTAAACTACACCGTGTAACGGCCTTCACTAATCTGTACCATGTAACAGCCTTCACTAAATTACACTATGTTATACTACACCACAACCTTCACTAAACTACACCAATGTGCCTTCACTAAACACATAACGGCCTTCACTAAACTACACCAATGTAATGGCCTTCACTAAACTACACCATTCACTAAAACACCAATTCATGTAACGGCCTTCTAAACTACACCAATGTAACGGCCTTGTAACATCACTAATCTACACCAATGTAACGCCTTCACTAAACTACACCAATAAACTTTACGTGTAACACTGTAACAGCCTTCACTAAACTACACCGTGTAACTGCCTTCACTAAACTACAACTACGGACCGCCTTCAATAAACTACACCGTAACAGCCTTCACTAAACACTTCCCTTCATTAAATTATACCATGTAACAGCCTTCACTAACGACAGCGGTAACAGCCTACTAAACTACACTGTAACGCCTACACTATACTACACTGTACACAGCCTTCACTAAACTACACCAATGCTAACAGCCTTCACTAAACTACACCGTGTAACAGCCTTCACTAATCTACACCATGTAACGGCCTTCACTACATTACATGTCATGTCATTTAGCAGACGCTTTTATCCAAAGCGACTTACAATGGAATCAAGTACAATTAGCCAGGGGTGGAATCGAACTTGTGACCATGATGTCTTTGGTACACAAGGTAGGGTCTTAACCACTGAGCCACTCCACCCCCACTAAACTACACCAATGGGCTAACCACTGAACCTCCACCCCACTAAGCCACACCAATGTACCCTTCACTAAACTTCCGTAACAGCCTTCACTAATCTACACCATGTGCCTTCACTAAACTACACCAATGCGGCCTTCACTAAACTACACCAATGTTACAGCCTTCACTAAACACCAGTGTAACAGCCTTCACTAATCTACACCATGTAACGGCCTTCACTAAACTACACCAATGTAACGGCCTTCACTAAACTACACTGTGTAACACTGTGTAACGGCCTTCATTAAATTACACCATGTAACAACCTTCACTAAACTACACCGTGTAACTGCATTGTTGAGTCTTCAGGAAAATGAATTGTTTATTTGAGCTTCTAAACATACTTGAAAACTCACCAGACATGTCAGCATTGGGGAAGATTTATGTTCATGTTTTACAGGTCATGCATATGAGCCACACCCCTTAAACTAGTCCCCAGGCTGTCTTTTACCTGCATGTCAGAAATTCACTCACTCACCACAGGGGGTGGAGCCAATCACAGCTGACATAGAACCAAAGGCTGGTCACACACAGTCCATCACAGGGACAAACAACACTCACACCTACGGTAAAGTTAGGGTCAACAATTAACCTTTGTATGTTTTTGGACAGGGAGACTGAATCAAGAGCAGCATTGCAGTTTCAGGGATTTTAAATAAAATAACTTTATATTACGTTTTTGTAGTTATTCTCATGAAATGAATGCATAGTTTTTTTTCTTTCATTTTAGTTGTAATACCAAATAACATGCACATGTTTATGTTATCTTTGGCTTTCAAAATAAGAGCCACTTACTACTTCCTGTGTAAATCCTATGCCATAATGCTTGGCAATAAAAATAACTTAGAGTTGTTTTTCTTATGAAATAGAATACATGTTTTCAATGATATTAGTTAACTCTAATGGCCGAGTGTGAAGCGGTCGGGATGAAGATCAGCACCTCTAAGTCTGAGGACATGGCTCTTAGCAGGAAACCGGTGGATTGCCTTCTCCGGGTAGGGAATGACTCCTTGCCCCAGGTGAAGGAGTTCAAGTATCTCGGGGTCTTGTTCACGAGTGAGGGGACGAGGGAGCAGGAGATGGGCCGGAGAATCGGAGCGGCTGGTGCGGTACTGCATTCGCTTTACCGCACGGTTGTGACGAAAAGGAAGCTGAGCCGGAAGGCAAAGCTCTCGATCTACCGGTTAGTCTTCATTCCTACCCTCACCTATGGTCATGAAGGTTGGGTCATGACCGAAAGAACGAGATCGCGGGTACAAGCGGCCGAAATGGGATTCCTCAGGAGAGTCGCTGGCTTTTCCCTTAGAGATAGGGTGAGAAGCTCGGTCATCCGGGGGGAGCTCGGAGTAGAACCACTGCTCCTTCACATTGAAAGGAGCCAGTTGAGGTGGTTCGGGCATCTGGTGAGCATGCCTCCTGGGCGCCTCCCAAGGGAGGTGTATCAGGCACGTCCAACTGGGAGGAGGCCTCGAGGTAGACCTAGGACAAGGTGGAGAGATTACATCTCCACTCTGGCCTGGGAACGCCTCGGGATCCCTCAGTCGGAGCTGGTCAATGTGGCTCGGGAAAGGGAAGTTTGGGGTCCCTTGCTGAAACTGCTGCCCCCGCGACCCGGCCCCGGATAAGCGGAGGATGACGATGATGATGAGGATGATAGTTAACTCTATGAAATGAAATACATTAGTGGTAAGAGGAAGTTGTTTAGACGATAGCTCCATGTCCTGTTGTTCTCCGTTCCAAATGTGTGGTGATGTGACTTTCTTTTGCAGGTGCTATGCGGTTGTTACGTGACTTATACGAATCTGAACCGAAGTTTGGAGATATCACCTGCTACCAGGCTCCTATTGGATGACACCAGCTGTCAATCACACTGGGGTCTACTATTTGTTATGTTTTGTCATTTACTTTCTTTTTGATGAGAACATAAGTTACGCAACTGATGTAAAGAGCTGGAACTAACTAATAATGCATTAACTTGTCAGGAAAATGTTTACTGACGTTATAAAACAAGTGAGAAGCAGATCATTTTCACATAGACTTCTATTCAAAATGACTTATTTTTGTAATTAGCACTCACCCGCTGGTGGTTATTCAGTATATTCTATGGGAAGTATTATGGGAATCATTGTTGGTAGGCCATGAGAATTTTTATCATTTTCACTTAAGGGCCATTTGTGTAATGATTTAAAAAAAAAAGTTGTATGATTATAACACTGACATTGGAAAGAGTTGGACAAGCTGATTCTCTTTCCTCAATTCAAACACCTCTAACAGCCCTGAGCAACGTTTTCAGAAGTTTGCACTCTCTTCAAGGAGCTTTCTCTTAGTTGTCTTTGTAATGCAATTTTAATGCCTCTTATTGTTTATTTGTTTGTTTTGATTGTCTTTTAAATGTAATTTTTAATGTCTCATTTTAATTTATTTCCATGCCTTTGTGAAGCACTATAAATTGCCTTTTGTCTGCATAGTGCCATATAAATAAATTTGGTTGGCTGTATAACTACTCAGCAGGGTTTTATTGATATCTTTTACATAATTCCATTTTACATTTCATGGTGTGTCCTAATTGAAAGCATCACCTAAAGCCCATTTTATAGTTAGGTGTGTAAAACAAGCACTTTTTTTGAATATGTTTTATATCACAACTCTTTGTCAACAAAATGACATGATTGTAAAATATTTAATTCCATTAAAACGTATAAATTATGCCCATGGACGATATAATTACCTGTTGACACTCGCCTTTGAAATGTGTGAATGTTTTGCTGACAGTAAAACTGAGGGGATCATCATCATCATCATCATCATCACTGTTATGAGCAAATTTCTCAATCAAAGTGACATTTGTGGCCTGACCTGTTAAGCTGCTGCACTTATGCAAGAACAGGATCATTGATTCATTTGTCTTCTCTGCTGTCAAACTCACAGGTAGACAAACTGCTGCAGGCAATGTGTGAGCTTCCAAACATGTTGGCAGTACTTCTTTTTAGTACAGGCTCATCTGTTCTTTCACCTGAAATGGAAGCAAAAGAAGTTTGACTTGCAACTCCTACAACTTCACTGTAATTCAGTGTCCACACGTGGCCAGGTTTCACTCAATGCTGAGCTTTTTATATGCTTTTGACCTTCTGTTCACATATATACTTTATTGCCATGTAAACTGAGACTTTTCAAAATTCCGGACAAATTGAAGATTTTTTTTAAACAACGTCTTCACCTTGTGACACATTACGGTGTTACCATAAAAGACATCATGTGACATTGAGTGCTTACAACTACACAGTCACGATACATCTGAAGGAACAGAAGAATCAGCAAAAGATTCTCACTCACACTTCAACTTCCTCAATGCAGACACACAAAACAGTGGCTAACAGTGGCTAACAATGTCTAACAATGGCTAACAGTGGTTAATGGTGGCCAACAGTGGCTAACAATGGCTATCAATGACCAACAGTGGCTAAAAATTGCTATCAATGACCAACAGTGGCTAACAATGACTATCAATGATCAACAGTGGCTAACAATGTCTAACAATGGTCAACAGTGGTGAACAGTGGCGAACAGTGGCTAAGAATGGCCATCAATGACCAACAGTGGCTAACAATGGCTATTAATGACCAACAGTGGTGAACAGTGGCTAACAGTGGCTAACAATGGCTATGAATGGCTAACAGTGGCTAACAATGGCTATCAATGGCCAACAGTGGCTAACAGTGGCCAACAGTGGCTAACAATGGCCAACAGTGGCTAACAATGACTAACAATGGCTAACAATGGCTATCAATGACCAACAGTGGCTAACAATGGCTAACAATGTCTAACAATGGTCAACAGTGGCTAACAGTGGCTAACAATGGCTTACAGTGGCTATCAATGGCCAACAGTGACTAACAATGTCTAACAGTGGCCAACAGTGGCCAACAGTGGCTAACAATGTCTAACAATGGTCAACAGTGGTGAACAGTGGCTAACAATGGCTATGAATGGCTAACAGTGGCTCACAATGGCTAACAGTGGCTAGCAATGGCTAACAATTTTCGAACAATGACCCTGATATACATCCATGTTTTTTTCCGACTTGTCCCTCGGAGATGATGTCACTCCCAGCTCCAACTTTCTATGCAAATGGGAGTTTTATTACTTTTCATTAGTTGAGCTTTTTGTGAAGTGGCTAAACTCAGTTTATTCTTGTGTCTCTGCTGGCAGCCATGTTTGCACAGTTCAGACGGATCACGGAGTAAACACGATCTGTCCGTACGTCACGCAACAACAGCAGTTTAAAGACTCGAGTGCTGACTGTTTGGCTCTGTTCAACTATACAAAACTGGTCTCTGCAGGCATCACAGTGTGTTCCTGATCATATCAATAATGAATATGTGCACTTGTGATTTTCCTTCTGCTGTCTGTGAAACAGTGAAGAAAGCGACACACCTGATGGCGTGTGGTTAAAAGGTCCATGTTCACCTCTGCACGGACATTTTAAATAGTCATAAGGTTTTATTCTTTTGATCACATGTTATTGTGTGGAGTTCTTTTCTAGCTGTTTTGTTCCAGCTTAAAATGCTAAGCTGGAATTGACATTTTCTTTTTGAAACTTATAATTCAAATTGTACAAAATAAAAAACAAAAAACAATCAATATAACGTCACAATGTATCGGCTAATCTTACATTTGCCACGTCAAATGATTTGACGTGATGGGTGTGGTTAGCTTGTCACTTCTGAAATCACATTTGACTTCTGAGAATGAGTCATGGAAATTCTTTTTTTTTATTATAACTCTGTTTGCAACACTGTGGGTGAATAAAACACATAGAGTGTAACTGTGTCATTCACTTCCTGGTTCTTCTCTCCATGTTCACCCTGTCATTGGTCTCAGAAACCCTTGTTGTTGTTTTTTTTATGCCATTATTATTTTCTTCTTAAGCACGTTCATGTGGACATACATTACATCTGACATGGAGCTGAAAAGCTCATCTTTGTCTTGATGGCTTGAAAACACTGTTTTCAACTGAGATGGCGGCATGGATGCAGCCTCGGTATCTGGTCCATACTGTCTGAACGAGTCAACAAAAGGCAGAATGTCATTCACTCAGGACAATGCCTGTTGTCCTTGTAACTGCTTGTCTCCGACTACAGCAGAACACAAGGGCCATGTTTCATATTACCGGTATCAAGAGCTGCACGCGGATAAAAACCAATCTGTACTCCCTGTGTGATGCCGGCGCGGGCTTTATTTCATCTCACAGAACTATTTTATCTCGCTTCCTGTTTTTATGTCCTCTTGAAACTGACACCTGCTCGTGCACACGCACACACGCACGCGCGCGCACGCACACACTGACAGTAGATCCCAATGAAGTACCTAAATATGGTGAACAAAAGGTCTGCAGGGGAGTGAAAGGAGAAGCGGAACAAAAAACAAATAAGTAATGAAATTATAACAATACGGGAGGAGGGTGTGTGCAGAGAACAAAGAGAGAGAGAGAGAGGGTAGGGTTGCCACAATGGTGAGGAACAATCACGCCGCGTCAATGGAAAAAGAGAGGTGGGGGGAGGAGAGAGAGGGCTATCTGGACAATAGCGCCGGTGACAGGAGCACAATGGCTGCAGTGTTTTCAATTAGACATTATCTCATAGACAGAGTGGCAGGTCTCATTGTGTGAGGGGGGCTATTTCAGGGCTGCCTTTGTGTGGGGTAGTGCCATGGTAACACACACACACACACACACACACACACAGGCTGTTATCTCGTGCATGTCTGTGTGTGTGCATATGTGTGTGTGTGTGTGTTCATGAACAGAGAGCAGGCCTTTTATGTGGCTTGTTATTTGCTTTCCATCAGTGGAGGGCAAAGTGTAGCCGTGGCCACACGGGCCAGAGCTGATGGAGAGAGATTGATGGAGTGCATGTGTGTGTGTGTGTGTGTGTAGATGGTGAGAGGTGATGTGGCGCTGCAGGCTTGTGCTACGAGCTGACCTCATCCAGCTGACCTGTGATGTTTGTTTTTTTTTTAACCAATGCGAGTATTTCCTTTGGAGACTTTCTGCAGAATCAGTATCGGTTCATCAGGTGTTCATGTTCATATTATCTCGTCTCTTAGGTTGAAATTTACAAAAAAAATTTTTTCTCCTGTATTCAGCGGATAAATGGACGGAAAGGAGGGTGTGTCTTGTTGTGCTCGTTTCTTAGAAAGAATGCGAACTTTGCTTATCGGTTGGGGCGATTGGGGGTGGGGGGGGTCGGGGATTCATAACACGTTGACAGACTCAAAAAAGCGGGCTGTTAAAACGTCTTCATCAGCCACCTCCCTGCGGTTTGCTCTATGTCAGTATGTGTTTTGTAATTTTGTGGCATGTCGGCATGATAAAGTGCTCTGTGCAAACGCACACACGAGCAGATCTGTGCTATCGCTCTTATATTGTGTCACCTAAGCACAATAATCTTATGAGGGTTTTTTTCCACTGCTGGTGTTTATCTCAATGCAGTTATTCAGTCAGGGGCCCAGCCTCCCTCCTCCTCCTCCCCCCCCCCGAGGTGCATGGCGCATTCCATATCTAGGCTGATTGTCACTTTATAAAGGGTTAGTATAAAAAGGGCATATTTAAAGGCTGTTATCATACTTAAAAAAAGTGTTGAAAATGTGTTAAAAACACTTAAATATGGGTGGACATTATTTGCTGGTCTTCAGCCCAGAAACACAGAAACAACCTCGGTCACTGTGTCATTGTCGTTGCAGAATTTGTATTTGGTATGACGTCTGGCTTCGTAACATCTCTATGGTGCATTGAACCCTGAGATTGACCTTTGACTTCTATGTGAACACTGCACGCGATGCAGTGTTCACGTGGAAACAAAGAAAAACAATTTTAGCCACGTGACAAAAGAAGAATCAGTCATTTTCACGTGAACGTGAATAACTTGTTACACACCGGTGGTAAACACACACAGTGGGGGACTGATCTGAACTGGTGACCCTCCAAGTTCATTTCCTTTCCTCTGACACAACCACGCCGTTAGACGACCTGTAAACCAGAGCGTCGACGGAGCCCGCGTTGTTACCTGTCTGCACGGACTTTGGTGCGGAGAGTGAGACGCTTTTACAAAGTGATGGTACAAACTTTCCCTTTTGAAAGTCAAGACGCAGTCGCGAGTACAGACGAGACAGAGTGATAGCATATAGACATATTAATGAGGACATGTAAAACTGTGCCAGCCTGACCACTGCTGCAGGAATCCATGACCTAAAACCTCCCTGAAGCAGTGGCTGTAGGCCTACTTCTCTCCTTTGTGTCTATTTCTGTGCCCTGAACCATTTCAGTGACCCAACAAACTCCAGTGTGGCTTTGTGAAGGTCACGGTTTCATTCAGGGGCTGACGAGTCTCTCACTCAGTGGTTTTCCATCATCAGAGTGAGCTGGTTTTTACTGATCCACATTGGTGCAGCAGCAGCTCCATCCTTCTTTACTGCGGCGTGGTTTCATCAGGGTGAATCAGTATGAGTGACAGAGCTGAGCTAATGTCTATTTATTTGCAGTTTATTCAGCGCCTCATTCTGAATAATTGCTTGATTTTATCCCAAAGTCGCCCGAGGACTCCTATCTGTCTATCTCACCTTTTGACAGTCTTTTCTGACTGACACGCTCCCGCACCAAACCCCATGGAGAAAATCAGCATTTCTAGCCGGCAGGAACACAGGAGCGCGTGGTCTACTGCTGCCGTGTTTGGTAAACTTGTGCCGCTGAGGTCAATCTCAACAAAGGAGTTCATACAATGAAGTGACAAAATGAGACATTTGAACTTAGCGATGGAGGACGTAGTGGACTATCAAGTCCTGTGTGTGTGACGTTTAAAATCACTGATTTTCTCTATGGGGTTTGGTGTGGGAGAGTGAGTGGTTTACAAAGCGACACAATCCTCTGGTCCCATATATAAAAGGCTGTCTGATAACAAGATGAAGTGGTGAACATATTATAAGAAGGCACAGATTTAATTTGATGAGCTTTTTTTTGTTATTGAGGTTTTTCTTTGTTATTATTGTTGCTGGCGGCCATGTTTTCACTGTCACTGTCACCGTCTTTCTCATCTTTGGGACAGGACAGACAATTCCATGTCCAAACTGACAGAACACGCCCCCGCTGTCTTTAAAATCTTTGATGCATCAGAGACCTGCGTGGAACATCTTGATATGATTGAATAGTTGCGTTTTTCTCCCTAAAACATTTCACTTGTTTTCACTTGACTGGCCCCTCCCCCTCCTGACCAGACCTGATGCTCCGTGGCCCCCGAGTTTGAGTCCCCTCCTGTAGATGGTTAAAAACCTACATTAATTTTATTTGCCCTCACAAACACAAACTATAAAGCCCGAATTTCAATTAGTCTGAGTCTGATTTTTTTATCAATATCAAAAGGTTTAAGTCGCAAACATTAATAAAAAGTTTTCCATTAGTTATTGAGTTAATTCCCATTGATTTCCTCTTTAAGTTTTCTATTTATTAGGGACAACTGACTGGAAGTTAAGGATCTGCTTTTTATTAGACCAGAAGTTGTAAAACATGTGAAAAACACTTTTTGCATAAGGTTGGAGTGATTCACCGAATTACAAATTTCAGTTTTTATTGCAATTTTCGAAAGCGTGTGTGTGTAGGTTGGTATATGTGGTGCAGTCGGCAGCACTCAGATGGAGCAGATATCTATCTGATATATGAGATATGGCAGCCCAGTGACCTGATTCCAGTCTTTACCATCAGGGTCTGGCAACCACAGAAAAGAGGGCCAAACTCACACACAGGAAGACCGTGTGGGTAATTGACTGCAGTTGAGGTCGGGGTTGTTATGACATGTCGTGTGTGAATTACTCTAAGCTGCTCGTTCACAGGATCCAGCAACTGTCACTGTGGCCAGAGGGGTTTGACTTGTCAAATGCTGCTCTGATGACATATTTACTGATGTTTGTTGTTTTATTTTTGTAAACCGCCGCGATATTACTGATGAATTCACACATTTTAATTAGCTCCCTCCCTCACAATGTAACCACTTATTTTAGCCTCAGTCCTCAATTGCTGATTTGCACAATTAGAGCATTATAGTTTGATGCGTTTGAACATTTGGAGATCACGACTCTCCGCTCCGACTTTCACCCTCAACTCATTTTTATTAACATTAAGTTAATTTGATGAACAAATCTTTGTGTGTGTGTGTGTGTCTCTCTCTCTCTCTCTCTATTTTAATGTCTTTTAGGTCCATGGATAACATTCATTCATTTGTCTTTTTTCATCACCTTTTTCTTCTTTCTTTCACTGACTCTTTCTCCGCACTTCTGAGGACCTATCGGCGAGGAACTGTGGAAATGTCAGTGATCTGATGAATTTAGCAGGAATTAAAGTTAAAAACACATTTACACATTTTAGCCCCTTTCCTGTATGGTCCCAGCTCGCCTCGCCTCTGCACAGCACGGTTTAGGTTGGTTTTCCACTACAAAATAGTACCTAGTCAATGTGGGCGGAGTCATCGCTGCATGAAACTGCAGTGACTTTGTTTTACACGTGTCACACACACACTCACACACAAACCAGTGACTAGTGACTTGTAAAGCAGTTGTTTTCAGTGTAACTGAATCATTAGAATCAGATTTGTTCAGTAGCTACAGGAGCAGGGTGTGTGATGCGGCTCGTCAGTCGCGATCAGTGATCAGCAGAGCTGTAAATACACCAGACTCCTCGTCCAAATGGAAGCTCATGTTAGAAATGAAGAATAAATATTCGAACAATTCACTCGAAATAATTATGTCAATAAAACAATACTGGTCAGGAAACAGAGAACAGGAAACAGGAAACAGACACCTATCTATATCGATATGCATCAGTTGCTTATACTATACTTTACTATATTATACTATACTGTATTTACTATACTATACTATACTACACTGCACTGTACTATATTATATTATACTATACTATACTATATTATACTATACTATACTATACAGTACTATACTATACAATACTATACTTTACAATACTATACTATACTGTACTGTACTATCCTATACTATACTATACTATACTATACTGTACTTACTATACTATACTATACTATACTATACTATACTATACTATATTATACTATACTATACTATACTACACTATACTGTACTATATTATATTACACTACAATACAGTACACTATATTATATTATACTATACTATACAGTACTATACTATAATATACTATGCTATATTATACTATACTAAACTAAACTATACTATACAATACTATACTATACTACACTATACTATACTATATTATATTATATTATATTATACTATACTATACTATATTGTACTATACTATACTATACAATACTATACTATATTATGCTATACTATACTATACTATGCTATATTATACTATACTATACT
This sequence comes from Solea senegalensis, assembly GCF_019176455.1. Classification (NCBI taxonomy): domain Eukaryota; kingdom Metazoa; phylum Chordata; class Actinopteri; order Pleuronectiformes; family Soleidae; genus Solea; species Solea senegalensis. The sequence continues at coordinate 2,779,018 of NC_058024.1, forward strand.
ATACTATATTATACTGTACTATACTGTACTATACTATACTATACTATACTATACTATACTATACTGTGCTATTTTTGTCTGCTCATATAACAGCAAAGCTACGACAGATAAAGAACAAATATAATGTGTTTTACATCCAGCACACTCACTTTCTGTCCCCCTCCTCTCCTCTGTCCCATATTTTTCCTTTCACCGCAACCGGTCGAGGCAGATGCTGCACATCTCTGAGTCTGGTTCTTCTGTTAAAAGGCTTTTTAACAGAGTTGTTCACTCCACTGATGCCTAGTGTTTGTGTGAACTGTTGTTTCTCTGCTCTAATAATATTGTAAAAGGTTTCGGTCTAACTATGTACAAATATCACTGTCTGTCACAGAAACAGCAGCTCGATGAGAATAACTGAACCCTTGTCAGTTATGAGTCCGACGTGTCATAATAATACACTTCAAGCACAGTAGAAGTATTTCCCGTCTTTCAAATATAAACAAATGTCATCTTCATTTAAATCATGAACTCACAACATGCTGATTGAGCCTCTCAGCTCCACCCAACGTTTACAAGTTTGAGAAGTGACCGACGTTGGCATTCATACGTTTTGAAATGTCTCCTGCATTGGAGACATCATGTGTCGCTTTCACTGAACTCAACTGAATGATATGAAGAAAAGATAAGTCGTGTGTGTTCAATCCATTCATCCGCTGCACTCTTTGTCCAGTACAGTACCTCACCTGACTTTATAAACCCTTTATTGTCCTCTACGGTGTCTTTTAACAGCAGAGATAAAATGAAACAAGACGCTGTGGGAGCCGCTGAATGTGCACAGCTTCTGCACCTGTTTGCATGAAAGAACACACAACGTTAAGGGTGAGGCGTGTCAGTGAGAGAGTAATCAGTCATGGTTGAAATGTGTACTGATGAGTGACAGAACAATGTGAGGTGTGTTGGAAGAGGAGGAGGAAGAGGAGGAGGGTACAGAGTGAGTGCAGAAGTGTCTTTCGTTCTCAAATCAATTGATTCCAAATCAATTTGGAAATTATGGAAAATACAGGCATTCATCTCTTTTTGAATCAAGACACTGTGAGTGAATCAGAGTCTCAGCAGTGCACGAGTCACAGACACACAGTTCATATAGAGCATAATAAAAGCCCAATGGCAGGTGGATGTGAAGCCTTATGTAAATAATACAAAGTGGTCTATGTTGTGGGTCAACTCAAAGTTACTTTTGAGTTGAAAGACAACTTGGTCTACCACTGAACTACCATCACCCTGATATGAAAACACGCTGAAAGGAGTAATTTAGCAAAAATAAAACCTCTCTCCAGTCGTTCACACGCTTTGTCCGAAACAAAAGTTTGTGCCTTTCAGAAAAGGAAACACAAACACGGCTTTGTCTGAGTTTTCACAACAGTAAATGCCCACTCTATTGATGCTATTGTGCTCTGCAACTCTTTAGACGACTGAGAAAATAAGACAGGAACACATGAACAACAAAAACAGCATCAACACCGCACATAGAAAACAAAAAGAAAAGAGAGGAAGGTGTTTGTTCACACCTGCAGACATGTGGTATAAAGACGGCACAAAGACGAGACAAGGGTTCCAAGGTGGTGCAGTGGTTAGGACTGGTGCCCCACAACAATAGGGTTCCCTGCTCAACTTTTGTAGTATCTGACTCAGCTGATTTATCATGATGTGATCTCCATTGTATTGAAAAGCAAGCGGGAAACTCCTCATTGGGGTGGATTTTGGGGTCACGAGCATTACCTAGGACAGTTTTACAACACGTTTACGAGCCAGTCCTGGGCCGGTCCTGGATAAGGCTTGTTGAAGAAACACAGATGTGGTCCAGCTCACAGTGGCCAGAATTGTTCGGCATGGACCACATTCTCCGAAGCTTCTGCAGAGCTTGGTCTGACGCCTGACTTGTAACCAAATAAAATCCCTTTGCTCGGTACGAGTCCTGTGTCAGAGGCGTTTCTTTCTTTCACCATCAAATCATTTTGATCGTTATTATTATTATTCCACTTGCATCTTTGTCATTTTTCATGGTGTGTATCTGACTGACATACCACGGGCCGGACAGGGATGCCCAAATGTGGCCCGCGGGCCGCAAAATGCCCATGTCTATTCTAGGCAGTCATCAATGAAAAACATGTGTAACACAATGTATGCATGCAGTTGTAAGTCACAACTGGGAGTGACATGTTCCTGTTGACAAGTCGGAAATGCAAACATATCTCAGGCTAGCCATTGCTAGCCACTATTAGCAATATTAGCCGATAGCATCACTCTACATTGTATTTTCCACACGTATATACAAACAGTGTAGCAACATGCCAGTGATTCAAAATGAGTTTTATGTGTACGAATGATTTACTTTGAAACAAGCACAACATGCTAAAAGTTAATGCTAAAAGTAGCAGCCATCGTGGAATCCTGAACTTGTGATGTGATATCAGCATTCTACTGTATACTTACATTGGTAATATACTGTAATAATATATGTTTCCTGATTCTTTCAGATTCTCAGAAGAACATTATAAACTCGACTGGATGCAACTGAAGAGATTTGATATGAATCAAGTCCACAGTATTATTCAAACTGTGGCTATTGATTGATTGTTTTCGTTTTACTTTGAGAAGGACCTTCACTTACTTTACTTTGAGGCACAGAAATTCATTTTTATACTAAATTATTACTTTGGATTAGAAATAGATTTCAGAGGTTACAGATGTAAAATATCACTCATCACTCTGACAGACCATGGAATAGTCAAATAATTGAATGAAATTTGAGGAGTGAACAAAGGGAAACACTTTGTGGAGGATAAATAATTCCCCATTTCAAAATGAGTGTTTCAAGAAGAAAATTAAATGAAGCATTGAAGTCATATTTTGAAATAAATTATCTTGGAGAAGTGGCATCTACAAAGAACACAAAAGCATCAATAAGAGGAGAAATAGTCCTACATTAATCCAGGAAAATGAGGCAACCCACACTGGTGTCCACTCACACTGATGATGTCCACTCACACTGGTGTCCACTCACACTGATGATGTCCACTCACACTGGTGTCCACTCACTATGATGTCACACTGATGGTGTCCACTCACACTGGTGTCCACTCACACTCACACTGGTGTCACTCACATGGTGTCCACTCACACTGTTGTCCACTCACACTGGTGTCCACTCACACTGGTGTCCACTGGTGTCCACTCACACTGATGGTGTCCACTCACACTGGTGTCCACTCACTGATGGTGTCCACTCACACTGGTGTCCACTCACACTGGTGTCCACTCACTGGTGACTCACACTAGTGTCCACTCACAATGATGTCCACTCACACTGGTGTACACTCACTGATGTCCACTCACACTGGTGTCCACTCACACTGGTGTCCACTCACACTGATGATGTCCACTCACACTGGTGTCCACTCACACTCACACTGATGTCCACTCACACTGATGTCCACTCACACTGGTGTCCACTCACACTGATGATGTCCACTCACACTGGTGTCTCACACACTGTCCATGTCCACTCACACTGGTGGATGTCCACTCACACTGATGATGTCCACTCACACTGATGATGTCCACTCACACTGATGGTGTCCACTCACACTGATGTCCACTCACACTGGTGTCCACTCACACTGATGTCCACTCACACTGGTGTCCACTCACACTGATGTCCACTCACACTGGTGTCCACTGTGTCTGTGGTTCTAACTTATAAATAATCACAGAGAGAGACTTCCAGCGTGTGCTCTTGAAGCATGACTCTATTATTATGTCTTGTTTACAAACTCCCCCGCCTCACCACACAGGGGCAACATCACATCCTGTGTCCTATAAAACCCTTAACACTACTAAGACAATACCAAGACCAGAGGGTATCGAGACCAAGACAAGATCGGGACCACGTAAAAAGTGGTCTTGTGACCGGTCTCGAGACATACAAGTCTACCAGTAGGTGACGACGAATCACTGCATGTTAAAGCCGTCGTCGTCTTCTTCTTCCTATGTGGACTTAACTCATTAATCTGTTCACATAGATCAGGGTTTTACTCAGATGAAAAGGGGACAGACCTCAGTCAACAGTAGCAGACTCCCAACCGACACATTCAAAAACACTGCATTAAACCATAATATTATGCAGCAGTTTGCTGTTCAAATTTTATTCCACTTCTACATCAACATTTACAGTATTGAAGTGTATTCATGAAGAACATTACTGTATAAAATATCCTGTATTTGTACAGCAATTTGTTACAGTGCAATATAAGATGATATTACCATCATATTACTTAAAGAAATATTATTTTACTGTTACCATGTGTGAGCTGCAGGCTGGAATGTCAAACAGTGACATGTGGAAACTCACACAGACACTAATACTACAGGGAGGGGAGATAATGAGACACAGATTAAACTGATTGGTAGTTGTTGTAATCAAGGCACAGGAAGTTAACTAAACTGAGAGGAAATGTGACTATCATAATAAAACAAGAACAGCAAGAGAAACTATATGTACTGTATATCATACTCTATTGCATTTGGCCACAGACTTTTACACATGCGAACACAAAGGCACCGTATGCAGACTTCATCCTGTCCTGATCCTCAGCCACATGTCCATGTGACCCCATGAGGGGTTTTTATTAAGGCTGACCAAGTGTGACTGTCTGTGGTCTCCATGGTGGCCCCACCCATGTTTGCCCACATGGGCTTCCCCTTGTGAAGCTATCTGCCCACTTCAAGCTCATGTCCACTTATTACCCACTCAGTACCCAGGTAGCCTGCGACGGGTATTAAGTGGGCAAACACGGGACATGCTGGTGTCAGAGGTGGACAGAGAACACAGTAGTGTTGTAGTACTCGAGACTGGTTTCGAGACCACTTTTTGAAGGTCTCGGTCTCGTCTCGGAATCAACTGCATTTTTACTAAGTCTTGTCTCGGTCTCGAACAAAGCGGACTCGGGATTTTATTTCAAGACCGGTCAAGACCACAACTGTGGGAATATCAATAAATTGTCTGTGCATTTTTGGATTAACTTGTTAATATCATTACTGTGATTTTGCATAAATCGTATTCGGGTACAACCAATAACTTGACTCATTTATCATTTGAAATTCTTGTCACCGTTAACGGCTGGCACTCCTCCCCTTTCACCGCCCCACAAAAGTGCATGTGAGTGACAGGAGAAGAGGCCGTGAGAAGATGTCAGCCAACTCATCTATAATAAAATTTGGTTACCTGAACCCGGTACATTCTGCAAAGCTTATGAGGCGGCTGGGACCACGTCCAACTTTTACTGCCTCGGTCTTGGTCTTGTCTCGGTCTCGACCCCTCAGAGTCTTGGTCTTGTCTTGGTCTTGATACACTGTGGTCTTGGTCTTGTCTTGGTCTTGATACACTGTGGTCTTGACTACAACACTAGAACACAGTCGACCAGCGACAGTTTCTATAGTGAACCTAAAGTATTTATATGTGTTGATTTCCACAGAAGCATGAATGGTCTTTATATAGCGTTTAACAGTTTTTGCCGTTCACTCACTCTTCGCACACATTCACACACTGCCAGCACAGTCGTCAGGAGCAACGTGGGGTTAAAGGTTTTGCCCAAGGACACATCGGCATGGAGACATGCAGAGCTGGGAATCGAACCCACAACTTTCCAGTTGAAAGACAACTCGCTCACCTCGCTTGGACGTTTTACTGGTGTTTTAAGCAGTTTCTTATTTGGCACTGGATGGTATTTATTCATTATTTACATGACGGTCGCTGGGGCCAATACTATCGGACATAGAAAGGCGGGGTCACAGCCTGGACAGGTCAGCAGTCCGTCACAGGGACGAACAACCATTCACTCTCACACCTACGCTCAATTATAGTCCAATCCAATCTAACTTTATTTATAAAGCACTTTAAAAACAACAACAGCTGAAAGTGCTCGGAGACAATACAGTCATTATTTTTATAAAATAAAATATCCGTTTTCATGATAATTTTCATTCTACTAGTTAACGCTGCAATTGAATACACGTGATCGTAGATTAGCGGTAACAGGAAGTACAGTCACACTTCACACATGTCGGGTTTCTGGTAGCAGATCGGATGGTGACACCCACTTTTTACAATTTCATCTTACTATTCACCTTACTTATCAAAGTTAAAGATATAAAATAGAGCTGTGTCGTGTTGTTTCCGGCTCATTTCAGGGACCGGTCACGCAGGGAAAAACAAAACAACAAATGGCAGAAAAAACACTGGTAAGGGGAATGGTGTCAATCACCTTTTTTGTCAGGTTCGCTCAGGTCCAGATGTTACAGGCACACCCTCAATGCTTTATTGTTATATAAGTATTATGCAGTGTCCAAGAGGCCACGACATGTAACTGCAGCGAGTGGCTTCCAAGAAAGCTTGAGACGCCCTGCCATACCGTATGTAACGCAGCACACAATGTGTCCATCTTCTGTGGAGGAGTAAAAAATAAATGAAGTGAGGAGAAGAAAGGAGAACATTAGTTTGAAAGCAGAATAAAAAAAAAAAGAAAATTGGAAAAAAAAGTGAAAGGGTGAAAGAGAAAAGGGTAGATGGAGAGAGAGAAAAAAGGACAAGAGTAGAAAAGGGTTTTGTAATCTCAGTGTAGTGGTGTTGTGCCATCTCCATGGCGACAGGCACAAAGACCCGTGGTTGGCCATTGATGGCTAATTGTATTCTTCACAGCTCTTTTGTTAATTGTTGTCTGCCCAGCTCCCACTTCCTGCTGGGCCACGGCACAAAGCCACGAACAGGAGGGATTAGAAATGGCACATCAGCTCTCCCAATGCACAGCCAAGCTCTCTCTACCTCATTCTCTCACTTTGCTTTCTTTCTCTATCACTCCCTGTCCCCATAGAGCTGTGCCTCCTTTTATCTCCTCACTGTCTGCACTCTCATGACCTTGCCAATAGTCTTTCTTTCTTTCTTTCTTTCTTTCTTTGCTCAATGTTCTTTCAGCCTGTGTTTTACTTCTGTCGTGTCTTCATTTTAAGAGTCATACGCACAGATGCAGATCATTCAGACGCTTTCAAAACAAGATGTTTCTGAAAATCACCGTTTGTTTGTGAGAAAAGAATCTTGGCATCTGAAGAGAACGCCTTCAGATGTTCCTCAGACAAGTCCAAAGTGGGGAGAGACTCTGGTAGATCCAAAAATCTCTGGAGAGATTATTCATCCCATCTCGTCTGGGAAACACCTCGGGATGCCTGAGGAGGAGTTGGAAAGTGTTGTTGTCGAGTGGGAAAAGTCCTGCTGTGCTTTGCCTGCTGCCAGCATGACCCAACCTCAGATTAGCGGAACAACTGGATGGATGGATGCATCCAATGCATGGATGGATGGATGAATGGATGGATGGAAAAGACAAGACAAAGAGAACAGAGCAAAGCCAGATTCATTCTCACCTGCCACTCTGATTAGTACAACGGCTTATTAATGTGAATATCTTATCAGCCAATCACATGGCATGTCAGCATGTAGACTTGGTTAGGAGTTCCTGGTGAAGTTCAAACTGGACATCAGAATGAGGAAGAAAAGTGATTTAAGTCACGTTAAGTGTGGTTGTTGGTTGGTGAAGTAAATTAGTAACATTTCATGTCCCACAACTGTGTTGTAAATGCTATACAACTTTTTTGTCATGCAGCGGGATTAGTAGATACCAAAGCATCTTCAACTGATGCAGTGAACGATGGAGTGTGACTGATGCAGTGAACGATGGAGTGTGACTGATGCAGTGAACGATGGAGTGTGACTGAGTGACGCAGTGAACGGCGGAGTGACTGATGCAGTGAACGGAGTGACTGATGACTGATGCAGTTGATGATGTGCGGATGTGATGTGTGGTGGATGTGATGAGTGCTTGACTGATGCAGTGAACGATGGAGTTTGACTGATGCAGTGAACGATGGAGTTTGACTGATGCAGTGAACGATGGAGTGACTGATGCAGTGAACGATGGAGTGTGACAGATGCAGTGAATGATGGAGTGACTGATGCAGTGAACGATGGAGTGTGACAGATGGAGTGACGATGGAGTGTGACTGATGCAGTGAAGCGATGTGACTGATGGAATGATGAGTGACTGATGCAGTGAATGATGAGTGATGCTGATGACTTGAGAACGATGGAGTGTGACTGATGCAGTGAATGATGAGTGACTGATGTGAACGATGGAGTGTGACTGATGCAGTGAACGATGGAGTGTGACTGATAGATGCAGTGAATGAAGTGACTGATGCAGTGAACGATGGAGTGTGACTGATGAAGGATGACGATGCAGTGAACGATGGAGTGACGATGACGGTGAACGATGGAGTTTGACTGATGCAGTGAGCGATGGAGTGACTGATGAGTGAGCATGGAGACTGAGAACGATGGAGTTTGACTGATGAAGTGAACGATGGAGTGACTGATGCAGTGAACGATGGAGTTTGACAGATGCAGTGAATGATGGAGTGACTGATGAACGATGGAGTGTGACAGATGGAGTGAACGATGGAGTGTGACTGATGCAGTGAACGATGAGTGTGACTGATGCAGTGAATGATGAGTGACTGATGCAGTGAACGATGGAGTTTGACTGATGCAGTGAACGATGGAGTTTGACTGATGCAGTGAGTGATGGAGTGACTGATGCGTGAACGATGGAGTGACTGATGCAGTGAACGATGGAGTGTGACTGATGCAGTGAATGATGAGTGACTGATGCAGTGAACGATGGAGTTTGACTGATGCATGGGTGACTGATGCAGTGAACGATGGAGTTTGACTGATGCAGTGAACGATGGAGTGTGACTGATGCAGTGAACGATGGAGTTTGACTAATGCAGTGAACGATGGAGTGACTGATGCAGTGAACGATGGAGTGTGACTGATGCAGTGAACGATGGAGTGACTGATGCAGTGAACGATATTATTTGACTCCAGTTTGGCAACAATCCAGGTTTTATTACATTGTGACAAAGCTACACCTCAGCAGTCTCGACAGATGCAGCTTGTCATAAACATATTCAGTGTCATCTCCTGAATCAACAGTCAAGAAAACATGACACTAAACTGGAAAATCACCTACACTGATCGAGCGATGGACAAATACTCTTTATTCCAGTTTTGAATAATATGCACACGGCACACCAGATCTGTTTTTAATGATAGTTAAAAAACACTGGCACTATGCTTGTGATGTTTGTTTTTTTTAAAGATACTGCGGTTAATCATAGTATCATATCACCCAACCCTATTATTGTTTTTTCTGTTTTTTTTTTTAAACATTCTATTCAAAGATGTGATTGTAGTCAGTAGACGGCACACCTTTTATGACACACATGAAAACAATCTTTGTGATGTCACTCTTTGTCCAACAACAATAGGCAGATTAAATATAATCTTAGACAAAGAAATAATTAACTCGCCGCCTTTATTAATTCCTGCTCAGTCACCATAAGACATGTACAGACATCACCGTGGAAACCCAGGTGTCTTAAATTCCGTGGTAATTGATGTGACGCAGTGGTTCCTGTACACAGTCCTGTAGCTCTTCAGACCTCTGACCTCCTGCCTTGTGCCCCCTACTCCTGCAGACTTGAAAAAACTATTGTGTGTGTCTGTAAGAGTCTATTTATAGGCAAGTTTCAAAATGTAATGAGGCTGTTTTTTTTGTTTTGTTTGCTTTTTCTTTCTACACTGCATCACAAGTACTACATCATTTAGTAGTTGTTGTAATCAAAGCGTCTGGGCAGTAACTGGTTAATAATACACTAATTAAAGTGGGAAAATACAATATATATATATTTATTTGTAGCTAAATACTATCAACATTTTCTTAAATGTTTTATTCATGTTCTACATAAATTAGATTAATAAATAACAAGACAAACCAAGATTTGTATTGTATTGATATCTGGTTCATTTTTGATGATTATTATGTTGTTTTTGTTTTTCAGAAGGCGTAATACAAAACAAGACAAGTCTGACTGATTGATAGCCGTGAAGCTAAATTGGCCATGTTAAATTCCATTCATTAATGCTATTAACATTAGCAATAAGAGCTGCCAGCAGGTGAAATGATGGCAGCACATTTGATTTCTTCTCTCCTGCTCTCTCTCAGACACAGAACTTTAATTCAACTGAATTCGTATAAAGTTGTTGAATTTTTCTCATTCTGATATTTTTCACTTTCTTTCGTCAGTTAATGGAAAAGTGTGAAACACAGAGAGTGCCCATTAAGGCGGCTCGTGTTCCAGCACATTGATTCCTGAACAGTTAGCTAATCTTTTAACTGGCCAAAGGTTACTATTAACTCCTGTTTGCATGATTTCCCTGACTCATCGCGGGTTCCTGCTGGCATGACATCGGCCTACCTGAGGTGGACAGACATAGGAGACGTGCTACAGGCGCGGCGGTCTGAAACTGTGTGTTTTGATTTTTCCAGCAAAAAAAATCTGCAATTAGTCTGAAATCGGAAATCTCTTTAGTGAATCATTTTGATTGATTGATTGATTGATTTTTTCTTAAAGAAGAAGGGGTACATGTGTGGTACAGACAGCCGATGTTTGTACAGTATGTTGTGTGTACTTGCAAATACATCTTTGTTAGGACCAGAAAAATAATGAATTAAACCACAGAAGTGAGGACTTTTGTCCAAGTGAGGACATTATGGCAGGTCCTCACCACTGAAGACTTTAGGTTTAAGTGTCAGGTTTAGAACTGAGTTTAAGTTAATTTTGTAATGTTGTACAACAATATATAACTGGCTTGTGGCGGCCAAGCGTTCATAGCAACATCGCTTTTTGATCCTTTGATGTCGGCTCTTCCTATCATTGTGAAGCAGAATTCACCAAGCGCTGGATTGTTCACCCAGGGAACGTGAGCTGGGTTTAGACCGTCGTAAGACAGGTTAGTTTTACCCTACTGATGATGTTGTTGCAATAGTAATCTATTGTATTTACACAGTCACATTACACAGCAGTGATTGTGACTTGGTTTTGAAACATTGTAAATGGGCTGTATTTGTATAAAGATGCTTTACATCTCTATGTGCATTGATGCTACTCATTTTTGCAGCACAGTTCCATTGACAGCATCTCATCTGAAATACATTTGAACCTCCGCTACTGTCACTTACAGTTACAGTTCATTACAGCCACAACATTAAAACACATGTTTTATGTCATGATAGACCACTATTGGGGTGCACACCCCCGTCCCTTTCGCCTGGAGCCCTCAATCTCCATTGCAACGCCTCTGCAAGTAGATCATCGACTCTGTGTGTGTGTGTGAGTGTGTGTGTGTGTGTGTGTGTGTGTGTGAGCACTCGCTGGAAATCAGTCCCTCTCCCTTTAAGTGGGAGGTGATCAGCAGCTGCAGCAGATAGAAAGTCACCGGGAATGAATAAGTGAGTAGGTGAGAGTAGAGTTCCGCTCCCAAAACATTCACGCACCGCAGCAGCGCTCGTTCCGCCTCTCTCTCTCTCTCTCTCCCTCTCTCTGTCCCTCTCTCCCTCTCTGTGTGTGTGTGTGTGTGTGTGTGTGTGTGTGTGAAGCAGCAGCAGCAGCAGGATCAGAAGAGAACAGTCGCGCGCGCAGAGCAGCACTTACCCTTATCCCACCGCGTTTTGGTTGCGGTGAGAAATCAAAGTGGGACAGGAAGAGAACGAGAGGACACAAGTTTGTGTTCGTTTATTTTTTTCTTTTCTTTTTCTTTTTCCCCCCACCACAAATACCTTTATTTCATTTATTGCTTGACTCGTGGAGAGCGCAGAGCGCACGAGGACTGGTGAGTGCAGACTTGATTACTCTTTCACTGTCTTGACGCTCAGAAAGTCCCTGACATTCACTGTGGATCAGAGCAGCTTTTGTCTTTTCAAACAAACAACAAAACAAAACAACTTTGTAAAGTGTGGTATGACGGGAGGAGGAGGAGGAGGAGGAGTGGAGGTGCCGTGTGTGACTCAAACTGTCAAAGTAAATGGGACAGAACAGCATGAACTTCCATGTTGTTTCCCTGATCCACATGAGTCCACTCAACATCTCGCCTTCTTCTCCACCAACACCTCCATTTCTTCTGACAACTTCATTTTCACTCTTGTTGCTCTGAATGTAGCTGCTGTTGTTCTGTATGTGAGGGTGATGATGATGATGGTGGTGGTGAGGAGGAGGAGGAGGATGATGATGATGATGTCAGCTCTGTTGGCAGGTGCAAATGAGCAGCTATCAGCAGGTTCACTGAGAATAGGTACAGATGTCAACAGCTTCAGTGATGTGAGGTTGTCCTGTGGTTGTCAGACTTCAGAAATGAAGTAACTTCCCTGTGGTGTCGATCATATTTATACATGTCCAAGACTGAAGAAAGTGGCATTTATTCTGAAGGAGTTGTGTACTGTACCATTCTTCATCGATGCGATCCTCATCAGCTGTCACTAAGTTACTACAGCTGCTCTCTGTGGTGTCTACACACTCACCCAACATCACCATCGTCACCACCAACACAAACATCACCAACATCACCACCAACATTACCAACACTAACACCACCAACAACACAAACATCACCAACATCACCACCAACATTACCAACACTAACACCACCAACAACACAAACATCACCAACATCACCACCAACAACACAACATCTACCAACATCACCACCAATTACCAACACTAACACCACCAACAACACAAACATCACCAACACTAACACCACCAACACTAACACCACCAACATCACCACCAACACTAACACCACCAACAACACAAACATCACCAACATTACCAGCACTAACACCACCACAACACAAACATCACCAACACTAACACCACCAACATCACCACCAACACTAAGCACCACCAACAACACAAACATCACCAACATCACCACCAACATTACCAACACTAACACCACCAACAACACAAACATCACCAACATCACCACCAACATTACCAACACTAACACCACCAACAACACAAACATCACCAACATCACCACCAACGTACCAACACTAACACCACCAACAACACAAACATCACCAACCAACATCACCAACACCACATCACCAACACCAACATCACCAACACCACCAGCATCACCAACACTACTACCAGCATCACCAACACTAACATCAACATCACCAACATCACCAACAACATCACCACCAACATCACCAACAACATCACCAACGCTACCAGCATCACCAACACTAACACCAACATCACCAACATCACCAACAACATCCAACAACATCACCAACACCAACAAGACCAACACCAACATCACCAACACTAACACCAACAACACCAACACTGAGTAGATCAATAACTCCTGTGTGCTGTGATGTAAAATCACTGATTTTCTCTCTGGACTTTGGTTCAGGGAGTGAGTGGTTTACTGTCTTCTCTTAGAGACTTTCATTAGATGACACTTTTAGCTGAAAGCTGTTGTAAGCGTCTGTGTCTCCTTGGACAGCAGCCACTCACAGTGCAGTCACTGACACCGAGTGTGTGTCAGTACCTCATACAAACACACACATCACAACTGTCCCTATAATGTAAGTCAACAGTGAGACAGTGTGTGTGGACGGACACAGACAGCAGGTCTGGGACCAGTTCTCAGGTGACATGTCTGCCTCAGAGCAGAGGACTGAGTGAAGCAACGCCTGTGGGCATTCTGCCACGGCGGGGGTCGTACGTGTGTGTGTGTGTGTGTGTGTGTCTTTACAGTGGCTGGCTGAACACAAAGCTGTTCATCAGTGGGGAGTCCCTGACCTTTCTCCACGTCAATCTCCTTTCTTTCCTTATTCCTTATTCTTCGCTCCCATCTTCACACCCCCTACCACTGCCACCACTCATGTTCGTTCTTTCTTTCTTTCTTTCTTTCTTTCTTTCTTTCATTCTTTCTTTCTTTCAGGCTCTATATCCAGCAACCACTGGTTATCTGACTCACACACACACACACACACCTTAACTATAACCTCATCCTAAACATGCAACATGTCTTCACCTTATGAAATAATTGACATTATGGAGACTTGACTTTTGTCCCCATAGGGAAGACAAGTCCCCCCCCCACACACACACGGAGGACAGTCTCAAGGAGTGGTTTGGCATTTCACCTTTCACCTCTACCCCCCCACCCATGCTTTGTTTCTCCAGGTGAATGGGTTCATTCAGGAAAGGTGACCTGGGGTGCTCTCTCTCTCCCTCTGTCACTCTCTCTCTCTCTCTCTCTCGCTCTCTCTCTGTCTCCCCCCACTCTCTCTGTCGGGTGGCTTCATTGTGACATCACTGGCTGCATACTGTATATATATACATATATATGTATATATAGAAGTTTTACATATATGTATATATAGAAGTTGTACATATATATGTGTATATATATACATATAAATGGTTTTATTATATTATATTATGTGGAGCAACCAGAAAATATTCATAATTAAGAAATGTAATGACTAAAAAAACACAGATTATGAATAGAGTTTATTAATAGTATGGATTAATTGTTGCTGCCCTAACTTTGTTATTCCAAAACATATATGTTATTATGACATCATATCATACATTGATATGATGCAACTGATTTTCTTTTTCAAACATGTTTCTTCAAACAACATTTCTTTCATGTGTTTTTTTTTTCTACTGCTGAAAACACTTTGAAATCAACTTACATGTTTTCATAAATATTAGTTTATGCTTTGGAAAAAGCATATTTATGCATATGTCGTCTCCAGTGACATGCACACTTTGTTGTTGTTTAGTTGATACTGGCTCGAGACTTTCCAGTGTGGTACATTTGTGTAGTCTCTGCTCGTGTACATGTGCATCAGTGGGCATGTGTGTGTGTGTGTGTGTGTGTGTGCGCGTTTGTGTGTACTATTTCCCACACGTTGAATGTCTCCATAAGAGCAACAGTGCAGACAAAGGTTTTTTTCCCCATCTCTCCTACTTGACCTCCTATATCCTCTGGACATTGTTCTCAGAATCCTATTGAACCCAGTATCCACAGAGAAACACTACAATGGAGAATAATGTGTGTGTGTGTGTGTGTGTGTGTGTGTGTGTGTGTGTGCACGTCCCTCAGCTTCTTCTTCACTGCAGTGTGAGGCCAGGCCAATCACACAGAACAATGCTGGAGGCAGGGAAGCCGTGTGATCTCTTTAAATAAAACCCTCTGGCTGCTTTGTGTCCTCAGGAAGAAAATCACAAGAACTGTGAAGCTGACTGACTGACGGATGGACTGACTGACTGACTGACTGACTGACGGACTGACTGACTGACTGACTGACTGACAGTGGCGCTTCTAGCTTGACTGACACCCTGGGCGAGAACAATATTTCTCAATCGCACAAGTCCTTCATCAGAACAATGGAAACACACTTAAGAGGAAGTAGTTACACTTTACATATTCCCACTAATAAGAGCGGAGAGCATCAATAACAACATAACACAAACACAATAGAGATGATTTCAGAGAAAGATTCTTAAAAACACACTGAAGATAATCTCATTATTATACAATCGCACACAGAAGAGAAAAATAAGAAAGTGGAGGTGTGGCTGAGTTTAGCCACACCTCCACATTAGAGCAGCTCATTATTTATCCCTCGTCCCCCTCTTGGCCTTTCCAGTGGGCAGACCACTAACTCTCATACTCGTCTGTCAGAAGCTGCTACTGCTGACTGATAGACACGCTGACACCTCACTGACTCTGACTGGACGGCAGTGGATTAGTGGTGGAATGGGTTGTCTTTTTGAAGAAAGGTTGTGGGTTCAATCCCTGGTTCTGCTAGTTTGGGTAACGTGTCGGCAGCGTGTGAATGGGTGAATGACCAGAACAATACTGTAAAAATACTCTTAGTTTTTTTTTAATTTATTTTCATTTTATAACACTAAAAAAGTTGATAAATGAGTTCAGAACAATAATTACAATAATAAAACTGTGTCAAGTTAAGCCATAGGCTACTATGGGGGGGTGTAACGTAATGTGCTATTAACTTGTGAAAACCCGGGTTCTCAGCGACAGGAAAAGGCTGGTCGTCGAGCGCTATGTCGTTAATGGCTTTAGCCTTTTCACTGTCTCCAGAAACGCCTTAGCCTTAGCACCGCTAACTGTTACCGCTAACTGCCGCTTCGTATTCTTTCAGTAGGTGAGCTATAAGATGTGTTGTGTTAAAACTGCAGTGACAGGTCAGGGTCCTGCTAGTAAGGCGCGATAGATGAAGTAACCAGCGCTTCAAAACAATTCCCCCAGTTTCATTAATATATCGGAAGTTTTTATCGGATAAAATGTACGTCATTTTCCCCCAAATTGGACGATATTTTATATTTAAATAATTTAATTTTACATTTATTATGAACAACAATACTAGTAATAATATTAAGAGTAGAAGTAACAAGACGTGTGAGAGACCAAGACAAGAGCAAAACCTTTAACCACAGACTCCAAGTCACAATTAGACTAAAGTGAATTAAAACCACAACCACAGTGAGCTAAGACCAAGACCACGTGTCATGATTAAGACCCCAAGACTAGACCAAGACCGAGTCAGTGTTTGTGCACTAAAGTGCATTTATAGTTTAGTATTTCATGTGTACGTGTGTATTTGAGTGTCTGAAATCAATATAAACTCTAGTAAAATAAAGTCTTATCTGTGTACAGTCGATCCACCTCTGCTGTTGTCTCTTCTTAGATGTTGTTCCACAAATAAACGGTGCGTTTTTTTAATAAGTTAAAAGTTAATTTTTAATAAGTTCCTCCGTGACCTTAAGTTCACTGTGAGTGAAGGCGACGGCGTCAGTGACAGAACATGGGTTCACATGGGAGCGCTTTAGTCCAGTCCTGTATGTGTGGGGTTCTAGCAGCACATCTGTCGAGTTGTAATTATTCTCCACGAATCCACGTGTCTCCTCGGGCTTGCTGTGCGCTTTGAGTGTCTCTCTTCTGTTCTGCACATAAAAGGGAATATAGTTTTATTCAGGCTAATTCTTCACTACTTTGCTGATAAGAGCCCGGGGTCACACACACTTTCTAAGCCTTTCAATGCCCTCTTTCACATTATGTAACAGCCCGTTGTCCCGGTGTAAAGCCGCTATGACCCCTGAACATGTAGTCAGTGCTTCTGTGCATCAATATCACAAAGATTCAAGCCAGTGCATTTACTGCTAAGTGCAAAGAAAGAAAGGAAGAAAGAAATCGTTAGGTGAGAAGATCTTGGTCATCTTTTTTTAAGTGTTGAAAATCTTTAGTGATTTCTTTTTCATCTCTCAGGTAAACAAAGGGAGAAAGAGAGCAATGATTGTGAGCACAGATGTTAAGAGTGCATGTGTCAGGAGAGGCCGTCGCTGTTCATCTCTTTATCAAGCAAACACAAAGGTGGATTCTGCGTCTCTGACGTTCCGCCGCTTCATCACAACACGTCCTCTCTGCATCAGGAGTTCACAGATAACACACAAATCAACACACAAGGACACACACCGTGGCTCACACTGGGCGTGTGATGAAGAGCGAGTGTTACACGGGTGATGTGCCATTCTCTCTCTGACACACACACACACACACACACACACACACACACACAAGGTAAGACTCTGCTTTCAGCACTTATTTCTTTTACAAGCCTGAATGAGACGAGTGACATATGTTTGACTCCATGCTGTGTGTGTGTGTGTGTGTGTGTGTTCACACAGTCGAAATTACGAGGACAAACATCAAGTCCCCACAAATGTGAAGGTGAAGACGTGTTGTGTGTTTGCGGTGAGGTTAGCGTTGGTGATGGTTCAGGTTCGAGGAAGTCTCCAGGACATGAATGTGATTCTGAAGTCAAGGAAACCAGAGAATAAATGAAAATTACAACGTGAAAACATTTAAGCAGCAAATGGCAAAGGCAAACTGTGCCTTTAGTGAATAACACTATTCCAGTGTCATAGTTTATTTTATTATTATTATTATTATTATTATTATTATTCTTGTATCTGTTCTGTAATAGTTTTGAAAGTGTAGTCCATACAAGTACGAAGCGTTTCGTTTCTGTAAGTATTTTACTTTACTATGTTGTGGTGCGAGCTTTGGTACCGTGAGGCTGCACCACTGAATAACCAAAGATACACATCATAGAAAACAAGCCCAAAGTTGCTGATAATAACCTGAGCCGGCAACTATGACAACGACATGTTTATATTTATGTCAGCAGCGTGGTCACTTCTCCACATTATGGACCGCCGTGATTTTCTTTTACAATAGCCATCATTGAACAAACTACACTCAGCAAAAGCTAAGCGTCTTTGGAGCTTTGGTGACTGAAGGTTACACACAGAGAATTCGACTTCTAAAATAGTGATGTTTTCATGACAGGTGGTGGAAAAACTGTTCGGTTCTGCAGGTGAGGGACATTCAGCTGTAACATGCAACCTCACCATTGAGTGACGCAAACTTTTACACACTGTACCTTTAACTGGGGATCCGGCTGATACTGTGAAAAACGTAAAATCGCCTTAATATCACACACCTCACACAGAAACATGTGAATAAAAATCAGCAACCACATTTTAGACGAGAGAGGAAATTCACATTGACGCATAAGATAAATAAGAATAACATAATATAGAATACAAATAAAGACACATTGCTTTTGTGAATACGCTTGCAGAGTTTGTTACCTTTGAGAAAAAGACGCATTTAGACGTTTATAAGTCAACAGTAGTCTGTGTCCTGCGCTCTGGAATGCCGTCATAAGCTCATAATAACGTGTTAATGGCGCAGGAGTGAAGTCTGTGGCAGGCGGATTTATCTGCAGCTGTAAATCAGTCAGAGCAAAGAAAGAGCGGAAGCATCGCGGAACCTTGTGTTTCTCATGCTGTTCTTTAATGGTTTTTAATCCCCGTGTGTTCGCGGAGCACGCAACGCCAGAGAGCAAGCTCCTACAAGACTGAGGTGTGTTACGTTCAGTGAAGGGATGAGAGGGTTAGGCCTTTGTTGGGAAGTATGCATGTGTTTCAACTTTTCTTTTGTCTCTGTGTGTCAGCCCTGTATTGTTCGGCGCACAGGACAGGAATCAGCAAGTCTGCGTGCAAACAATGACATGCTGTAAAGTCTGCCGCATGATTTAGAGAGGGAAAACAATAAAACTACAATGTCAAATCATTTCAATAAATGATATCCAGTTTGATGCTGCAATGATTACATTTAAAACACCGTACGATATCGATTTATGTCACAATATAGATCAAATCAGTATTTCTGTAATTTCACTGCAATACACTGAAAATAAAATAGAATCCACTGTTTATGATCTGTATTACTTGATCTTAAAACACACTTATTATTATTACCTTTCATTTCACATGAAACCTGCTTTATTTCTGTGTTTAAACAATGACATTTACTATCAATATGCTCAAATTCTGTTATTAAAGAGGAACTAAACCCCTGGTCTGAGGCTAACTCCGCCCAGTGCCTGATTTTGAAAATCTACAAAAAGTGGGCGTTATCAGTGAGTGTGTGTGTGTGTGTGTGTGACTGCGCACCGCAGGGGGCGTGATGATCGAGTTGCAGCGGCAACTAGCTGTGGCATTTCCGGTGGCAGCTAATTGCTGATGATCTGTGATGTTCGGCGTGTGCCTCTGGTCGTCATTCAGCGCCATGTTGAGTTAAGTTGAGTGAGCAGAGCTCTCACGTCTCACGCATTCAATGAGCTCACGCGCTCACACGTGACATCTCTCACGCTGATGAGTGATAAAAGTCACCGCACATAAGTGAGTAATCTATGAATCGATGAATCGCTCTGTGTAGTTGAGTTTAGCGACCTATCAGCCAATCAGAAAATCGTATTTATTGTTGTGTCTCACGTCCGTCCACGCAGCTGCACAGCTGGAGTCAAAAGTGTGAGCAGTGTTTCTACTGAGCAAATAAACAGGTAAAGTGATGTACCATGTGGTGTCAACACGGGATCTGCGCGCCCACTCTGACCCCCGCCCCATATTGGGGGTGTGGCCAGAGGAGGACAGCTGGTGACGAAAGCCCGGTAATTCATATGTAATGGGAGGTGTTTATCCAGAGGAGGCAGCACATACACACATTTTAACACAAAACATGTCATTCAAATACTTTTCAAATACACAAAACTACCAACTAACACTCGTTTTAACCTGAAAAAAGTGGTTTAGTTACTCTTTAAGTGACTTTTTTAAATATGTTTTGTGGATTTTATGTATTCTTGTAATCAATATCTGTGATATTTATATTATGTTATTATTATCATGGTATTATTTATTTATGTACATATATATATATATGTACATATATATATATATTATATTTATATATATCATCAAACCTTTTTTTTACCTTTATCGTTCCTCGCTCAGACGGAGCGTTGAGGTGCACAATCGGCTCGTTCTCTCGTGTTCTTTTTTTCTTTTTTTTATTCCCGTGTCGATCGAGAGAATCCACAAACGCTATATTGATAGTGTAGCTGAGCGCTGCACAAACAAATACAGCCACGCACCAGCTTCCTGGTTCATTTACATGACCTCCTCATGGACTGGACAGTGCTGCTCTGTTGTTGTTGCGAAACTTTAACTTTATCTCTTTAAAGCGCACAACTGCTGCTCGACACCTGTCCGTTACTGTTTGTGTGTTTGTGCTCATTTGCAAATCGCCCGAGTCAGTTTCTCTGTGCTCTTTATTTCACCTGTCACAGATTAAAATCTGAACTATCGCACACAACAACTTAATCCTTTTAACGGACATTTTTTTGCTTCATTTAACCATGAAAGGACCAGAGAATGTTAATGTAACTAAGAATACCAGAATAACTTCCAATATCTGGCAATTCTTTACAATTTACTGCATGTTAAATGGTTTATTTAGAAAAACACTGTTGTTAAATATGTAATTGAAACAACTAGAAAACATATTTTTAAAATAGCATTTGTTTGACATGCAGCTTCTCCGCTGGAATCGTTGTGATCGCACACACTTACGACTCGTGATGTTTTTGACCAATTTCCTTTTTTTTTTCTCGGTCTGATGAAAATCGAAGCGTTTCATAATAACAAATGTTGCACAGACACACAAACAGTCATCTGTGTGTTGTGCACTTACACATTTGCAATACGACAAACCTTTGGACGAACAATTGTCTCTGAAACGATTGTCTCTGTCAGCGAAGACAGAAGTAAAACATTAATTGCCACTTGCCTTGAGCTCGGTGACACTCATGACTTCAGTATGTGCAGAATGCTCATGCAAAGGTTTTTTTCCTTGCAGCAGAAACCTGACCTGCTTTTTAGAACTTGATGGCTTGTCTTCACAATTTGACCTTTTTCATTCAATCAGTATCACCTGTGATCAAGTCTCTGTCAGAGGTGCACACACACACACACACATACATGGAGCCGACGCTGTCTGAGCTGTGTTGGTCCTCGAAGCCGAGAAGCACTTTGAGTCACTGACGCTCATTTTGAGTGAAAACGTGGCCGTCAGCCAGGAAAAACAGGTTATAGCCACTTAACAAAAGGCTCACATGATAAAATAAACACCTGCTTAAGTCTCTGAAGGACACGGTCACAGCGAAAGACGGAGCCCGAGGTTTGTCAACCACTCACTCTCCTGCACCAAAGCTCAGAGCCGACGGGGACACAGGAGCTGCTGCTCCTCTGCTGCCTCGTGTGGTCACTTTGAGGTCAATCTGAGCAACAACTCCTGTGTGTGTGATGTTAAAGTCACTGGTTTTCTCTATGGACTTTGGTGCAGAAGGAAATAAATGTCGGGTAACTTCTCTTTTTCATCGTATCACTTCTTTATTATATATGATTATGATTTCATGCTCTCTTTCCTTCTTTCACCTCTTGTTTGGAATATGTTTTAGTCTCCAGTGTTTTCCTTCGCGGCTGTTTGTGAGTTTCGTGACAGCGTTTCCCTCACTTCCTTTCCTCACTTCCTTTCCTCACTTCCGTTCTTCACTTCCCCCGTCACCGTTTTCATCCTCGCTGAGTTGCGTAGCCTCGTATGAAAAGTGTCGTATAAACGAGGCTTGACTGATGTTTGCTTGTGTTCAGTGAAGTCAAACGTCGTTGCTCTGGGACCTGAGAGAGGATGCAGCGGCGTCTTCACGTGAACAGCGATAACCTTCACACTTTCACATCCTGCGCAGGGAGATAACTTATCTCTGTCCCCACTCTTCAATTTACAGAAGTAGAAGTGTTAGTCACGTTAGTACGAGCGCAGCGTGCCGTGCTTTTGTTCTTTAACCTGCTCCTCTGTGGCTCCTCCTCCTCCACATTTCATCATGTGGTATTGGACCACTTTAGCATGTTCATGAGAAGACGGGCGGTTTTTATAGACAGGAGAGAGCGGCGTACAAGTCGGGGAAGAACGTCAGCTTTGACTTCATCCACCATCTGTTTCTGACAGATGTCGCAGTTTGATTTTCAGTATAATTTGAAATAAGTGAAGCTTCACAGTTCAACACTCACAGGTTTGCATTCAATGACGAGTATTACCACGTGACGCGCCGTCAAAGATAAAGATATGAACAAATTACTTGACATAGTGGATAGATACAAATACATTGCAGTGCTTTTAATTCAATAACTACATTGTTCCAAATTAAAATATTCAGCCAGATGATATATAATGGAAAATAGATGGAGGAGACACCAGTAGGTCTTTTCATAATCCATTAATATCTGGATCATTTTCTTGAGTTTCCCAAACCTGTAAATGACGATGTTCTCAAACGTTTTTGAAACCAGAAAATATTCACATTTAAGAAAAAAACACTCAACATCCCATAATCAAAAGAGTTGACGATTAATATAGCAATCGATGAATAATTGACAGCTGCTACCGTCGGGTTATGGCGAATATCGAAGCTTCAAAGCGTGTTTTTGGATTGTTATGTGTGACATCACAACCTAAAAACCAGGGTATTTGTGTCAAAGGAGGATTTTGTACAAAAATACGCACGTTCTATAGCTATGGTAGAAAATATAGAACATGTTCAAATTCATAGAGTCTGTCCCGAACACTTTGTTGGTGTGTTTTTGTTGATATTTGTTTACAAAATCAGAGTTTTCATCTGTAAGATGCTCAGACGGTTCTATTCACAGGCCGTTTCCTCCTCTTGTGTATGGAAGTCAGGTGTTAATTGAACATGATGGTACAAGTACACAAACAATGTAACACGCTTAAGACGAGGCTCTGTCAAGCAAAACTATCAGCCCTGACGGAGGGCGCGTTTGTGTGTATACAGCAGCAGTGCAGGGGTGGACCGGGCAGACTTTTGCAATAGTCTGTGTCCAATAGATGTTGCAGCTGAACGTCTCTGACCTCACTTTTCTCTTCCACGTGTGTTGGAACCCAAACTCTCTCCCTCTCTCTCTCTCTCTCATTGGCTAATGTTTAATGAAGCATTTCTTGACTGAAATGATTTATTCTGCGATCTGTGTTGTACATTGTCAGGGCGTCAGTGTCTGTGGTCGGGGACTCGCTCCGTCTGCAGATTCAAACATGTTCTCCAGCTTATTGGAGCTGGTTAAGACCTTTGATGCTGACTTGTTTGCAACAACAACAACAACACACACACACACACACACACACACACACACGGAGGGACCTCCTGCAGCGTCTCAATGCTAAGACGAAAAGACCCTCAGCAGAATCACCTGTTGTGTTTCCTACTGCTCAAAGCCGTTTCCATAGTAACGCCTCACAGCCATGGCCCTTTGGTCTGCAAGACCCTCAGCAAACACAGACCCACCACCAACACACACACACACACACACACTGTGGACACGTGGGTGCTCTCAAGAAGCAGAAGTGAATGGAGAGAGGATAGAAAGTGTGCCGGACTAAAGGGGAGAGAGTGAGAGAGAGGGAGAGGGAGGGTCGCTCCTCCTTTTGTCTGAGCTCGCCTGAAGGAGCAGGGGGTGGAAAGGGTTGTGGGGTTTGCTTTTTGAAGAAAAAGAAAAAAAAGTGGCCTTCATACACATCCTTTCTTCCCTTTCTCTTGTTCTATCTCTTTATTGAGAGTGTGTTTTGTCTTCACCCTCCTCCTCCTCCTCCTCTCTGATAAATGCCACAGTAACCCTTCACTAGCTGCCACAATAGACGACCTCTTTCAGTAAAAGCTGGAAGGGGGAGTAAGACAGAGAGAGAGAGAGGGGGAGAGAGAGAAAGGGATGAGAGGGAGAGAAGCATGAAAAGAGAAAAATGGCAGCTTTTTAACCTGTGCTTGTGAAAAAAAGTGGCCATGACTAAAGCCAGAGTGTTGTTCTCCTCTCTCGTCAGGCCACAGACTATTTATACGTCTTATTTAGAGAAGCTTTGAGGCAGAGAGAGAGACAGAGAGAGAGAGAGAGAGAGAGAGGATGGAAACACGGCAGACTTTTCTTTAACTTCTGACCATTGACAGGACATGAGCTGCTCACTGAACCGAGCATTGTTAGCTGTCACCTCAACTTTCTCTCTATAGCGTGTCACATAATCATCAAGGACAGGAAAACCATCATATTTACAGGAAATCATGTATTTTTCAGGTTGTTGTTTTTTTTTTTAACTCTGTCGTTGAGCCAGTTTTAAATAAAGTTGCTCATCCAGGACTAACAACTCACCCTGTCCTACTAAACAAGCACCACCAGCTCTCTAATGGGAGTCTGTAAGAGTTATATTTGGTTTGTCCATGAGTGTCTGAGTGCAACTTTGAGAAACACAATTTAATACCACTACTACTACTAATACTACTACTACTACTACTACTACTAATAATAATAAAATAACACAATTAAATCTATGATATGTTTGCTGTTAAACTGAAATAGAGGTGTTTCCATCATAGTACAGTTCAGTACAGAATGGTACAGTCCTGGGTGCCAAAGAACTGCCAAAGAATAGAAAGGGCTGGTTATTTTAAAACAATACGCTCTGTTCTGTGCGGAACCAAACGTTTTTGGATTTTTGTCATCAAATGAATCCACAAGCAGCATGTGTGGAAACACAAGACCTGGCTGAATATAATATGTTATCACTACTATTATCACGTTTATTGAAAGGACAGATCAGCAAACACATCAGGAGATTTTATACGTCAGCACACAACAGTTGTTCACTGTGAAAGTCTAAGTGTGTCATTCCAGCTTTTCCAGATTTACTGAAGTGACAACAACCCTTACAAGTGACCAGCAGCTGGTTATTCTTAACATATCGTCGACTTGAGCATGAGAAGATTTTATTAGCTGAGCCTTAAGTCTTTCATCAGCTGTGGGTTTATGGTGTGAACCGGTGTCTGTTAGTTCTGCAGAAAGTCGACCACAGAGAGAGAAAACAAACAGCGTAACCATTGGCTTTGTCAGTCAGTAGCACACAGGTGTGACGACTGAGTCACAAACAAACACAATCAGGCATGGCAGACGCTTCTCTGGGCTCTTCCACGCTACACAATTATTCTAATGGCAGAAAACATAATAAAAGTTCAATATTTAAAACAAACTGAGATGTAAAATAGAATGCTTTTGTGTAATTTATTTTTACTGATCTTTAAAGATCTGATTTCATGAAGATAAAGATTGTTTCTGCACTGTTGGAAAAGTCTTCATCACTTCTCGTACAGCCTCCTTTTTATTTAAACAGATTTATTTACATCTGTGAACATCACTTTTACAAGCTGAAAGCTTTATTTTTAATGATCCAAGCCTTAAATGGTCACTAACGGTCTAATTCACCATGTAACAGATTACTTGTTGAATATTTGAATATTCTAAACTCCAGAGCTAGTGAAAGCTAGTGGGAGCAGCTAAAGAGATGCATTCAAGAAACCTCGTGAATTTCATCACTTCTCCAAACACATATTTAGTCCACTGACTAAGCTCTTGCTGTCACAGATGAGCATGCGGCGGACACTGGAGTACAAAGACGTGTTGTTGCCCGTCGCTCGTGTGCGTCCGGTCTCTTAAAAGTTCAGGATATACTGTAAGGACGAGCTCTGAGTCATTTTGGAGACCTTTTGCAGCGAATAGAGCTTTTTTTTTTATACTTAAATGCCAAACCAATATCAACCCTGGTTCTTTCTCTCGTCCCACCTGAAGCCCTTTTAGCCAAAAACAAGCTTTTGTGGGAGTAAATCCAGAGAGTCACCTTCAGCTGGATTATTTGAGCTACTTTATGCCACTGCTGTCTCTCTATGTGACTATGGCTCTTGTACATTACAACGTGAACGCTGATCTTTATAGAAAACAGCAGAATTTGTGCATGTGCACTTTCAGAGTCGTGTTTTGAAATGATGCCGCGTTTATGGAAACCTTTTTAAAAATGACGGGTGAAGTTCTTATACAGCGGGTCTGGCATGTCCTTTGGTATATTAACTATTTACATACTGTAGGTAACATAACCGGAATGTTTCATACTGCACCTTTAACCACTGATAGTGACGAATTTAAGAGTTTGAAATCAGTCAATAACACGTTGTTATTAATGTTATTATATCATACACTCACTTGTGCTTCCTCTGGCATTAATCTAACATGTATTGCATCAGTATGAGGGAGTGAAATGTGAGATAAAAACGCGTGTGTGTGTGTGTGTGTGGGGGATGTGGTGCGCGGGTGGCTCTGGGGCAGCCCCTGCAGTCCAAGAGGAAAGAGGGAGTAAAATGTAGTCTTTGTGATGTCTCTATCACTCTATCAGAGCAGCAGTGGAGTTCTCAACACTGCTCTTTGTGTGACAAACTGACCAGTGACCGCACAACAGCACCTTTCTACACACACACACACACACACACACGCACACACACGCACACGCATGCTCAGCACTTGTATGTAAGAAGGCTGAAAGCAAAAAACACTGAAGAAACCGAGTGTGCGTTCTTGATGAGTTCATTCTTTGGACTGTGGTTCAGTACGCTTGACATCAAAAGGCCAAGAGAACAGAGGAAGAGAGAGGAAGGAAGAGAGGAGAGAGAGAGAGAGAGAGACAGAGAGACACAGAGAGAGAGAGACATGCTTTTGTGTGTCCAGTCCTGAGAGCTCATTCTCTAATGAGGCCCAGTCAGCAATGCAAGGAGGCTTTGTTCAAGAGCAGTGTGTGTGTGTCTTTATTGGGCCGTGAAGACAACATGTCCCACTGTTGTGAGGACATGTTGTCAGGTCCTCACTAAGGCTGAACACTGCAGAGGCACAATATTTAAAACCAACAGGTGTTTTTTTTTCTCATGGATCTGCACAAATATCACACGTTCCTTCATTTAAATATGTTATTCAGATGAAAATGAGAACAATTTTCACGTTCAGCCCTAGTCCTCACATTTTATTTAGAGGGTTTAGACCTGGACTGTTGGTTAAAGGAATTCATTAAATTAATGTGAATGTATTCTCAACACATAATATCAATATTTATTTGGGATTTCCACGAAAACAATGTCGAATTTGAGACAATGTTTCAGGAAAACAGCTGTCGTTTTCTTTAAATGTGAGCATTCAAGTCAAAAGCCAAAGACTTAGAAACATTGAACTCCGGGTAAACAGTCACATGGTCAGCGGAGGCTACCTGCAGGTCATGTGACACTGAGCTTGTACTGTGTGAAGTTTCTTGGAACGATGTATGAAACCTATGGCGTGAGGACGTTTGAATGTGTGTGTGATCATGTGATCGTCAGTGCGTTTTTGAACGTCACCTGAAGCTCATCCGGTCGTGGAAAAAAAAGTGTTGGAAAAGCAAATATGATGTTGCATAAATGCCGCATCAGTGAGGTGTGAAGGCTTGTGTGGTTTTGAAGATCACCCGAGGACTCATATTCCTCTTTATCCTCTTCGTTTTCTGATCATATCAGACCAATCATTTACAAACCAGAGCTCGTAACACGACCCGCGTCTGCGACTCGTCGCGGCCTGGAACAGACTAATGCAGCTACTACACCGGAGAGTGGAGGTCTCACTCATTCACTCACATGAGTACACGCTGCAGTCATTAGGACCCGACTTATAACAGGGTGTAGTCTTCGCCAGGTCCAGCGTTTCGATTTGTCCCTGTTTTAAACTTTACAGCATGTCATTTAAAGGTACAGTTTGGAGAACCTTCAGTTCAGAACTCATCATTAAAAGTGGACGCCATCATGGACGGAGACGCTCTGACCAGTTGTCCTCTCATCTTAAGCTGTGTCAGCACATTTGGTCCTTGAATTTGAGAGAATTGGTTCCTGGAAAGTCCTTGAATTTGATGTCGACCAAGCTTTGGGGGCATGTGTTTTCCATGTTTGGTGTATTTCTGCGGTGGTACTGCGCCACATACTGGCCTGGCTTATGTACTACGCCGTTTAGAGACATGTTTGGCGGGGTTTGTGTGCATGAAGACACATTTTGAATTAATATTATGTGTAAAGTCTTAACAGAAAGTCCAAAAAGGTGAAATGACTCACATTATTAACGTCTAATCCTAATGTCATTATTATTATTAATATAAGTAGCACTTAGTTGAAGGTTTATTCTACAGTAAAGTTTTAGCGATGTTCCTCAGTCTCAGATAAATGAGCAACTGTAACAACGTGAGTTTTTGTCAAATTTGTTTCCTAAAGGACATCATTCAGACGTGACATGTCCAGGAAATCATAGCGAGAAATAAAGCCGACATTGTTAGAAAGTGTCTCAATCTGATGAATGATGTTATCTCACCTGTTGGTTGGTTGACGCTCGATGTGTATCACACATGTTTGGACAGGAAGGATCACCTGCGACAGCATGTACATTATGCAAATGAAGAAGAGGCCGTGTCTACTTCCTTCATGAGCAGATCGATGGATGCAGGAGAAGGGTGTGGGGTGGGTGGTACTGAGGTGGGCAGGGTGGTGCTGGTGGGGGGTGGGGGGGGTGCAGAAGCGTATAAAAGATGTGTGTCAGTGGTGAAGAGGAGTCACTATGACATTTGTCAGCAGCTCTTTGTCAGTCAGGAAGCGCCGTTGGTTCTCACATCTGCTCAGCTGCACCAGGTGAGGACTCAAACACTTAAGAACTTCTACACGCTTTGTAACTTTCTAACTTTCTTACTTTGTAGGTGTGAGAGTTTAACAAATAACAAACATACTTTCCAAAGTGTATAATTGCTGAAAAATACAAATATTTTCAAAAATAAACAAAACTTTACTTTAGGCAAAAGACCTGGCTTTTTTTTTTGCAGTTTTGTTCGCAGATTTGTTTGCAGAGTTGTTCGCAGAGTTGTTCGCAGATTTGTTCGCAGAGTTATTCGCATAGTTGTTCGCAGATTTGTTCACAGAGTTGTTAGTTGTTCGCAGAGTTGTTCAGTTGAGTTGTTGCATAGTTGTTCGCTGCAGAGTTGTTCGCATAGTTGTTTGTTGTTGAGTTGTTGCAGATTTGTTCGCAGAGTTGTTACTTAGAGTTGTTTGCAGAGTTGTTTGCAGATTTGTTTTAGTTGTTCAGCATAGCTCGCAGAGTTGTTTCGCAGATTTGTTTGCAGAGTTGTTTGCAGATTTGTTTGCAGAGTTGTTAGATTTGTTGCGCACGCAGAGTTGTTCGCAGAGTTGTTCGCAGAGTTGTTCGCAGAGTTGTTCGCAGAGTTGTTAGCATCGTCGTCTTCTTTTGGCGACGACTCGGTGATTACTTCACACGTCTGCAGTGAAAACATGTTTTTGAGGTTGAAGTGGTAACTTTAGCTCAGGCCGCTGTTTTCTGACATGCTTGTAACTCTGCTCACAGGTTTTTCTCTCATGTGCTGAAGTGAACGATGTCGTGCACTGTAAGTGTCTGTCCTCAATCGGGACGTCTACAAAATAATCTGCACTAAAAGATAAAAAGAATGCCTTATACAGCAGGAAATATTTCAGCCTTCTTGTCCCTGTTAGGACTAAATGGTTAAATATCTTATTGCCACAGTTATTGTGATTTGTCATCAAGTCGAGCTTCAATTCAATGATGTACTAAGCTAGTGAAAGATTTAAATGATGGAGCATTACCACATCATATTTGAACTGTATGTATTGCATTTTTTTTTTTGGAATTTGCCAATTGTGTGATTTGAAATTGTGATTTTTGAGGTGGAAATGATTTTTCAGCCCAAAGAGGTTTGAAATCACCTTCTTTACAGAGTAGCGCTCAAACTGCTGATTGATTAAACCAGAAAAACAAATCAAACACGTATAATC
Source organism: Solea senegalensis (assembly GCF_019176455.1). Taxonomy (NCBI): domain Eukaryota; kingdom Metazoa; phylum Chordata; class Actinopteri; order Pleuronectiformes; family Soleidae; genus Solea; species Solea senegalensis. Next base: position 2,809,209 of record NC_058024.1, read on the forward strand.
TGGGCTACATTGTCTTTCAGCAATGTTTCAGTTCACTGGAAGCTCTTGGTGGAAGAGCGGCCCATGCCAGGCCCTGTGGGCGAGCAGGTACGAGCTGGCACAGGACGCTGCATTGTTTTATCATCGCTAAACAAACACTGCTAACAGTTCAACATTTCCCCAAACATTCATTTATACATGACTTTGCACTTGTTTTAACACGACCGCCGAGTAGCTTTGAAAGTCTGTGCTGGAGCTTTGTTACAAAACACTGTCAACAATAGAAACAACGTCTATTGTTTCAACATCAGACTGTGGAAATATGAAAAGATCTCGAGGTGTGATTTTGGGAGCTCAGGTCGGCTGACCTCTGTCTCTGTCTCTCTCTCTCTCTCTCTCTCTCTCTGGGACTGTCTGTCATCACACCTGTCAGATGAGAACCAGAAAGTCTTTATTTGCTTATCATTAAGTCAAACTTGTTGGATATCAAACATATCATCCCGCAGCTCGTCTCTCACTCGTGGAGAGTGATGTGGACGATATGAAGTCAACAAGCTGCACCTGTTGGGCAGTGGGACAACAATAACAATAATAACAACAATAAAAATAATAATAATAATAATAAAACATGTTGTGAGAGAATAAGGAAACAAACAGAGTCAAATAAAAGAGAATTTGCGTGGCCAGTCCCCTGAGGGAGGAAATGTTAACTCACGTGTTACGACTTGTTGAGTAACTGAAGGTTTTGTGTGAAGTGATTATTGTGTGTGGGAAGTGTAAGGTTTCAATGTTGTGAGTGTTCAGGAGAGAAAGAGCTGATTTGAATTTCCTCTGTCCACTGTCTTCCTGTCTCTTAGTCCACCGCGGACGTCGGTCAGGACACAAAGTTTAAAGCGGTTTATCGGCAGAAAGTGAAAAACCACCCAACTACTCATGGGTAGTTTTTCCGCATTTCATGTGTGACGTAAATGAAGAAGCACTTTTACTTTATTTAGCAAAGTTTAGATAAGAGTGCAGACCTGTAATCTAAGTTTTTGAACTTTAAAGTACCATTTGTAATTATTAACCCTGTATATTTTATCAGGCTCAGGAAGAATAAAAGAAAATCGGCCACATGATCTTTTATGGTGTATGTAGGCCACCGTAGTTCCCTGAAGAGATGCTGCAGTCTGCAGTCTCACCATTAGAAGCCGCTCACTCTTACACACTGAACCTTTCATTTCACAGACACACACACCACCAAAAACAGTTTGTACGGAGAGCGTTTTATTTGTTCCTTTATCTTCACTGATGTAAATTTGTTCTTCATTGATGTTAATTTGTTCCCACGTTTTAATTCTAAGTTTTCCAGTGTTTTGATTGCTCTGTGTGCACAAGGCAAATGCAAATAAAGTACAACAGAGCAGCCTCTCCCACAGCACGCTGACATGACATTCACTCTGTCATCTTGCTCATCCTCATAATGAAAGGTCAAAAAAAATCCCGCTAACACTTGGCTAACGTCTGCAGTGGGAAGATGATACAATAGATCCACGAGTGATGGAAACATTATTACAGTAACATCTTATTTTAGCAGCCCTGTGTGACATGCTCAACGATATGTAAACCACAACATTCAAGGTGGTTAGAAACAATGATTTATAACCACTTTGTTGCCTTTGAATGTGAAAAAGGAAGTAAAAGATAAAAAAACCAAAAACCTGTAACCATTGTTTGATGTTTCATTGTCACTGTGACAGAGAGTATGAGTCACCAGAGGCAAAACAACAACCAACACAACGGTGGCTCCTCTCAGAGAGAGTTTGGATGAACTTTAGTGCAGCTTAGGTCCAAACTGAGCCCGACCTGAACCATGTGTCCAGGTGTTAGCATTCTCACTGCTCACCTTCTACTTTTCCTCTGACTACAAACGTCAACAGCAGAATGTTGTGTTTCCACCAAATGGAACAGATTTTTTTGCGTTTCCATTAGTAAAAATAAAACCAAAATCCAAAAATAACCAACCCAAACTGTTCCAGTTTTCTGTACCAGAGTAAAGCTACGGCACGGGAGGAGCTACATCCACGACGTCAGCTGATTGGGTGATAGAAACGTGTCGTTAACACACTGTTCTCACACAAAGACACACAAAACAGCCACAACCGAGCGGCTGGATGTCCTTCAATGTTGTCTGGTACTTTGCTGTCTGTTGTGTTGTCTTCTGTGTTGTCTGTTGTGTTGTATGGTACTTTGCTGTCTGTTGTGTTGTTCGTTGTGTTGTCTGTCTTGTTCGTTGTGTTGTCTGGTACTGTTGTGTTTGTTGTCTGTTGTTGTCTGTTGTGTTGTTCTGGTACTTTGCTGTGTTGTGTTGTCTGTTGTTCGGTACTTTGCTGTTGTGTTGTTCGCTGTGTTGTCAGTTGTGTTGTCTGCTGTGTTGTCTGTCTGTCTTGTCTGTTGTGTTGTTCGGTACTTTGCTGTCTGTTGTGTTGCCTGTTGTGTTGTCGGTACGTTGTTTGTCTGTCTTTGTGCTGTGTTGTGTTGTTGTGTTGTCAGTTGTGTTGTCAGTTGTGTTGTCTGCTGTGTTGTCTGTGTTGTTGTTGTCTTGTCTGTTGTGTTGTCTGGTACTTTGCTGTCTGGTGTGTTGTGTTGTGTTGTTGTGTTGTTCGCTGTGTTGTTCTACATTGCTGTCTGTTGTGTTGTCTGTTGTGCTGTCAGTTGTGTCAGTTGTGTGCTGTTGTTGTCTGTTGTGTTGTCTGTTGTTGTTCGGTACTTTGTTGTCTGCTGTGTTGTTGTTTTGTTGTTTGCTGTTGTATTGTCTGCTGTGTTGTCTGTTGTGTTGTCTGTTTTGTTTTTGCTGTTGTATTGTCTGCTGTGTTGTCTGTTGTGATGTCTGTTGTGATGTCTATTGTGTTGTCTGTTGTGTTGTCTGGTACTTTGCTGTCAGTTGTGTTGTCAGTTGTGCTGTCTGTGTGTGTTGTGTTGTCTGTTGCTGTCAGTTGTGTTGTCAGTTGTGCTGTCTGTTGTGACGCCTGTTGTGTTGTCGTTGTGTTGTCTGGTACTTTGTTGTTGCTGTGTTGTCTGTTGTGTTGTTTGCTGTTGTATTGTCTGCTGTGTTGTCTGTTGTGTTGTTTGCTGTTGTATTGTCTGCTGTGTTGTCTTCTGTGTTGTCTGTTGTGTTGTCAGTTGTGCTGTCTGGTACTTTGCTGTCTGTTTTGTTGTCAGTTGTGTTGTCAGTTGTGCTGTCTGTTGTGTTGTCTGTTGTGTTGTGTGTCTTGCACAGTGATCAGACACAGCACACACACACTGCCTCACAACTAAAGCCACGTCTCAGTCCAAACACAAACCTGATCCAGGACTTTACTGGTGACAGAGTGACGTGAATAGAAAAGTGAGAAAAGCCACACAGTCCAAATGTATTGTAAAGAATCATGTCGACTACAGTGCAGACACATGTGTGTCACCTTGTTTCTTATGACAGACAGAGTACTCTGCCCTAGAGTCTTCACAAAGACGATGAAATTGGAATAATACTCACAGACATTCTCGGGCCTAATTGGTGGTCAGTGTTGTGCTTTGTTTAGCGCAGCAGCTGCTCTGAGGTCTGCTTTTCACTCTGATTTCTAAGCAGCATGTGGTGAACACTTATAAATGCTCATCAGCACTGTGGGTGCTTGGAAAACAGGCCTCAATCAGATAACCTAGTGAGAAGGCAATGCTATTTAAATCATGCAACACACACACAAACACACAAGGTCAGGTTATATGGGTGCAGTCGGCAGCGGTGTTTATTTAACTAGATGAGAGCGATGTGGAGGGAAGAAATAACCTTGACTGGTTTGCATTGTTCAAGCTAAGATGCTAACGGCATTGTTTGAAAAAACAAAACAAAAAGACAGACACACACACACACCTTGACACATTCCTTGCTGTCAACACTTGTGTGGGTCACTTAGATTCTGTGCATACCTCTGCATTGGGTGACACACACACACACACACACACACAAAAGCCACCTGTGGCAGCTCTACACTGAGCCTCTGTGGAACGTAGAGGGGAGACCCAGGAATAACTTCTAGCGTGGGACAAAACTCAGTGTGCCGCCGCTGCCGGCCCAACCCCCTGCAGTCACACAATCAGACCCTCGCTGAGGCCGACAGCGCTCGCTGCCATGTTGGCTAAACAGTTTGTCGCCTCTCACTCTCAGGAGTGCACGTCTTATTCCATTTCTAAAGCTCAACTAAACACACACAAACCTGAAAACAGCAATGAGACGCGACGGAAACTGACAGCTCGGGTCTTACTGAGGACAGTGTCAGTGTTGGTGGAACGTCTGTTGGCCTTATACAGTGATACACAGTGTATAGCCTCATATCATGTTCCAAAATGTTGCATAATATTTGACTTTTTCACTTTTATCCAACAGTTTTTATATATATATATATATATACATATATTTATATATATATATGTATATATATATATACATACATACATATGTATATATATATTTTTTATATATATACACATTTATATACATATATAAATACATATGTACATATATGTATATATATATGTAGTGTTATATATACACATTTATATACATGTATAAATACATATGTACATATATGTAGTTTTATATATATATATACATACACACATTTATATACACATATAAATACATATATATACATACATATGTATATATGTATGTATATATATGTATAAATACATATGTACATATATGTAGTTTTATATATATATATATATACATACACACATTTATATACACATATAAATGCATGTATACATACATATGTATATATGTATGTATATATATACATACATATGTACATATATGTATATATATGTCGTTTTATATAGAGGGAGAGAGATACGCTGGGTCAGAATTACCTCGGCAACTCCTGCAGTTTACGAAGCACAATAAACTTCAGATTGTAGTTTGCAGCAAAGTGTCAAATATGAGGTATGATCGACTTACAAAGTGCTGTATATTATAGAGTGTAAGATGAATCTGCTGCAAAAGCCAATGTATGGACAAAGAGGTGGAGAACACCTGCCTGTCTTGTTCCCATTGTAGCGAATAATATAACGTGAGCACATAGTGTATGAGGAATAATTGTTTGTGTAGACACACCTCTGTGGCAGTCTGTCACCACGAGTAGTGCTGTGGGGCTACGAATGAGCATTACATACATCAGTATGTGGATGATGTCATGACTGTTTCATAAAAACAACACTTAAAAGAACCAGTTTACCAAAGAGTTGTTGCACGTACTGCATCAACTAATGCGAAAATGCAGCTGTTTCCAGTGTGACGGTTAATAACTCTGCAGTGCATGTGTCGATTCAGCACATTCAGTTTGATCCTCTGTAAAAACCATCGTCAGTATCTCGTTAATAGCACCGCTGTACATGTCTACAGTTAAATATTGAGCATTTGTGTGTCTGATTCACTGTGAGTGTAGTAGTGTGTGTGTGTGTGTGTGGTGGAATCCTGTGTTGGTGTTGTCGGTTTTGTTTGCCCCAAGTTGTCGAGTTGGAGATCTGACTTAATCTCAGTTCCTCATGACCTCGGAAATTCTGAGTTCCGACTGCAAATGGAATGCACTTTAACACCAAGGATTTACAGTTACGCTAACAGCTATGCTAATGCCTGCACCTCAGAGCAGAGCAAGAACAAAAAAGAAGAAGAAATGATTACACTTTTTTTGTTGTCAGTTTGGACGAGAGATGGATTTAAAAAAGTCACATGTGTAACCTGAGCTCCGTTGTGTTGTTGTTTTCTTCTTCTTCTGGCTTATGTTTGATGCATCTATGACATCACCTTTCAAAAGACAACACAGGACAAGCCAAACCACGGCAATGGAAATGATGGACCTAAATTTATTCTCCTATAATTTCAGTCTGCAACTGTTTTCCCTTCAGTCATAGCTGCCGTTTACTGTGCAGGTTAACACACACACACACACACACACACACACGGCATTAGACCCTGGCAGACAGGTGGCTTTGTTCATGAGCACAGTGTGCAGGCTGGGTGAGGAGGAGGAGGAGGAGGAGGAGGAGGAGGGTCTAATCATTATTATGCTTTCCACAGAATGGTGGCGCTCTGCTTTTTTTTTTCTTGCCGTGTTCCCGAGTTGGTCGGCACATTCCGCTGGCATTGTTATCCGGCCTGTTTCCTGCGGCCGGCGGCTTTTGTCAGCCTCTCCCCATTGTCCCGGCTTCCTTTGTTCCCCGGCTCCAACAATGGCCTTTTTTCTGCCTCTTTATATATATGTGCACTTTTTGCCCTTGTGTGTTCTGTTTGTTTTGTTCTGCTGTCTGCTGTGTTTTTCTTTCCTCCTGCTGCTGCAGAGCTGGGAAATAACACACACACACACACACACACACACGCACAGACACGCAGGTTGATTTGTTCAAGTTCATTGTGGTACAAACCTTTGTCACTCAACCCGTTCTCTCCTCCTTTCACTCTTTTTCTCCCTCCCTGCTCTACAGCATCCTAATATTTACTATCTCACACACACACACACAGACAATAAGAGTCAGTGACTTACGGTGGTGCTAACACACCAGCAGCTAATCCTTGACCTCTGACCCTAACACAGCGTCTCCTCACTGTCATGACGGCTCAGACTTACCCCCTCTATCATGAAAAATTACACTAAACACACAATGTATATGTTGGCTTTCCATTGAGGCCTATTTTTATATCTAATGTATTTCTGATTTTTAATCTGCACTAAATTACAAACTGTCATGTTATGACGTACGGAGGTACATCATGACAATAAAGGTATTCTTGATCTTGATCTACAGCATTTATACCAATACCAAGATCAGTCTGTAATCTTTTAAACACGTCTGGTGGTTTCAGCCAGTATCAGACCTCACTCTTGTCTGCAGCAGCAGCAGCAGCAGCAGCAGCAGCAGCAGCTACTACTTTGTTAAGCAGCAACACAATCTTCAGAAAGAATTTGGGAATTTTGTGTTTAAATAATACACAATATATATATATATGTATATATATATATATATATACATATATATATACATACACACATATATATATATATACATATTTTTTTACATTACAAAAGAACTATGTATATATATATATATATACATATACACATATATATATAATATTATATATACTGTATATGTATCTATACTTCTTGTTAGTTCTTTTGTAATGTAAAAAAAAAAAGGTATTTGTTGTTTCCTTAACAATAAAGATGTTTATTATTCAAATGTGGATTTCCATAACCTCTCCATAACCAAACAACACTTAATATTGTGTGTTTGTTGTTTGTCTTTGGACAGAATGGTTGATCCCAGCCCTCCAGTGCTGCACCTCCTCTCTGGTGGGAATGTCAGCATGGCAGGAGTTGGTGTCAAACTAGAACAGGAGGAGTTCGGCGAGGGAGGCGGAGTCATTGCGACCAACGCCGATCCTCCTAAAACATCTCCTTCACGTGACTGGGCAGGAAATCAGCCGGTGGAGGCTCGACAGCTGACGCCGCCACTGTCCCGCTCTCCCTCGGTAAGAAGAACGCTGGCTTCTGAAGGAAGACGGCCGGGTTCTGAAGGAAGGTTTGGGTCTGATGCTTTGTCCTGTCTGTGTGTCCTGACAGGAGGGCTCTCCAGGGAAGGACCTGACACACGGGCAGAGCCCCATGGGACTGAATCAGATCAGGACACATGACCATCCACAGGGGCAGTCCAGCTTCAAAGAAGGTAGGTCTGTCTGTCTGTCTGTCTGTCTGTCTGTCTGTCATCCTAACTCACTGTTTCAGCTTCACCACAGAGACAGTCAATTGAAAGTCCTTGTTCTACTTTTCACCAGTGTTGTTTCTCGTTAGTTACTCACTAAAACAAAGCAAACAACGAGAATCCACTTCCTGTTTAAAGCAGCAAGTGTGTGCTCAGTGTGAATGGGACGTGTGTGTGTGTGTGTGTTTCGACGTGTTCAAATGAAAACAGAGTCGCGCGGATGAAACGCAGCCGTGTTTTCAAGCCTCTCCATATTAAGGGATTTAAAATGTGAGTAGTGTGGATGAAAGTGTGACCTCCCCGCAGACAGAGCTTGGGAAACGCCGAAACCCAACATCACACATGACATTTTCACCCACTCATTGTCACGCAGCTGGTATGTGCTTCAATATCATGCCAGTGAATTCCACAAAGATGAAGAACGTGACACTTTAGACAAAGGCTAACAATGGACAACAGCCAGCGTTTGATGTTCTTTCCTAAACTTAAGAGATAATCACTCGCACACATAGAACTCTTTCATTGTTTTTTTGCCCCACTCTTTATCAACTTTTAATGTAGAGTCTTGGATATGAGGAGACGCTGGTTGTTTTTGTGGAAGAGAGTTTTTACAAAACTGCATAGTGGGAGAGACATGACGTCTATTACAAACTGCATTACCTGAGTACATTACTTTATTGTTGCCAATTCTAGTACAAATACACACATCAAATACTCTACTGTGAGCAGATGTGGCTGTAGGCATGGAAAGAGTAGAATGTAATGTTGATGTTGAATAAACACTGACAAAATCATGCAGTTCGGTTGTTCGACGCAGTGAAGGCACGTCTCCGATAGATCAGTGTAGACTCTGGTCTGATATCGGGTGATATGACGTGTTCTTGGTTTTACAGAATTGAATTCAGACATCATTCATTCATCTTTTGTGTCATGGCGACACACATCTAACGTGTTTCGATACTCACAGGCCTTTGTTGACTCTAAAGGAGAGAGGACACGCAGAGTTTTTTTTTGTTTTTTTTATCAGTTTAATGTGTTGATAAATTCAGTGACCCTGCAGCAACGTCACTCACCTACACTGCTTAGTATCTCTACGTTACTACGCAATAAAATCAAAGAAGAAGAGTTGGTATTATGGTCTGTATTTATGTCGATCTTTTCTAGTCTCGATGAGCTGCTTTACGTTAGAGTTTTCACCCATTCACACATTCACACATTCAGTGTGTTTGCTCAAGGACACATGTGGACCAGCAGAGCCAGGAATTGAACCCACAACCTTCCCGTTGAAAGACAATCCTTACTTTTTTAATACTTTTACTTTTAAAACTTCAGTACATTTTATATATAGTAATTATTTACTTGTACTTAAGGTACTTTATATAAGACTGAGTCTCCTGGAGAAGAAGAGAAGCTGTGGCGAATTAGAGTGTTGAGTGAACTTTGCAGTGACTGAGAAATAAAAGTGGACTTTTGATCATAAATTAGAGCCTGAACAATATCATATTGTGCAGCATGTGTTTTGGTTAAAGTACTCTGTTCTGTCCTAACTCAGCATATGTGGTGGCGCTCCGAGTTTCCAAGTTTGAAACCTGTGACGAGCAGAGCCAGGGATTAAAACATCCCACCTTATTAGAGCTGCAACTAATCTGCGATTATTGTCTCGATTAATCGTTTGGAAAACCTTGTTCGTCAGACCTGGAAATGATGATGTTCTCAAACCAAAATGATTCACTTTGAATGATTTCGTTGTTCTCCCGAGCAAAGAAATGAAGAAAATATTCAGAAGCTTTAACAATCGGAAATGTTGTTTTAATCATGAAAAAAGCGATTATTCGATTATCAAAATAGTTGTCGATTAATAATCGATGAATCGTTTCAGCTCTAAACCTTATTACACCACTGATATTTGGTTTAATGTGACGCTGCCGTGAATGAATGTAAATATGTATAAATAACTGGTTGACGACTCGTAGTGATTACTCAGAAACTACCGCAGCTGTTTCCAGTGTTAAACATGACGTGAACAGTATTAGCTTCAAAATAAATATTGTGTAAAACGGATGAATTGTACCGCTGTATGGGAAGTTGCTCGACGTGGCTTCTCTGTCATCCTTGTGTGATTGATTCTGTGGATCAGTGGGTTCAGTATTCACATTTAAAGGTGCCCCTGTTTGCTTCTTCTCTGAACCGCTCGCCCTGAGTCTTTCTCTCCTGCACTGTAAAAAAATTTAAAAAGAAGTCCGTACAGTCTGTGCGTGTTTCGGTGCTCGACCTCCTGCTGCCATTCAGCGTTAAACAAAGCAGTCTGCAGCACATTGATGTGTAGAAGTGACGCGTTTCCAGCAGAGCGAGGACGTTGTTTGGGTGTTGAATGGGCTTCAGGGGGATTGAGGTGCTTTTTATTTTTATTATTTCTTTTTTGTGTTGTTTTGTTGTCCGGTTTTGTTCAGTCCATCACATGTGGAGTAGAGCGCTGCTCCTGAGACGCTCGGTGCCCTCCAGTCTTTCTCCAGCCTGCTCTCCTCGCCCTCAGATTTCTCTTAAACTCTCCTCACCAGCTGACCTCGAATTTGTTCGCCCGTCCAAATATTGATCCACTCAAACACTTAAAACTTCTCGCAGACACACAAACAACCTCTGCTCTTCTGCACCTCAGATGTCTTCTTCAATAGATGCCATTAGGGAGGCGGGGGAGAGGCTGAGAAAGAAGTTTGTTGTCTGATGGATTTTTATTTGGCAGAATATACTTTTTCACGTCATCTAATGCAACCTGTTGTGTGCTGTTAATAGTGATGCCGACCATTGAGAAGCTGCTGAATACGGACTGGAAGGAGAAACTCTTGGATAAAAGCACAGTGGGGGCAGGACAACTCAAAGGTCAGCACTCAGGCTCCATCAACACCTTTATTCCCTTTATATAATATTTTTCAAACCTGCCACAAACAGAATTCGCTGCTTTATTTAAAGACCACGCTGACAGATCATTAATAAGGTGTTCTCAACTCATTACATAAAAAGGGCACTGGTGATGTGCTGCTTGCCAAATAGTGAGCCCATATACTGTGAAGCCTTTTTGTTTCCTGCCATTCACACCTGTCAGCTTCATTAGTTAATGAATAAGTTATTAGCATTTAGCCGCAGAGTACAAACCAAGACATTCGAGAACATGTTCAGAAACACTGATGTACATTTTTCAGCATGTTCTGACATTTAATGCACCAAATCATCATCATCCATTTATCTGTTGATTATCGATGATGAAAATAATATAAGTCATTAAAACTCATACACTGGATCAAATGTATAGTTTGGATTTTTTGAAGCTGGTGTGTACAACAGAGATATGTTATATTTATGACATGAATAGACTAAATATTATATAGTATAAATATTGAATATTATATTATAGAATATTTTTGAATTAATTATTATTAAAAGGTTTTGTTTTATTAATATTAATCTAAAAAAAAATATATATATATATATATATATACATATATACATATATATATACATATATATATATAATTAAATTGAAGATAACGGAGAATATAATCCGTGGGTGATATCATGATATAAATCTTACCATGATATTATTTTATAGAATTTGGTATCGATATCTATCACAATATGAATCAAATCAATAATGTATCATTTAGAAACGGTACTTCACAAATGTATTCACTATAATAAATATGATGATGCTCCTTTAAAACCAGGAAAAGTCATCACAGATACTTTATCACGATATGATGATCTTCTTGTCTCATGCAGCTATAATATCCATACATTGTGTAGTCCTGTGTGAAAACTGATAAACTATAATAACAAATGAATAACCTAATCATGGAGTATGTATGTATCTTGTATAAATGTAGTGGGACCTGGCTGAGTGCTGGTTTTATTTCATTGACTGAGAGACACATGTTAAAATAACAAAGATGCCCGTGTGACACGACGTTAGGAACCCCGGAGTCTCTGGCAGAGAAGGAGCTGCAGCTGCTGATGATGATCAACCAGCTGAGCGGTCTCAGGGAGCAGCTCCTGGGAGCCCACTCTGAGCAGAGGAACATGGCCGCGCTGCTGCTGGAGAAGCAGCAGCAGCAGATGGAACTGGCTCGACAGCAGCAAGAACAGGTAGCACTCACGATCCGGACATCAAGATCAAAACATGCAAACAACACACAGGCACAAGCTGGTGTCCACAGCCAGGAACGGGAGGGAATGGAGGACCGAAACAAAGTCCGCTCTGTGCATTTGTGACTGTGTTTTGACTCCATGTGCAGAAGCGTTAAGATTAGGGAAATTAGATGGATTCAGTCTAAGAACAAGCTTTGTTTGGGAGGTTTAATTTGAACAGAATAAACAAAAGGACACAGAAGCATGAGGCTTTTGAATGAACGTTAACAAATGAGGCTGTTTTTATGAATGCACGTAATACACAAATACTGATCGACTTTTTATAATCAAATACACAATGGAATTCTTGAATACTCGTGTCCATCCCTAGACTGTTGTAATAAGACTTGTACTATTCAAATGGTGACCCTGATAAAAGAGCCAGTACAGTAGATTCTTCCTCTGTTTCCTGTGAAGTGTTGAGTCCAGAATGTTCATCGCCCACAACTAAACTATAAGGGATGACATTATATACAACGTTACAGGAAAAATAAGCAAAGCAACGGTACGGGAAGTATGTTATAATGTGCTCTAAATGCTCACTCTCTGTGATACAGCGGAAGTTCATTTCAGGCTTTATTACTTTAGCAATGAAGTGTAAATACAACAGCACATGTTTGACCATTTATTCTCAGAGGAGGCGGAGCTTCCCTTGCTGTGTACCATGGGAATTCACGATGTTTGTGAAAACAAAACATGTCTTGTGTCACAGATTGCCAAACAGCAGCAGCAGCTGATCCAGCAGCAGCACAAGATAAACCTGCTCCAGCAGCAGATCCAGGTCAGCGCCTCACACACACACACACGCGCACACACACACACACACACACACACACACACACAGTGATACAGACAGCGCGGATGACTCTAGAACTTATATGTAAAGTGCAATTGTCCTGCTTTGTCCCAGCAGGTGAACATGCCCTACGTGATGATCCCGGCCTTCCACCACAGCACACAGCCTCTCCCCGTCACCTCTGACCCCCAGATGACCCTGCCACTGCAACCAATCCCCTGCAAGCCAGGTCAGTCATCACGTTAGCGGAGAGGTTTCACCAAATAACTGAAAATACCATATTTTATTACATGATTACATTAAATCAATCATGACAGCATCACAAGAACTGATGAAGCAAGTCTTTAGAGAAGATCTGTGATTTTAGCTTGTGGGGACACAAGAGCTGCTGGTCTACTGCTGCCCCGTGTGGTCACTTTGTGTCACTGAGGTGGATCTGAACAAAGGGGGCGTGGTCTGGCAGCGAGTCTCAACTTCTCAGTGAGACAAGACTGTCAGTCACTCACACTGTGTCTGGTGGTGCAGAGAGAAAGACACTGTGTCACTCTGATCTATCTCTGTGCTCTATCACTGTCACTGTGATCTATCTCTGTGATCTTTCACTGTCACTGTGATCTATCTCTGTCATCTCTGTGATCTATCTGTCACTGTGATCTATCTGTCTGTGATCTATCACTGTCACTGTGATCTATCACTGTCACTGTGATCTATCACTGTCACTTGATCTCACTGTCACTCTATGACTCTGATCTATCTGTGATCTTTCCTGTCGCTGTGCTTCATCTATCACTGTGATCTATCTCTGTGATCTATCTCTGTCACTGTGATCTATCTCTGTGATCTATCTCTGTCACTGTGATCTATCTCTATGATCTCTCTGTCACTGTGATCTATCTCTGTCACTGTGATCCTATATCCTGTCTATCTCTGTGATCTATCTCTGTCATCTCTGTGATCTCTATCTCTGTCACTGTGAGTCACTATCTCTGTCACTGTGAGCTATCTCTGTCACTCTGATCTATCACTGTCATCTATCACTGTCACTGTCATCTATCACTGTGATCTATCTTTGTTATTGTGTTCTTTTACTGTGATCTGACACTGTGATCTATCACTATCAGTGTGATCTATCACTATCAGTGTGATCTATCACTGTCACTGTGATCTATCACTGTCACTGTGATCTATCACTGTCACTGTGATCTTTCACTGTGATCTATCACTATGATCTTTCACTGTGATCTATCACTTTGATCTTTCACTGTGAACTGAGAACCTTAATTTTTTCAGATCACAGTGACAGTTCACTGTGATCTTAAAAAATTAAGGTTCTCCGTTTGTTGTGGAAAAGTTGTCACCATCACTACATGTGCACGAGTTTTCAAGGAGTTCCTGTAGATCTTCACCCTCAAGTGCTTTTCAGCACAAACGTCACTTCAGCTCGAGGCGTGTTTAATAGAAAAATGAAAAGGCATCAGTGAGATACAAACGTAGCCTTCAGCTGAACAATGTGGTTGACAGTACCTTTCATACACCCGTGCTTGTACAGTTAGCCGGCTATACATGGCACGGCTCAGACAGCCGCGCCTTTGTTCACTCTTGCTTTCACTCGTCTTAAAAGCTGCGCTCCGAGCGACGTTTTCAAAACAAAGTGGCACAGAGTAAGTCTTTAAAGCGGCACTGGTGGAATTCATGGCACACCATTCATTTTCTTTATATAAAGAAATGTGTGCAGCTGCGTGCGAGTGTGTTTAGATGTTTTGATTCATGAATGTGTGCAGAGGCAGATGCACAACATTAGGGCTGCAACTAATCCTTATTTTCATCATCGATTCATCTGTCGGTTATTTTCTCCATCAACTGATCAACTGTTTGGTCCAGAAAATGTCAGAGAATGTCCATAAGACTATTCCCAAACCTGGAAATGTTGATGTTCTCAAATGTCTGGTTTTGTCCACAAACCAAAATGATTAATTAAAATAAAAATCTCAATATTTACTCATTTAAGAAGGGAGCTCCAAAATCAGAGAGCTTGATAATAATATAATAATACGTTTGCGATGTCACAAAATCAGTGTGATATTATGAATTAGGCACAATTTTCCAACAGTGTTGATAAGAAACCCGTGTGACCCACCATCTACTTTCTTAAAGGTATATGAAAAACAGCCTGATTCCAGTTTCTATGTCAAATCAGAAATGTAGGAGCAGGGGACATTTTCATAATTACCTCTCCTCTTTATTTATGAATTCACTTTCTGTGGTGTCTCAAATTTAAAATGCTTCCACCCTTGTGTTTGTGAAGAAAATGAGAGCAGCTTAAGTTACAGAACAGGCAAGTTACAACCTGTACGTCTGTGGATTTGGGTTGGGCAATAGGATTAATATACCATGAGGTGATTTATGTTTCATGTTAAGAAGCAAAACTGTATTGTATACGTATATAAAGGGTATAAAGATGCATTTAAAATATATATATATATATATATAAAATATATATATATATATATATATATATATATATATATATATATATATATATATATATATATATTATATGTGTGTGTGTATATACCTACTGTATATTTATGTGTACATAACATGATTTATATGTGTTTGTTTGATTTGTGTCCCCATACTTTTTGCAGTAGCTTGTGTGTTGAACACACACAGAGAGAGACGAGTGTTTTTCATGCTGAAAATGTTTCATCCTCCACAGCAGTGGACTATCCCATGCAGCTGCTCCCAAGCCCTCATCCCACCCCCGTCAAGAGGAGCGGTGGTTCCTTCCGGCAGGTACAGTCTCACTACAGTGCCAATGTTGCCACCATATTGGAACAAACCAGAATAAAATCCAATAGAAATTAAAAAAAAAAAAAAAACTGTGTAAACACACACTCCAGTTACAGTTATAATTTATAATCTATATAAATATAATGTATACTATACCTGTAATTGTATACTGCTGCTGTAGGCTCTGCATATTCGGAGCACTACTGTATGTCACAGTAATACTATACACTTCTATTCCATACTATTTATACCGTCGCTCACATTATTTGTACCATGCCATCTCAATATGGTTTACTGCTGTATCTGGATCTGAGTTTTCATCCTTTCACTGCTGTTAAAAAAAAAGAAAAACTTGGAAACTACTTGATTAAATCCACTGGATTTTGTCACTTGGCTTTGAAAATGCTTACAGGTGATCACAAATCCATGAATACGAAACAATATACAGAAACAATACGGCAGCAACACTGACAGCCAGTGTAGCATCTCTGTGTTTACACTATGAACTCAATGCAAATCTCATTGTACGAAACTCAAGTGCCAACACAAACATAACCTTCTTTGAATGCATCCACCCTGTGAACAGTGACACAGACAGAGGATTATTTTATTACTGATTGTGTATTGTGCAGTCTTGTGTTTGTGTGTAGTGGATGGTGGTAAAGAAAAGCTCTCCAGATTAAACAGATAATAAACTGTCTTGGCATTTAGAGGCTGAGAAGCCTGTTTGATTCACCACACCCTCTCTCTTATGTTTGGTGTGTGTGTGTGTGTGTGTGTGCGCGCACAAACTGTTGGATTTGCATGACTTTTTCTTAACGGAAACAAACCAACAAGGTTTAGGAGAGAGAGAGAGAGAGAGAGAGAGAGAAGGTGAAGTGAACATGAAGACAAAAGAGCAGAAATGCTACAAAGGCGTGACAGATGCGCTGCGACACGTCAAATCTGCGGCGGATAACCGGAATACACGCACACCCTCGCCTTTCGCAGCTACGCCCGAATGTGCCTAAGTGGCCCCTCCCTTGCTAATCTGTTCTCACTGTGTGTGTGTTTAGGAAGCGAGTCAACCCTTGAACCTGACCTCGAAGCCAAAGGGGCTGGAGCTGGGGAAAACACCCAGTCCACAGAGTCTGGAGATGGGGACCCTGGCACTGCAGGGAGCCTACAGACCCAGAGACCTGCAGAGGGACGTGTCCCACAGTCCACCACGATCGGCCCTCAGTGAGTGACAACACCTGACTCTCACTTGCAAAACAGATGCCCCGTTTGAAACCTCAAACAAAGGGCTGGGCAATATGGAAACAATCTTATATTATTCAAATATCTGTCTATATGAATAATATCTGGATATTTTTATATAGGAGATATATGTGGATATAAAGCTTACTGCTATAGCACGTGTTATTAAGTGACTTTTGTATATATTTCTTTAATCCATCTTTACATACATCATTTATAATATTCAGTGTCATTGGGGGAGAGAAAGTGAAAGAGGGAGGTGAGGTCGAGACCAGGAGCAGAACAGTTGTATCAAGTTTGACAGTGAGACATGTTTATAGAACTACGATGTCATTTATATAAGCAGCAGCAGAGATTGTTGATAGAAATGATACTGATATCAACTTTAATTATAGCATAATAATAATAATACTATTATACTACTGCTAGTGATAATAATAATAATAATAATAATAATAATAATAATAGCCTCAAAACTGGATCTGGATCCTGCAGCCTGCATGATGAGGAGAAAAGGTGGTTCAGGTTTCCCTGAGCCAGCTCTAACAAAAAGGAAAGTTTTAAGTTTTAAAGAGAGAGCGGCTCCGCCTCCAGAACTGTCGCTGGGAGCTGGTTCCACAGGAGGGGAGGAGCCTGGTAACTGAAGGCTCTGCCCCCCATTCTGCTCTTACAGACTAAGTGGTCTGTTAGGGTGATAAGGTAAGACTAGGTCTTTCAGGTATGAAGGGGCCTGATCATTAAGGCTCATTAAGGATCATTAAGGATCATTAAGTGCTTTGTACGTGAGGAGGAGGATTTTAGATTGAATTTGAAACTGTAGGAGGAGCCAGTGTAGAGAAGCTCACACTGGAGTGATATGGTTCCTGTCAGAACTTGTGCTGCAGCATTTTGAATGAACTGAAGGGTTTTAACAGACTTGTTGGAACATCCTCATAATAAAGAGTTACAGTAATCTCATCTAGACGTCTTTTATGGACAGAATGTTTCTAATTTTCATCATGCTCCACAGGTGGAAATGAGTTTTATGTGTGAATCAAATGACATTTCCTGGTCAAAAATAACTCATCGAGAGGGACAATGCGATCAGAAAGTTTTTCTCTGAGAGAATCTCCCCGTTGCACACGTGTTGTGTGATTCACATGTGTTGTTGCTCATCCTTTCACACTGCCGCACTAACAAATCAACAAACGTGCCAACCAAGGTATCAAGGAAGGTGATTGTGAAGTGGCAAACATCGATGGAAGCAATACAAACATTCTTCTCAGTCTTTGAATTCTATGAGGGAGGAAAAAAGCTTTCAGCAAGTTAACGCGGCTTCAAGGACAAACTGCATACACAACCCCTTATGAAAGAGAAACAGCACAACACAGTGCACCTTTAAAGTCACTGTGTGCAGCCTGTTCTTCAGGCTATTCACTTCATTATTGTGAGTGAATATTAAGTGTGTAGAACACAAATATAAGTTAAGTATGGTCAAAGTCAAGCATTTAAGCAGCAGCTTTACCTTTGAAGGAGTGAACGAGTGATTAAATTCCATTTTCCTACATTTCTTTCATCGCTGATTCAACCAGACGCTTTTATTTCACTTACACTCTTTATACAGTTTATCATAAAAGGCAACAAAATCATTTCATATGTCTGAGGTGCACATGAACTAACAGGAAGTCAGCACTGGAATCATAAGACGCTGGGTCTCCACTGAAATGAATTTTCAAACATTCAGTCAAAGAAAATGTGCATTAATGTGTTTAACATGAACATCCTGATAATAAAGAGTGACAGTAGACAGTGAACAGACACTGCACATGTGCAGAACAAAGCCAGTGACCTTCTTTCTGTGAGGCAACAATGCTAGCCACTTGACCACAGTGTGGCAGGACTCAACTTGGTGATCGGTAACTAAAGAGCATCAGTAACTGTTGACACGTGCTTCCCTCTTTATCCACACACACAGCCGTTGCATCCCAGTCCTCACCGCCTCCACACCATTTTGCTCTTCCTCTCGTCTCATCCCGTGGGTTTTTGTCTGCAGGTTTCCTCGGCGACGGCGATGTGGTCAGCCAGGCCATCCATGATGCCCAACAACTCCTGAAGAACCACAGCAGCGGAGGGCGGGAGAGGGAGAGAGGGCGGGAGAGAGACAGCGCTGGAAAGATGGTGAGTTTATTTCCACACAGTCAAGTCACAGCACCTGTCAGACATACACGTTATCATTCCTGACATTCAAATATAGAAGCAAAGTAAATTGTGTATGTATCCAAAATGAGTTGTTCATATAATCTTAGTCACTGCCCTGTGTAAAAAAACGGTAACATGTGGCCGCCTCCTGCTCCGTGGTGGAGCAGCGGATTCATTTCATTTATTTATTTATTATTCATGTTTTTTATAAAAATAAATAAATAAATAAAATATATATATATATTATATATATTGTATATATATATTATATATATATATATATATATATATATATATATATATTATTATAATTATTATATATATTAAAATAATTATATTATGAATATAATTTTATTATTATTTAATATAATTTAATAATAATAACAATAATAATTTAATATAATATATTATATAAATATAATTTATATATAATAATATATAATATAATATATAAATATACACTATATATAAATATATAATATATAAATATAATTTAATAATAATAATAAAATAATTATTGTATATATTAAAATATATTATAATATATATATAAATATATCATATATATTTATATATAATATATAAATAATATATATATTTTATATAATTATTATATATTTTATATATATATAAATATATATATAAAATATATATAAAAATAAATATATATTATATCATTATTATATATTATATATATATATATATTATATATGTTTTATATATATATATATATATATATATAATATATATTTTATATATATAATATATTAAACACACACACAGGAGACAGAGTGGAACGACTGAGTGGGTGAAGTGGAATTAAATCTGTAATGAAGGGAATGTATGCTAAAGGTGATGCTCGCTCACAGTTCAATGCTAAAAGTGACTCACTCGCGTGTGATTTGTTGGAACATATTTATTGACTCTATTTAGTTAGTTACGGTAGCAGTTGTCAGCTGAAGTCCGCAGCATCAGTGGATCATCTCCTAGTCAAAGATTGTCTCTGTGGACTTCGAAAACCTGAACCCTGACTGAAGTCTTCTCAGCGTCTGAACGCTTAACGAACGTCTGCTGACCTTACACAGTGTCCTCGATGTAAAGGAAACACTCTGTGCACGTCTAATGAGCGGTCAGAATGTGGTTTAGGGTTACAGGGAGTCTTCTTTCTCCTCCTGAGGATTTCACTGACAGAAGAATATCCCACCAGCTGCAGTGTAACCACACACACACACTCACACACACAGTATTTTAGGTGTGCATAACTAATCACTGTTGTTTGTTTTTTATCTTACTGATGTGACATTTAGTGAGCAGCTGTCTCCATCCAGCTGTTGCTTCATTTTCAGTGACTTTCTCCGCGGGAAAAAGTCGTTCAGACAATCATCGCTCCTTTAAAACACGTTTTACGTCACTCTGCATATGTCGTCCTGATCACTGGGTCACGGGTTGGGGTATTTTATCCACGGCTGTTGGTTGCGCCTCTTGAAAGTGGGTGGAGCCTACATTTTAAAGAAAGCAGAGCTGTCGTACTGCCGTACTGAAAAAAACCCAGAGATTTCATCTTTCTTTGATTCAACTTTTATTTGATTTGAACTTCAAGCTTTTGAAAGGCACACGTTTCAGCCAGCAGCTGATTGTTGTGTTGTTTTTTTGTTGTCATTGCCCTTTATTCTGGTCTTGACTCTGTGTGGTGGCTGCAGCTCTGTGGTCTCTGCCTCATCCTGGAGCAACAGCTGTTGCCGCCTCACAAAGACCTCAGTGTGGCATTGACGGAGCCACCTGCCCTCTTCTCTTTGTCCCTCATCATACTGGACTCAGTGGCTCTTTTCCTCCACTCCATTATCCTGCTTCATCATCAGGCCTCCACTGTTACTGCTGCTGCTGCTGCTGCTGCTGCACCAGTCTTGACTGACCTATTTTGGCCTTCCACTCCAGCACATGGAGATAAATAAAGTTTTACAGCTTGACAATGAATGAAAGATAATCCGCCGATGGTGTCATTGATAGCTTTGCAAATCCAGAACTTGATACAGTCCCATCTCTGCTGTTTCTCCTTCACCTTAAACAATGAACATCATTCCTCCTCCTCCGTGGTATCATCGCTTCCTTTCTTTGCATTTAAACAGCAGCTGATATGTGTCCTTGTCTTTACCTTAAACAGCTCACTGTGTGTTTCCAAATTCAAATAGTGCCTTTGTGCTCAAGTGTTAATATCTGTGGGTGTCGGCTTACGCCCTCTGCTTCACCCGTCTCTGTCTTCTGTTGTCCACAGGAATATAAAGGCTCTCCTCACAGCGAGAGAATCTCTCACTCTGAGCGGGGTGAAGACAGACATGAGGACCATCTCAGCAGTGACTCTGAGGGTAAGTGTCCACACATCAGCCTGTGAAGTAAATACTCCAACAGATGAGAGATACTTAGATAGAAACATAGATACTTTATTGATCTATCTAAGTTGTGTAAGCAAGTGATCCAAGATTACAAAATAAGCAATACAACTCTCACTGAAAGGCACAGAACTGTACTGTAATCATAACAAATGTCTATAATATTTATTATATATCCTCAGAATATCACACTGACACTGACTGAAAACGAGCACCACACACATCGCCACATAGAAATGTCCTCTTTGACAAGTAAAGTTTAATAAGAAGGTGAAAATATTCAGAGAATGTTCAGAGAAAACAAGAATGATGCCGTAGAACATACTGCAGCAGCAGCAGCAGCAGTAACAGCAGCAATTACAGTAGCAGCAGCAGCAGTTACAGCAGCAGCAGTTACAGTAGCAGCAGTTACAGCAGCAGCAGCAGCAGCAGCAGTTAGCAGCAGCAGCAGCAGCAGCAGCAGCACAGCAGCAGCAGCAGACAGCAGCAGCAGCAGTTAGCAGCAGCAGTTACAGCAGCACAGCAGCAGCAGCAGCAGCAGCAGCAGTTACAGCAGCAGTTATAGCAGCAACAGCAGCAGCAGCAGTTACAGCAGCAGCGCAGTTATATTAAGCAGCAGGCAGCAGGTTTGCAGCAGCAGTTACAGTAGCAGCAGCAGTTACAGCGCAGCAGCAGTGTTTACAGCAGCAGCAGCAGAGCGGCAGCAGTTACAGCAGCAGCAGCAGTTACAGCAGCAGCAGTTACAGCAGCAGCAGCAGTTACAGCAGCAGTTATAGCAGCAGCAGCAGCAGCAGCAGCAGCAGCAGTTAGCAGCAGCAGCACAGCAGCAGTTACACAGCAGCAGCAGTTACAGCACAGTAGCAGCAGCAGTGTTTACAGCAGCAGCAGCAGAAGCAGCAGCAGTTACAGCAGCAGCAGCAGCAGTTACAGCAGCAGCAGTTACAGCAGCAGCAAAGCAGCAGCAGCAGCAGCAGCAGCAGTTACAGCAGCAGCAGCAGTTATATTAGCAGCAGCAGCAGCATTACATTAGCAGCAGCAGCAGTTACATTAGCAGCAGCAGCATCATTAGCAGCAGCAGCAGTTACATTAGCAGCAGCAGTGTGGAGAGTCCCCCTGACAGGAGTCCTGGTGTGTGTTGTAGGTGCTCTCCCCGTCACCGTGCCAGGCAGCTACTCAGAGGCTCGGCCCCCTCCCTCCTCGGGCCACATTAAGAGGCCGATGAATGCCTTCATGGTTTGGGCCAAGGACGAGCGCAGGAGGATCCTGCAGGCTTTCCCTGACATGCACAACTCCTCCATCAGCAAGATCCTGGGTGAGTCCAGCGCTTTCACACTGTGTCGCTATTCTAAGACACTGGCTCGCACAAGTGAGGACACGACTATGCACCTGCTCGCCCCTCACACACACACACACACACACACACACACACACACACACACACAGTCTCTCTTTCTCTATTTCTGTACACCATGATGGTTTAACACTCCATGTAAATGGAGTTACAGACATTGTGTTCCATTACTTTTGTCGAGTATAACGCTGCTGAATCTAGACCTGAGCAACTGAAGCATCCCCACATCATCATCATCATCATCATCATCATCATGGTCCCCCCAAATTCTCTCATTTTCACTATGAAACACATGAACCACGTGTTCTAATAATGAGTTTGTGTTTCCTTCAAGATGTCTCTGATGTTGGTTCGATCATTTGAGTTATTCTCTTTCATTGTTGAGAGTGTATCTTTACCACACACACGCACGACGCGCCGCGCGCACACACACACACACACACACACACCAGTTAGTGACAGTGACTCATGAACACAGACAGAGGTGCAGGAGCAGTGGGCGGCACGCATCTGCTCTCAGGGAGCAAAAGGGTCTTGGGCACCCGGGATTTGAACCAGCATCACTCTGACAAGCCCAAATTCCACTTTTGACCCTGACGTGATTTGACCCTTCTGACAGTGGCGGTTCTAGCTTGAATGACAACCTGGGTGAGACTCTCCCCTCGAGTGCCCCCCACAACAGGGTTTAGCAAACTGTGACGTTTTCTTCTTCTTCTTCCTGTTATTATTATTATTATTATTATTATTATTGTTATCATTATTAACAACAATAATAATAATAATAATCATAATATTATTATTGCTATCATTATTGTTATTATTATTATTATTGTTGTTATTACAATAATTATTATGTCCACAAGGACATTTTAATTTATATATGTTAAATATAACAAATGTAACAAGATCTGGGGAATTATGTAATAATAATTAAAATTAGAAATTAAATAGAGAAAAAAATATTTCTCAATTGCACAAAAACACACTGAAGAGAAACCAGTTCTACTTTACATGTGCCAGAAATATACACACTAATAAGAGCAGAGAGCATCAACAACAACATAATACAAATACAATAGAGAATAGAGATTCTTAAAAACACACAGAACAGGAAACACAACATTTAAACTACTGAAACTTGACTGGAACCCAAGCTGTGACTGGAATCCCGGGTTTATCGCACGTTGAATATTAAAACTGCCGCGTGACACATCTTTGATTATTAATGGAGACGAGAAAGGTTCTGTAGAAACACAAAAACCTATTTAAGGCAGCGTGCTGCTGCTGCAGGAACGTCTGCTACATCACGTGTCAGGGTAACATCTGAAAATAAAAACTTAAAACTTATCAGTTATTTAATAAATTGCAGGACCTTCTGAATATACTGTGACCCTGTTACATGTGTCAGTAAAGAACTTCCTGTGCCAACAGGTTCCAGGTGGAAGTCTATGTCCAACCAGGAGAAGCAGCCGTACTATGAGGAGCAGGCGAGGCTGAGCCGGCAGCACCTGGAGCGTTACCCCGACTACAAGTACAAACCGCGACCCAAGCGGACCTGCATTGTGGAGGGACGGAGGCTCAGGGTGGGCGAGTACAAGGCCATGATGAAGAGCCGCCGGCAGGAGCAGAGAGCCACATACACACACAGGTGTCTTTCTTACTATTGTTATTCATCCTGATGTTTTAACTGGTTCAAGTGGTTAGAACTGTTACCAGTGGTTGGTTTAGAGTGAGATTAAGCAGATGTTCAGGAGGTAAAGGATTGATGCAGATAAAGAAAAAGTGTTTCATGAAAAATGGAAAGGCGAAATATGTTTGTGCTTTGAGGAAAAAAAAGGGTATTTCTTTTGTGAGGCGGTGTCGGTAATCAAAGAGTACATTATTTTTAGACAATATTTTAATCAGAGATCATATCTTAAATATTAGATCCAGCCCAAAATGTTTCAAAGTCAAAGTAGAACAACATTTTTAATTTTTAAATAATAAACTTATAGCTATAAAATCTATTTATTTCAGAAATAATTGTAATACAAAACTATACGCTTTTTTCCTACCACACATTTCTAATGGAAAGACAAAAACAAGCCAAATGGTGTTTAGTTACTTGACGGCTTCATGTGTTCATGTGTTCATGTGTTCATTGTCCTCAGTGTGAGGAAAGCCCTGTTTGGTTCAGTTGGTGTCATATTTTTAGTTTAAAAAGACGAACTCCTGAGATGACAGACACTGTTGTCATGACGACGGAGTGTGGACTCACCTGTTATTCACGATAATAGAGTGATTTCAAAAGAGATGTTCAAACATGTTCTTAACATGTGATCAACTTAACTTAAGCTGATGTATATTTTCTTAGACGCATGTTAACTGTGTTAAATAATAATAATAATAATAATAATAATAATCATCATCATCTCTGCTTTCAGTCAGTCAGAACCTCAGCAGATCCACTACTCCCACAGCGAGGGCCAGTACCCCGGCGCCGCTGGCTCGGTCTCCATGGCAACCATGCCCTTTCACCCCGCGCTGCTGGAGCATTACCTGCCGCAGGTGCCGCCCGCCCCACATCGAGTGGAGAGCCACGCCACGCCCACCGCCCTGCCCAGGGAGCGAGAGAGGGAGCGAGAGAGGGAGCGGGAGAGGGAGCGAGAGAGGGAGCGCGAGAGGGAGCGAGAGAGGGAGCGCGAGAGGGAGCGGCCTCTGTACAGTGAAGGAGAGGAAAGTGACGGAGGAGAGAGGAGTGAGGGAGAACTGGTGCTCCTGACAGACTGAAGGGGGCGGGCTTGCTTTTGTTTGTTTGTTTGTTTGTAAAAAAAAAGAGGCAGGAAGAGACGCTGTTTCTTAAACGACTCAGAGGATGATGATGATGATGATGATGATGATGAACCATGGCCACACACACACACACACACGCACACACACTGCTCTTAGCTAGATAAAGTTTAAACGCAGTTCTATCATTTTATTTACAGGTGTCACAGTCACTTCCTTCTCTCTGGTTTCATGTGGTTGTCAGTGTGTCACTACCGCCTCCTGCTGGTACTTATGGGTTATTGTAGCACACAGACAGAAAGCATGAGGATGATGATGATGTGAGCTGTTCCATGGGACTTTAACCTTTAAAGTCAAATTACTGATTACTGCACCTTTAATCCTCAACGTTTCCACGGCAAATAGACGACTATTTAAATAATGCAGTCTGAATACCAGAGAAATACCAGTTTTCAGTCTCATCCAAACAGTGTACAGTGATTCTGTATAACATAGTGTGTTGTTTTATACATCACTCTTTTGCTGTTTATATTGTCTTTTTTTTGCACTTCCTGTCTATGTATGAAACAGTTTTTTTTGTGTTTTTTTCTCCTCCATTACGGCAGAAAATACAGAAACATTTCGTTTTGATGTCATTTTCTTGGCCCTCTTGCATCAGGTCTTGTTCCTGAAGATATTTATTTAATTTTCCATATTTTTATTTCTAATTTTCCCTGAAGCTGCACTGGAATTGGTGTCATACTCGTGACGGTCATTGTGTTTCACCGCTGTCTCCTCGTTCCCATTTCATCAAACCACCTCATTCATTCATTTTACATCACAGCACATGGGCGCGTAGTGGTGTTTAAAATCCGCAGTGACACAAACTGACCACACGAGGCAGCAGCAGACCAGCAGCTCCTGTGACCCTGTGGTTTCCAGTCAGAAGAGGCGTTTTTTTTGTGGCTAAAATCAGTTTTTCCGCAGCTGTGTTGCTACTGACAACCATGTTGTTAGTGAGAGTGAGTAGCTGTGTGTCAGTACCTCATACAACCACACACGTCAAACAGCAGTTCAAACAGAAACATACTGTTACCTCATTCCTGTCCCCTCCTCGGTATGTTTAGCTAATAGCATGTCGCTATTAGCATGTGCTAATGTGTGGCTAAAACGTCTGGACACATTTGGTGTCTCGGTTTCCTTCAATCAATGAGTATAGGGACAGTTTAGCCTCAAGGCCCATTTATACTCCACTTTCTTCAGTTTTACGTCCGTCCCAAACATTTTCTCTGTCTCTCCCCGACATACTGTACGTCTGTATGGCTGTTAGCCGAGTTGCATGGCGATGGCCATTAAAGAGGTTATTTTATTGTGCGGAATCTCAAAATAGACAGAAACGCAAGCGGAGTCTGCGACAGTGGACAGAGGCTTCACAACTGTAAAATGCCCCTCTAAACTCTTCTTTGTTGTTCTCCTGACTCGACTCTCGTCTCTATACTGCCCCCACTGTTTCCGCTGGCATTGCTCCGTGCGTTTAGTCCGTGATCGTAAGCTCTTTAGCGACAAAAGACTCCGTCTGTCCCCGTCTTCTGTGTGGAGTATAAATGAGCCTTTAAACAACGCTGGGCTCAATCCACCTTTGCTAAGGTTGACTAATCAAAATATGAAGTCAAGATGCTGGCCGTTGTGTACAGAGATGTTATTTTGGTGGAGACGTGCTGTGGCGCCTCCTGCTGTTGGACCTGCTGTTGTACATATAGAAAAAGACTATTTTGTTAATAAGAGCTTGTGTAATTTAAAGGTGTACATTTCTCTATGTTTTCAAAGTTGTGTGTGTTTTTCTTGAAAGATAATAAATTGGTTGTGTTACTTCTGCCTGTGTGTGATTTCATTATATTTTTTATCCATTAAATATAGCTTTAACTCTTCCCACAGCCCTGGTTGTTATGCTATTAGTTAACATAGGACATATAGTGCATGCATGTATATCAGATTTTGGACAATATATTCCACACAGAAATATCTCAGACCTGGGATTGAACCCAGCACATTCTTGCAACAGTAGCATAGTTAAGACCTACTAACCACTATGCCACCATGCCACTCTGGTCTTACAGTAAAATGTCATAGTTTAGTATGTCGTCTAAAATGACACAAAAATGTCATAGTTTAGTATTTCGTCCAAAATGTGACGAAAATGTCATAGTTTAGTATGTCGTCCAAAATGTGACCAAAATGTCATAGTTTAGTATGTAAAATGTGACAGAAATGTCCAATATGTCAAAATGTGACAAAATGTCATAGTTTAGTATGTCAGTCCAAAATGTGACTAAAATGTTATAGTTTAGTATGTCGTCCAAAATGTGACAGAAATATCATAGTTTAGTATGTCGTCCCGTGACAAAATGTCATAGTTTAGTATGTCGTCAAAATGCGACAAAAATGTCATAGTTTAGTATGTATGTCCAATCAAAATGTACAAAATGTCATAGTTTAATATGTCGTCAAAATGTTAATGTATCCAAATCAAAATGTCATAGTTTTAGTCCAAAATGTGACAAAAATGTCATAGTTTAGTATGTCAAAATGTGACTAAAATGTCATAGTTTAGTATGTCGTCCAAAATGTGACAAAATGTCTATTTAATATGTAAAAATGTGACAAAAATGTTAGTTAGTATGTGACAGAAATGTCATAGTTTAGTATGTCAAAATCAAAAAAATATTAGTATGTCCAAAATGTGACAGAAATGTCATAGTTTAGTATGTCGTCCAAAATTCAAAATGTCATAGTTTGTACAAAATGTGAAAATGTCATAGTTTAGTATGTCGTCAAAATGTGACAAAAATGTCATAGTTTAGTATGTTCAAATGTGACAAAATGTCATAGTTTAATATGTGTCCAAAAATGTGACAAAATGTCATAGTTAGTATGTCGTCCAAAATGTGACAAAAAGTCATAGTTTAGTATGTCGTCCAAAATGTGACAAAATGTCATAGTTTAGTATGTGCCCAAAATGCTAAAATGTCATAGTTTAATATGTCCAAAATGTGACTAAAATGTCATAGTTTAGTATGTCAAATGTGACATAAATGTCATAGTTTAATATGTCAAAATGAAAAATGTCATAGTATGTCGAAAAATGTATGTCATAGTTTAATATGTCAAAATGTTAAAATGTTATAGTTTAGTATGTCAAAATGTGACAAAATATTTAGTTTAGTATGTCGTCCAAAATGTGATAAAATGTCATAGTTTAGTATGTCGTCCAAAACGTGACAGAAATGTCATAGTTTAGTATGTCGTTCAAAATGTCATAGTTTAGTATGTCGTCCAAAATGTGACAAAATGTCATAGTTTAGTATGTATCAAAAATGTGACAAAAATGTCATAGTTTAGTATGTTGATAAATGTCATAGTTTAGTACAAAATGTCAAAATGTCATAGTTTAATATGTCGTCCAAAATGTGACAAAAATGTCATAGTTTAGTATGGTCAAAATGTGACAGAAATGTCATAGTTTAGTATGTAGATCCAAAATTGACAAAATGTAGTTTAGTATGTCCAAAATGTGACAAAATATCATAGTTTAGTATGTCAAAATGTGACAGAAATGTCATAGTTTAGTATGTCAAAATGTAAATGTCATAGTTTAGTATGTCGTCCAAAATGTGACAAAATGTCATAGATGTCAAAATGACAAAATATCATAGTTTAGTATGTCCAAAATGTGACAAAATGTCATAGTTATATGTCGTCAAAATTTGAAAAAATGTCATAGTTTAGTATGTAGTCAAAATTGAAATGCCATAGTTTAGTATGTCGTCCAAAAAGTCACAAAAATGTCATAGTTTAGTATGTCTTCCAAAATGTGACAGAAATGTCATAGTTTAGTATGTCGTCCAAAATGTGACAGAAATATCATAGTTTAATAAAGGGTTAGACGACAACCATAGCAACGTTTTGATGTAAACTTTGTTTGTGTCGGTTGGAAATTGTGCACAGGCGAAGAGTTTGTTTAGATATTTTTGTTGATTATTTTTCTGGATCTCAGCAGAGTATGTCACTGTAGGTCAACGCCCACGCACGCAATACACACTCATTATAAAATCTGAAAATGTCAAAAAAAGTACAAAACTTAAACTGTGATTGTATAAGAACTGTAATATGTATCAAAACATTGACTTAGGTGGGTAAAGTCCCAAGTCTTGTGACCTGTTTAAATTTACAATCACATTTCCATTCATGTGTATGTGGAATTATTATTATTTTTTTAACTCTAGGTTCTCCCCAGTATGCCTTGCAGCAGCAACATTTTAATTATTTGGTATTGATATAGTTTAGCAGTTTGGTTATAACATTTAATAGTTTACAAATTGAGTTTAATTATTCACAAACTGCATCAACAAAGTGCATTTCTGTTTTCATGAATGTCAACACAAGTGTTATTTTCTTCTCTATTATTAGGCATGGATGTAGCTCCGCCCCTTTGCTCACCCAGCACATTATGCCAAAACAGTTTCTGACTTCTGGGTTTATTTGCGGGTTGTGTGGCCCATAGAGCATGTGCAGTGCATGATGGGAATACACTACTGATGTGCACTTCATGAATATCGATTGCATGCTATTAAACAACTGGACATTATAATAATGTTGGATACTTATACATATATAAGTATAAAGTGTTTAAGTATAAAGTGATGAGATTTACAGCAGTTGTGAAGTAGAGAAACCACAGGACACGTTTTATACATTTTTATGGAAATATTTACTTGACAACTGTTAAATAATTCTTCTAGCCACTCCCACAGAGAGGTGAAGGGTCACTGTAGTGTACAGTAAGCTTTTCACAGTATTTCTTACAGTATTTACATCCTCACTCTCCACACGTTGATGCAGTGGATGAGTATGTGACAAACGCTGGTCACCTTCACGTCTACATGTACAAGTCAAAAGCATTTACAAAAAAGTCAATATCAGCGTAACAAGGAAACAAAATAATAATAATAATAATCAGGTATCTGTACAGTGTTCCCACACAAAAATAGTTAATTTCACGTTAACTGCAATGCAAACTCTCTCAAGCCAGCCATTTTGGTATGATTATAAAGCAAAAACAGACAATAATTATGTGAAATATTATGTTACTCAAGAGTCACTCAATAAATACATCATTGTTTTAAAAATCTGCTTCATCTTAAGAGGGAAAAATCTTTCCTGGCCACAGAGGAACAGGAAAGACAGCGTTTACCACAGAAACACAAGAACTTCCACAGAACTTCTCACTCACATCATGTTTGACTCAAACCTGATTTATACTCATAAAAGATGGATTTCATTTTTGAAGTGTTACTGAGATGACGAGGAGGTGATGTTCATGACTCACAATCACACTGTGCGACAATATGAATCCGCTCACCACAGCAGACATGGACAGTAGAAACAAGCATTTTACCGGTTATTTCTTCTCACAGTCAAACTGGTTTATTAACCCATTCTAAGTGAACAGTGTTTGTGTCTTTTTTTTGATTATTAAAACTAGGGCCGGGCACGTGTAGCAAAAATGCTGTTTGACCATGTGACAGTAATATTTGTTGAATATTCTAAACTGCAGCACATGAGAGTGCTGAGCTGAGCTAATGGGAGGAGCTAACACGATGCATTCAAAGACCCTGGTCATTTTCATCACTTCTGCAGGGCCTATAGCATGTTGAGCTTAAAGGGGCGGCTTCAAGATGCATTCAAGAAACCTCGTAAATTGAAAAACTATAATAACACTATAACACACAGAGTGCACTAAATAAATGCCTGCTGCTGCTGCCACCTTGTGGTAACAGATGCACCACAATGAGGCAGTCAGTGGAGTAGAAAGTTTTGTTTTTATAAACGCAATCATTTATAAAACATTTGTTTTGTATCTTTTCAATATATAACAAGTAGTTATATATTATCTGATTAATAGTAACTGATCAAGTTTTTTTTTCCTTCCCTAATTCATTAAATAAGCTCTTTGATTTGTCATCTTCTCACACAGGAATTGATCGAT
Organism: Solea senegalensis; assembly: GCF_019176455.1. Lineage (NCBI taxonomy): Eukaryota > Metazoa > Chordata > Actinopteri > Pleuronectiformes > Soleidae > Solea > Solea senegalensis. The sequence goes on from NC_058024.1 coordinate 2,840,684, forward strand.
TAATGGAAAAAAAAAGTGGACGGTCTGTGTCGACTATTTCAGGATTATTTCCTAATCCTAATTGGTTGTCACTGCAGCACTCGTCACATGATCTAAACTCTTCCAGCTTGCAGGTTTGTCAAAATGACTTTTTGGTGGTGCAACAGATTTGAACTCAGTGTGAACGTGAACGTTGTGCGATGGAGCATAAATCAGGTTTTGCCCAGCGTGTCTGTGTCTGTTTAAAACCATAAAAATGACACTGGCCCGACGTACGGCCTGAAAATCTGCTGAGCAAAAATCAAACTTTCCCCATCGAATCACTGACCTTGTCGCCACAATCTTTATTATCTGTATCGATGAATAATATCACTGTAGTCTAACCAGCACATGTTTAGCAGCGGGTAAGTGTGACATATGTAATGGACAATTGATGAATCATTTATGCAATGCTTCGTTTTAAACTCTCATACATGTGGAATGATTCAACCAGCGCTCAGTGTCGCCCCCTGCAGGGTCAATGTATTTGGGTGGAGCCCGGAGTGAGTCCAGTCTAACCATGAGATCAGTGATGGAGGAATATGCGAGACGTGTCGGTGTCCAAGTGCCTGCAGCCTTCACAAGCCATACGTGACATTTCATTTTAGGCCATTATGCATAAAAGAAGAACACATGCTGCCAATGTCATGACTTACAGGAGGAGGTTTAAGTCTCGCTCAACAGTTGCCATGGTTTGCTTTTATGGAAACAAGAGAAGAGTAATGGAAGAGGAAGAGGGAGATCAATAATTGCAAATAAAATCTTTGAATTGTTTTCCTTTCTCAGGTTGTCTTTGATTATGCACTTTAGTGTTATTCTTTTTTGTTATTTCATTTATCTATTATATCTATTGTTTGCATGTTCAAAATAAACTCTGACTAATTACCCATGAATCATTGCAGCCCTACTTTGTTTTCATTTGAGTGTCATTTTTAAAGATGACAGCATGAGCTTGCTCATCAAAGATTTTCTTAATTTGAGTTTTTAGTCAACAACAATGTGATAAGTGATAAGTAAAGTTTTATACACTGAAAGTACACTGAAAGTCATGTTTGAAATGTGCTTGTTTTATCAATCGTTGTTTACATTTGCAACAGTACTCCCCAGGAAAGGTAGTCCAATTATTCAATTAAACAATAATTGTTTTTTTTTTGTCATTAAACTTCAAATAACTGATGAATACAATCAATTAAAAGTAAGTCATTCTCCTGCTCACCACCACAAAACAATACTCCTCAGTACTCTACTAAATACCATGAATATATTTCACAAGAAGTCTGAAAAGAGTGGTTTTACTTTGAAACAGGAAGTGGACGTGTGACAAATGGAGAAGATCACACATTTCACTGCATATTTTTGCATCTCCACGACTCGTGATTCAACCTACACCCAGTCCTTCAAAGAGCATTTTCATGTGCCGCTCCACACACACTGTGTCAAGTAATAGGTCCTTTCAGAATAAAAGCATATAGAAAAATGTATTTACACTTTATATTTTAGCAGCAGCAGCAGCAGCAGCGGTTTGCTGGGAATAGTTAGGGAAGAAACTAACAGAGGCTCAAAGTGCATCAATGTGAGGACAGAGGACGACATATGGCAGCTGCAAGCACTCGACACCAAAAATGGAGGAATAAGTGGGCGGATCTGTTCAGACAGGGGCGACCTGGCTGCACACTTTGGAGTTTAAATGAGTCTGTGGCATTGAGCTCAAGATGAAACAAGGCAAATTATCCGTCACCTCCTACAAGTCTCATCCCTAGATATCCCCATAAACTAGAAATGTACACAAGCATACACCGGCATACACACAGACCACTCATGGAAGTTGTATATATCTTGAGCTCGAGTTGTGACAGATGTGGAGCAAAGTCTGCAGGATTCAAAGATGACACGCGCACTGAAGAGAGCTCACACACAACAGTTCCCACAGTGGAGAGAAAGTCCCTTCTGCTACAGCCTCCATCCAGTTTGTCCTCTCACCTCATCCTGTCCTCCTGTCTGTGCTCATTCTGGGATCTGCATGGCCATCACCGCAGGTTTGGTCTTAAAGTAATGGTTGAAACGAAGCACAGCGTACCTGCAACAGACACGGAACATAACTCAAGTCCTATTTTCTTCTGCTCTGCTCATTTATCCATTATTCTTTTTTTAAATGGGCAAAAAAAAAAATTGATTTTAAAAACAAGATACCGACGACAAATGTTTGTTAATGTACTATTACGGACGTCTTTGTCCCATAATGATAAACATTTGAGTGGAAACACATTAATTATTATCCGTACAGAAATTAATTAGCCAGATTTACATTATTGCTCATATAGTTCTTGCTTAGAAAAACAATAGCTTACCACAGCTTAGATTAGCTTGCTAACATAAAGGTCCAGTGAGTAACTTTTAGGACGGTTGGTGGGAAGACGAACTTGAATATATATATATATATATATATATATATGTATATACAACACATATATATATATATATATATATGTATATATATATATATATATATATATATATATATATATATATATATATAATATACAACATATATATATATATATATATATATATATATATATATATGTATATACAACACATATATATATATATATATATATATATATATATATATGTATATACAACAATATATATATATATATGTATATATATATATATATGTATATACAACACATATATATATATATATAATATACAACATATATATATATATATATATATATACATATATAAGATTCTTTAGAGAAAAAGACCAACCTGTCACTGTTTCACTGGAACTCACATTCACTCACTGACACACTTACCCAAGGAAGTCAAAGTCGATGGTGGAGTATTTAGCCTGGATGAGTGCCCAAAAGCCCCAGAAGAAGTGAGAAGCCTTAAGAAAGTACAAAACAATTGGATTTCAAATGGTGTGAAATCAGGTGACATACTGTGTGTGTGTGTGTGTGTGTGTGTGTGTGTGTGAGACATATTGGTCCTCACCAGAGCAAACTTGTTGACCTGCACGTAGAGCGTCTCCAGCTCAGCTGGGCTGACCTCCTCTGTCTTCTTGGTGAAGAGTTTGTATGCCTGCAGGTAAACGGTGAGCCACTCCATTTGCATCTCTTGAGTGGGGTAAAGCCCATAGTCCGGATCACTCATACCTGATTATATACAGTGGCAGAATAAGCTCTATTCAACCACACTTCAACACACCTTAAATAGTACACGTCAGCTTCTCCCTCACTTTCAAATCACATTGTGATTCCACACACCTGCAAATTCATTGAAGTGGTTGCCGATGTCAAAGGCCTGGTAGTTGTAGCTGGAGTATTCGTAGTCGATGAACCGAACGTGACCTGAACAAAAACAACACATGTACAGTGAGTGAAGATTTAGCTGTGATTAAATGTAAAAGAATAAAAATTAGACAAGATCAGGGGCGTCAAACTCATTTTTGTTCAGGGGCCACATACAGCACAATTTGATCTCAAGTGGGCCGGACCCGTAAAAATAGTAAAATAATAGCATAATAACCTATGAACAACAAGAACTCCTTGATTTTTTTCTCCTTTGTTTTACATTTAATGAAGGATATTTTTTACAAATCATGAAGTTTCTTGAGAAATATAAGTGCAATTTCAACAATATCGTGCCTAAATGTGCTATTTACACATCACACTGGCTCTATAAAGGCACAAACATTTAGTCACAGGTATCTGGAAGAGATTTAGATTGTAATCGTAGTGTGAAATTTTAACAAATTCATCCTTTGGGCCGGATTGGACCCTCTGGGGTCCAATATTTTCAGACTTTACACAGCAACAACAAATAGTATTGGCTGATTCAAAAGAGCTGTATAAATGAACTTGGAAAGAAATTGGAATTCTAGGGTGTTTACTACATACTGTAAATGTATGTGCTGGCCCCCGGGCCGTATGTTTGACACCCCTGGACAAGATGCATCATCACATTATAATTAAATGGAATCTTAAGGAACATTCTCCAACTAAGTTGGACCATACCAGTGTTCTATCACTGTATTCTAGTGTTTACATATGCAGTCACACCTTGTTATATAAGGTCTCCTGTGTGATCACACAGATGAGTAAAGGCTATCACTTAGAGCAGATGATGCAACAGTAATTATATTAAAATAAACATTTTTAATTACACTGGGGTTCCTTCTCCTCGCCCCTGAAGTTGTCAGATTTCAAAATTTTAAGAAGAAGACAGATCAATGCAAATGATTCAGATTAGGTGACATAAGCCTGAGTCACACTTTCCTCTGTACTGTCGAGTTTCTATTTAATAATATGATATCAATTCATGACACTCATGATTCATCTTTTAATAGAGACCTCTTACTGCGGCGTGACAGCTTTAATCTCAATAATCTTGCGGTTTGGTCACGTGAAGAAGACGTTCGCGGAACTAGCGCTTGCAGCGGAAACCTATTTTCAGACTTTACACAGCAACAACAAATAGTATTGGCTGATTCAAAAGAGCTGTATAAATGAACTTGGAAAGAAATTGGAATTCTAGGGTGTTTACTACATACTGTAAATGTATGTGCTGGTTAATATGTTATTTATTTACATTTTCAGAATTCTACTGTCTTTCTCAGGGACTGGACAGATGTTAACCGCGGGTTTTGTTGATCGTTTCGTATCTAGTAAAGTCTGTAGTCAGACAAATGGGTGATACTTACCCTCTTTACTGTTGTGGATGATGTTTTTGCAGAGCAGGTCATTGTGACAGAGAACCACAGGGGAACCCAGCATAGAGAGATGCTCCTTCATCCACACCATCTCCTGCTCCAGCACCGCCTTGCTGGGAACCTCCTGCTGGATCCTAGACCAAACACAGACAGAGGACAAGGTCAGGTTCCTGACACACACACGTGTAAGGGAAAGCCTCCATGCATTAGTTTTGGTATCATCACTTAGGAGGAACATACTGCATGTCACGTGAACAGCTGAGACAAACATGTAGAGACAACACGCGGGCTCAGAGGGCCACTGCCAGGCTGAGCTCCTGGGATCAGAGCTGCAGAGAAATACGTGCTCGGTGTAAAATCATGGGGCTCCTGAGTCACTATGAAAACACTAGTGTGTAGAGGTGGGGGAACTGAAATGCATATCGTCTTTGGAACAAATATGAATTGATGCACAAAAATCAATTACATACATGTTAGCTGGTGCAAAAACAAAACACTAGCAGAGCAATAATACATTGAAAATGCATTACGTAATAACAAAAAATGTATGTACAAAAGTTTTAGAAGTTGGGGGATCCTGGTTTGTTTGCCAATAGCAATTGGTCAATAATATTGTGCATCCCTAATTCAAACGCCATTTGATCACACTTACATTTTCAACTTGTTTATATTTATAGAAATGATTCTAAACATTTTTTTAATAACGTGTTTTTTGTTTTTTGTTTTCTTTATGGGCAACCAAGGAGAAAAGGAACCCAATCCTCATTACTCAAACACTGTAAATTGTCCCCAGCTGCTAGTGCCAGCCACAAGCCCAGATAAATGGGGAGGTTGTGTCAGGACGTCCAGTGTAAACACTCGTAGAATGGGAGAAGCCAAATGAAAAAAAATAATAATAATAATGAGTACAAATTTGTATAATGTCAAAAAAAAGGACAAAAGGACAAAAAAAGTTGTAAATCGAGAAAATAAAACCAAAAAAAACCTAATATTTTATTTGTCCATGTCAGCTAGAGAGTGGTATTACTGGCTAGTGACAAAGGGTGAAGGACGCGTCTCAGCCAACAAGAGCAGTGCAGTGAGCACAGACCCTTGTGCTAATGAGCTTATGGTCCTTACAGTCAGCCTGAGAGCAGGAGACGAGAGAGAGAGAGAGTGTCCCGTCTCCATGACTTCAGCAGAAATGACAATCACTTACATTAGTTTCCTGGAGACCGCGCAAGCCCTTTTACACACTAGACCATGTTTATTTAATTATCCCTCAAAAACCTGTTTGCACTTTAATAATATTTGTCGACTCTGTATCCAATCAATGCCAGATTCCACGTCAGCAATGCTATTTCATCAAGGTCAACTTTACCTGCACCGCTCCCTGCGGCGCTCCCTCTCTTGATCAAACACTTGCTCAACACAAGCACACACACACACACACACACACAAACACACACACTCACCTGTGGCACTCACTGGAGCACTCACTCATGCTCATGCATAAAAAATACCATTGTATACCGTGAAAGCGTTGAAATATGATACACATTCTTGGTCATACCAAACGCAAATGTTTGTTTGTGTACATGACGGAACATTTGGCAACATCATCCTTTCAAGGTTTGGGAAACATTGATCCACATTTCTCAGGGAGAACATGCAAAGGTAGTTTCAATCTGTGATCCTGGTATTCTATATATGCAACTAATCATTTCAACTATTATGCACCCATCACTTCATCAATGGTAGTCGTCATCCATCCCACCCTTTTGTATTTGAAGTTTTTGTCTTTCTTTATTTCTGCTATCTAAATGAAGGAATTCATATTCAACGTCTCCACTCTTATCAGGGGTTATCCAAGTCCCACTGAAAGGGGACTTGGAAGTTTAAACTGGCCATTCAAAGTGTGCATATAAACTTCTACTATTAAAATGAACCACTGTGATGCTATTTTCTACATTTATCTACATGTTAAAAAGATCTTCCGTGTATTAAATGCAGTCATTTGTCAGATTCTTCAATAAGTTATTGTCTGGGTGAATGTTACTTTCATACTCCACTGTCCTGTGACCTCGATCTGTGTTGGTTGTATTGAAAACCTTACCTGCATTTTTCTTCATAAGACACAAACATTTGTTCCTTTCAGCGTTCACTCCCGTCTAAGCAGTACTTTTTTTTTTGTTTTCTGTTGAGAAAGCGGCTCATAATGGCAGGTTTCTCACCTTTTCTTGGGAGAGGTTTGACACTGAATGGACAAAGTGATGACAGATAAATCGATGATGATTAAAATAATCTAATTACACTACAATATCAAGACATCAAACAGGTCTAAACCAGAAAATGATGCCAGTAGGACAGTGGTGTAACAAGTGTCTGCTGTGCAGGACCAGAGCGATGGAGCTGTCTGTGTTACCAAGGAAGTAAGGGAAGTGACCTGATACACAGAGCTAAGCAAACATCTGCTTGCCCACTGCATGCCTCGGACTCCATAATCCTGCAGGGGGCTATTATTGTTACAGTTATATAAGCCACATACTGGACTTAATCTAATAGCCATCAGAGCAAAAGATACCAACTGTGACTTGGGCAGCTGGCCAGGTTATGAAATCCTCTCCCTTTGTCCAAAGGTCCTGTGTCAAGATGCAAAGTGAACC